>NC_089854.1:23962557-24323390 GCF_036373705.1 Amia ocellicauda | reverse complement strand
TTCAAGAAACTTTATTTTCCGGCAAGGATGCATGCTGCTGGTCATGTTTCACATGTCTGAGGCGCAGGGCTGCTCAGAGTGAGCGCCGCCGCGTCTGTGTGCGGGACCCTCTCCCGGTCTGAGGGCAGGACGCGCCCGCATGATTCAAGTTCCGCACGGCCGCCTCTCCGCCCGGCAGATTAAATGACGAGGGAAGCAGGGAAGCGGGAATGGGAAAGAAAAAAAAACACTAACAAAATAAAAAGCAAGCTTTCGTCGGATGCTTCCAGCAGAGCAAGTCCGTCTGCGTGCTGGGAAAGCAGGGAGCGCAGCCAGCTATGCGCAGCCAGCCTGGGCTCTCCAGCTCCGGGCAGAGCGCTGTACAAGTGTGGCGGGGCGCCACCGTGCGGCCCAGAAAAATAACGCATTTAAAGCGCCTCTCCAGCTTTACATTACCGGCGCGGAAACTTTAGGAAGCTGCCCATAAGCAACTCGGTCATGGAGACTTTCCAGTCTTTTTGATGCAAAATACTTTTCACTCTTGTATGATTAGTTCCCCTTAGGAAATTGGGTATATTTATATACTGCACATGAAAATCACCCTTAATGCCTATAATTGTATATAACATTTAAATATGAAGTGAAGCTTTACATTTTTTTTAATGTAACTAGCCATTCATTTTTTCACAGTAGATGGGCTATTGTCTTAACTGGAAAAAGCTGCTGTGATGGATTTTCGTGCACACACAGCAGGTCTATATCAGGGGGCCCAACCCTGACCCTGGGGAGCCACAGTGCCTCTAGGTTTATCTAGATCATTAACTGCCAAATTGAGTAAATTGTGGGTCTTAATTAGGCAAAGTGTTACTGTACTCCAGGTATCCACTGATTGGTGATTTAGAATGACCTGAAAAACCTGCAGGATTGTGGCTCTCCAGGAACAGGGTCCACCCCCCGCACTATATAGCAGTACCACTGTAAATAAGACTGCTGATATCTAGAACCAATACAACACATAGAGTAATTAAAATGGTCCAGGTTTAAAATTAAAAAGTGTCCCATGAATTAAATTAAATTGACACCAATGGTATTTCCCAGATGACACAGACATCTGTGTTACAGCATACTCTACACTCCTTCAACTCATCTGTTCAAATTCTGCAAATATGTTAAAAATACTGGCACATTATGTAGCCTAAAGCTTTTTGCAATAACTGTGGAGGTTTTTGTGTCTGTCCTAAGTATTGCAACACATTGCCAGTGTTAAAATCAACACAATATGGTTGTTTTCTTAATTACACATTATCTGTAGTTTAATGCATATATTGTGAGAATATAATAAGGTGTTTTCTTAACACAGGGTTGTGTTGATTTTTGTTTGAGCAACATCACATTGTGTTTTCCAAACGCTTAAAATGTAACTCATTCATGTTTGTATCATGGGTAAGTATCAATGTATCGATTTGTTATCCTATCTTGATACATTATCTGTTCATTTTGTTAAAAGAATCAGGCTTACGATAAATACAAATAATTATTTGCAAAAAAATTCTTATGAAATGAAAAGGCAATGAAATTCCCCAAAGGTTTTTGAATGGCACCAGAATTACATTTTATAATACTACTACTACTACTACTACTACTACTACTACTACTAATAATAATAATAATAATAATAATAATAATAATAATAATAATAATAATAATAGTAATGGCTGATTGTGTTGTGTTAGTTTCAGTATGTGTGATGAATGTCTACACATTTAAAAATCAAGTTCACACACACAACAGCAAGTAAGTGCTCATCTTTGCTCCCATCCGCCCATACACATGTCTATATATATCTTCTACCTTCTGCAATGAAATTAGTCATTTAAATCCCACTGATTTATTAATAATGACAATTACATAGGTTGTTTTAAATATTCAAACAGCTTAAAGCAGACGTGCTGGGGGAAATATTAAATAGCTCCTGGCCATATCCTGTAATGGGTTGTTAGGTATAGCTAGAGTTCTGATTCCAGAGAGACAATTTTCACTATGAATTAAAAGTAGGTATCTCTACTTGTGGCAGCGATATTCCCCTATTGGGAAGAGTCAAAGCGAGTAGGAGACTGGTGATGGGGACTGTATATAAGAATCTCTCAACTGTTTTATGTGAGAGGTGTCCAACCCTGGTCCTCGAGAGTGACAGGTCCTACAGGTTTGTGTTTTATCCACATCGTTAACTGCTTAATTGAGCCAATTGTGGGTCTTAATTAGGCTAAATGTCCTTGTGTTCCAGGTATCCACTGATTGGTGATTCAGAGAGACCTGTAAAACCCGCAGGATTGAGACTCTCCAGGAAAGGGATTGCCTTCCCTGGTTTAAGTGGCATCCCCTCGGTATCACAAATCCGTTATGCTCTGTAGTGTATTATGTTCAGAAGACATGCTTTTCTCTTTTTTCAAAACCCACCGCAGGCAATATGGACAGCAGACAGCAAAATGGCCCAGTTGTCGTTGCTCTTATATCTTTACCTTTCAGATTTTTTTTTTCTTCCCTCTCCAGAAAATACAATATCTTACAAAGAAGTGTATAATAAGCGAGTTAGCGTCAAGGAAATCAAGATGAACTGCTTCCCATCTTCCCCTGAAGGAAGAAAGCTACCTGATTTATGATTCTTAATGTATTTAGCATGTCTATATACAGCAATGGGGTGATTTTCAAAACTTACCAAGTGGATTTTGAGTAAACGTATTTACTTCAACCATTTTTAACCGTAAGTACAGTTGCCTTCAAGTTGTTGTTTCAGATTATATTTAGTTTCAGATTTGCCTTGGTCCAGTTGTGGGCCTGCTTTTCCCTGTTTCATGTATGCTGAATGGTTTCATAGGTAGACTTAATGAATGTGACTTGAAGACGTTGAAAGATTGTCATTAACAAATATCTAATACAAAAAATAAACGTCCCACCTTGAATCACATTTGCTATAATAAGACATTTTTTTAACTGATATGCATCAGCCTTTCACATGAAACTATATGCATACCTTTCTGGCTTTATTTCTTATACTTCCCAACATGTGCCTCTCTCAGAGTTCATATTATTCTGCAACATAACGACCAGTGTCCCACCTGGCCTGTGCATCCCCAAATCTGAACCCTATTTAATAAATATTTCTCCTAGATCTCCATCAGTTTTATAATGAAAATATCTCTAAAAAACCTATTGGATTGCTGCCCTTGTAAGATTGATCAAGTTTTCAGTCTCCAAGCAAATACACAGCATGGACACTGTGATATAAAGTGCTTCTGCATATAGATAGATGTGTGATATGCTAAAAATCCCATCTACACCACTGCAGTGCAGGACCAGAGCTCCCCTGAAGATGCTCATGCTTCGTGCTGTGGGGATGAACCGGAGTTCATCCTGATTCTGACTCCACCCCACTTCATATCCAACCCAGCGTCTCAGCATAAAAATAAATAAACCTGTATTTCTTTAATCTTTCCTTCGCCGAAGTGAATGAAGCCCACGGAGTGTTCCGAGGCACAACTCTTTCAGAAAAAAGCTCTCGAGGTGGCGAAAAACAAAACAAAACAAAACCGAAGAAAAAAAGCTTTGTACAACAAAGGGCATCAGTCTATAAAATCAGTGGAGACACAGTCTGACAGCAACCTGATCAATAACCCAAGGATCTGAGCTGGTGCCTCTTTAGAAACAAGTTGTGTACTCGGTGGAGAGTTGGAAACACACACACGCACACAACTGCCGGAAAGAAAGAAAGAAAGTGAAGGTTGATTAGAAATACACAGAAAATAGTTTGATAAGGTTTTAATTTACTCATACAAGCAGTGCTTCCAAGGGTCCTACACTGAGTATACATTCTGCTGAGTGTTTGCAGAAATTACCCACTTCTTAACTATTATTGAAGTTTCAGGTTATACTGAGCTTGCTGTGTTCGTTTCTAAAGACGCCTTGCCTTCACCACAGCTGAATTGGTCCCTGTGTATTTGTAGCAGGTTGCAAAAGGGGGAAACAGAATAATTAAGAAATGATCCACGTGAACTCTTACTTGGCTACCAAACTGACTGCAAGCACAGGGTCTTTAATTTCCATTAAGAATGACTCAACATGGGCTGGAAAAAACAAGGACACAGAAATTAATAGTTGAAAATCTATTAACAAACACAATTTTCCCAATAATTAAAACATTCACATTCATTCATTCATTTCACAACAGCACAACAGTTCCTCAATTATCTTCCCAAGCAATTAGAATAAACTTTATGTGTGTTTCAATACTATAATTTTGAACAATGGCATGCATGAGTAATCAATTTTTGATCCATTTTGTAAATAGCTGAACTGCTCCGTACTTAGTCCAGAAACCGTTGAAAACACTTAATTTTAATTTACAGTCTTACAGTGGCATAAAATTGCTGTTAAACAAAGACAAATTAAAGTCAGAACTGTCTAATAAAGATAGATTTTAACCTAATTAACAAACACATAAAAAAGAAACACTGGCACAAACACATAAACCAATATGAGGAGCAATACAGATGAGGAAACATCACGGTTCTTAAAGACTTATTGAATACTGAACAGGCTTTAGCAAAATAGCACTTTATCAACCATCCTTTATCTCCGTGTGATCAAGTTTCTTACTGCTTATGCAACTTCCCATTGTCGACTATCAGGTTCTGTTCTCATCGCTTGCATCTCACCACCGATGCCTACAACAATGCCTTCAATTCAGGGTTTATATACACACACCAATTGTTGAGTAGTCAGTCAACTAACAGTGACTATAAGACAACGTGTAATGAAATAAAGATGTGCAAACATAAAGAAGACATTAAACACTGAAAATGAAAGCACTCGACAATGTTACATGTGTCCTGTGGAAGTGATTGACCTGGGGCACTAAAATCACACAAGCCGAGAAATCTGACACTGAGATCAGATTAGATAATTTAATCTGCTTTTCATTTTCGTTCTCAAGATCTGGGCAGTTGCTTTGACTGGAATTTGCCGATTGTGGCGAGTTGTTGGGATAGCCCGGGTAGTTATCAGGTTATCAGGTGCTCAAGGTTTCCTGTAATCAGTCCTTACTTACTGACCTATAATTGGTGGGGGTAAATTGACCTTCATTTATGTGAATAATGAACTGCAAAGAGACAGGCTAAAAGCTGCCCCATCTTTTCCCTCACTGCAGATGTGAAGATGTGACTCAGCTGGGCTATCCTGGCTAAGTTGTTTCAAATTATACCCTGTAGAGATATTTATGAACAAAGCAAAGGGCCTGACTTTAATTAAGTGAAACCTCCTGCTATTTATTAAACATCTTTCATGCCATTAACATTCCTCTATTAATTAGGCACCAAAAAAAAAAAAAATAATAATAATCTTAAAAACTGGAAAAGCTCTTTTCGTCAGGGGCTGTTTAATGAAACGGAACGACTGAGAGATGATTTCAGGAAAGCGACTTGAAATTAGTTGGAAATGAAAGCCATTCACACATGAGCCCCAATTAAACAAAAGTTCTGCCGGGCCATGAAAGACCTGTGTCCTTGACAGGAGGCTTCATTGTGACCAAAGGCTATGGCTGACTAATGGGTTTCGAGAGAAGAATCAATACTACATCAGTGACAATCAGCTAAGAACTATGTCATGTGCTTCTCGAAAATACATCTCTTCAGGTGCTCAGAACTATCAGTGTTAAAGACATTTAAAAAAAAAAAACTTAACAAAGTGCCAACACTTTCTCACCCAAAGACACCTATGTAGACATCAAACTACAGGTACAATTTGTCCAGCAAGATTAGTGGTTAATTATAACAGGGCTTTGCAGAGATACTGTTGAGGTCACAGTTTGAATGTGTCTTTGTTGCAGATGGGATATTAATAAAAATTCTGACTGCTGAGGATGGTACAGATACTAGGATGTCTTGTAATGAGATTTGAAGGCACTGCTTAAGTAAAATAATTCTCAAATACCCCCCACCTCAACCTCTCCCTAAATGTCATAGAAAAGGAAAGCCTACAATTCCAATTCTTCCTGCTTCCTGTTCAGGGGTGAATGCAGACTGCAATACATGGAGGTGGAAACATGCTGGGCATCTGAATACAACAGGAGATACACACTTGCAAAGCACCATTTATTAGAAATGTGAGTTATTGTGATTGTAGCTAGCGAGGGAAAAGGTGTGGGGTCAGAGGTGTTTGCAGTGGTTTTCTAAGTGACACTGTCTAAGCGACATGCAGAAGGCAGGTGCATCTTAGGAAGGGCACTGTCCTATAAACACACTAAACAGAAATGACAAATGAGATGCTTACAAGACTGATAGACTGGTTCATTTGTGTAGGCAGCTTTATTTGCCTTTGTTGCTGCAGATGAGAAAAGAAAGTGTTCATGGGAAAGGGAGGACAAATATTAGCTTTGACAGCAGACAGGTGTCACTTTCAGGAGCGCTCAGTGCTTGCCTTGCTGGAGTGTGTGCCTGCGTGTTTGTGGGAGAGACATTAGCGAGACAGAGGCTGGTGCAACGAATGGACGTCTATGTCGGAAATTCAGTCAGTGTCTTCATAAAGCACAGGACGATGTACATAATGTTCTGCAGGTCTCCCGTGCCTGAGAAGAGATTGCTCCAAGTTGTACATTGGCTTGGTCAATTTTCTCTTTATCTTAATCCACCTGGGTGAGCTATTAGCAGCTTTTGCATCACTGATATTTCAACAGCAAATCATAAATTGCTCAAGTAAGCTCTGTCTTGTTTTCTCTTTCTTCAAGAATTGCAGTTAAGAGTTTTGGAAAGATTTTGTCTCCTTGATAGATCTTGATCTTGATAGTGTCTTATATACAGACAAGTGACAAATTAATGGAAAAAACAACATAAGTGTCTCAGTAAGGCGCTGGGCCAACCCCACCGCCAGAACAGCTTCAGTGCACCTTGGCATAGATTCTATGAATCTCTGGACTCTACTGGAGGGATGAACATCATTCTTCCAAAATATATTCCCTCATTTGGGGTTTTGATGATGGTGGTGGAGAGTGCTGTCTAACACGTCGGTCCAAAATCTCCCACAGGTGTTCAATTGGGTTGAGATCTGGTGACTGCAAAGGCCATAGTATATGATTCATATCATTTTCATAGTCATCAACCCAGTCAGTGACCCCTCGTGCCCTGTGGATGGGTGCATTGTCATCCTGGAAGAGACCACTCTCATCAGGATAGAAATGTTTCACCATAGGATAAAGGTGATCACTCAGAATAACTTTGTAATGATTTGCAGTGACCCTTCCCTCTAAGGGGACAAGTGGACCCAAATCATGCCAGGAATTTGCCCCCCACAGCATAACAGAGCCTCCGGATCCCCTCACTGTAGGGGTCCAGCAGTCAGGCCTGTACCGTTCTCTTGGTGTTGCCACACATGCACATTGAGAACACTAGCCAGTTGAGCAGTCTTGACTGAAGCTCCTGCCATTCGTGCCCCAATAGTGACCCCTTTTTGAAAGTCACTTAGATCCTTTCCTCTTGCCATCTTGATCCAAAATCGAGGTGAACTGGGCCTGCTCAGCATTTTTATACATGCCACAGAGCATGATGTTAATTTCTTGTATCATGCAGTACACCTGTTTGGAGGCATTCATTATGTTACTCCACTCATTTATTCAGGTTTTTCTTTTAATTTGTCACACGTCTGTATATATATATACAGACGAATTTGTCACACGTCTGTATACACTCACCTAAAGGATTATTAGGAACACCTGTTCAATTTCTCATTAATGCAATTATCTAACCAACCAATCACATGGCAGTTGCTTCAATGCATTTAGGGGTGTGGTCCTGGTCAAGACAATCTCCTGAACTCCAAACTGAATGTCTGAATGGGAAAGAAAGGTGATTTAAGGAATTTTGAGCGTGGCATGGTTGTTGGTGCCAGACGGGCCGGTCTGAGTATTTCACAATCTGCTCAGTTACTGGGATTTTCACGCACAACCATTTCTAGGGTTTACAAAGAATGGTGTGAAAAGGGAAAAACATCCAGTATGCGGCAGTCCTGTGGGGGCGAAAATGCCTTGTTGATGCTAGAGGTCAGAGGAGAATGGGCCGACTGATTCAAGCTGATAGAAGAGCAACTTTGACTGAAATAACCACTCGTTACAACCGAGGTATGCAGCAAAGCATTTGTGAAGCCACAACACGTACAACCTTGAGGCGGATGGGCTACAACAGCAGAAGACCCCACCGGGTACCACTCATCTCCACTACAAATAGGAAAAAGAGGCTACAATTTGCACAAGCTCACCAAAATTGGACAGTTGAAGACTGGAAAAATGTTGCCTGGTCTGATGAGTCTCGATTTCTGTTGAGACATTCAGATGGTAGAGTCAGAATTTGGCGTAAACAGAATGAGAACATGGATCCATCATGCCTTGTTACCACTGTGCAGGCTGCTGGTGGTGGTGTAATGGTGTGGGGGATGTTTTCTTGGCACACTTTAGGCCCCTTAGTGCCAATTGGGCATCGTTTAAATGCCACGGCCTACCTGAGCATTGTTTCTGACCATGTCCATCCCTTTATGACCACCATGTACTCATCCTCTGATGGCTACTTCCAGCAGGATAATGCACCATGTCACAAAGGTCAAATCATTTCAAATTGGTTTCTTGAACATGACAATGAGTTCACTGTACTAAACTGGCCCCCACAGTCACCAGATCTCAACCCAATAGAGCATCTTTGGGATGTGGTGGAACGGGAGCTTCGTGCCCTGGATGTGCATCCCACAAATCTCCATCAACTGCAAGATGCTATCCTATCAATATGGGCCAACATTTCTAATGAATGCTTTCAGCACCTTGTTGAATCAATGCCACATAGAATTAAGGCAGTTCTGAAGGCGAAAGGGAGTCAAACACAGTATTAGTATGGTGTTCCTAATAATCCTTTAGGTGAGTGTATATATATATATATATACAGACGTGTGACAAATTAAAAGAAAAACCTGAATAAATGAGTGGAGGAACATAATATATATATAATTTTTAAACTAAACTCATACCATACACAGTAAGAACACTTAAGAAATAACATACCCCAGTTACAAAGGAAAGAATGGAGGAAACAAAAACAAACAAATTATGTAATTTTTTTTATGTAACTGTGCTAACAACCTTGATAATGGTAACTCAAATACTTCAAATACTTCCAAAAAGAATACTTCAGAAAGAGTTTGAAAATAACTGAAGATACAATATGTTTATTTCCCCTTCTATTTCACACAATTGTTGGCATGGTATAATAACCCAAAAGCCACAAGCAGGCTGCAACGTAATCACAGTGTTCAATAAAACAATAAATCGATTTTGTACCTTTGTTGTCACAAGCAGTATCAGGACAGCTACACTGTTCCACTAAATCCGATTAGGAAATCTTTCTCCTGTTTTATGCTTGTTCAAGGTTTTCTTTACACACAGTAATGTGTCGATTAGATGGCACTTAGCTGTGGAATTGCTCTCGATTGCATTCACATGTCCTCTAAAGTAGGTAAGAAAATTGTTGCTTCAGCTCTTTCTGAACTCCTCTGGGTGCACTGGTGGATGGTGGGAGACTGCAGAGCATTATTGCGTTGATGGTATGAAAAACATCTGAAAAAATCTCTGAATCGCACACTGGCAGTTCATAAGATGGAGTGAAAAAACAAACAAGCAGTCAAACAAAATATTCTGCTAGAATTGTGCTGGAATTGTGCATTTACAAAACTTTCATTAGTGGGCTTTTCAAATCTGGAATGTGTTTAAAACAGAGGCATCCAGGCTATTTGCCGAAGAGAAGGAGGACCTGTGCTGGGTGTGAATTACCCATTTTCTGTATTGATAGCCACATGCTACACGACACATACGATATGAGAATGACTAAGAAGTGGGAAAAGCAGCAGCCTTGCTACTGATAAATCCAAAGTTTTTATTAGCAGCAAGGGAAAATGAATATAAATCTCCCTTAAAGCTGGAATTGAGCATCTTATTTTAGGACTGATTGAATTTTGTGCAATAAGCCCGTCTGAGTGATCTGGCCTGTCACTCTGTGGGGAACACGGCTCTTCCAGTTTCACTCGTTCCTGTGCAGTTACAGCATGTTTTCCCTCCAGTGCTGGAGTCCGCAGAGGTGTTTTTGAGGAGAGAAATTTCTGCAGAAAAATACAAAATCATTTGATGTTGAAGTCTTGACTTTGGCACTGGACTCTATGATTATCTAGCTGATGTCACACTGGGCCAAAACCATGAAACATTTAGCTTCATGTTTCAGTTATTTCTTTATTTATGTGTTTGTTTTTCTATCAGCTTACAATTATTCCTTGTTTAAGCAGTGCAGATTGATCATAGTTCTGTATTATGCTGCTAAGATACATCTATATACTACATTGATTTGTATATTGTTTTACAAGCCCTAGACTAGATCATTCCCTGAAATGTGTCTTGAAGTTTGGAAATAGTCTCTGACAAGAGTTATTGCATATTTCTCTTCTGTCATTTTAATAAAGCAATAGTATTGGTAATATTGGTAAATAATAATATTGGTGATGCATTCAATATTCTTTCAAATATCTTTTTGTGCCAACACTGTATTATCACATACCAAATATGCTAAAGGGATATGTAGGTTTGCCCAAATCAGCCCTTGCATTAACTGGTTTCAGTGAACAGTACTTCAGTACAATTGTGTGTACAAGGGTGTCTAAGCTGGACACACATCAATATCTGTGAAGCCAGGAGATATCAGAACAGGACATTTGTTATGTCGTAAGCAAAGAACTATAACAAAGTCACGGTTTCTGTTAAACTGTCAGATTTCATAAACAACTTCCTCTGATTGGTCAAGTCCCAAAAGCACCTATCAGCGAATTAAGTCATTGCACAGCAATCTTATTGGTGGTAAACAGGATGTCTTTTCTCAGTGGAGGCATACGATCTTTTTATTCAGAGTATGGCAGACTTAGGACCAAGAGGTAATGTAAACACATCAATCTATATTTTGCTCTGTGTAATTAACCTCATATTTCAGCCTGCTTAGGTGGAGGATCGTGTCTTAACTACTTGTTGTTAACAGTTAATTATACTCTGTTCACACAATGACAACTATGCAACTGAAATTCCCCCTTTTTTTTGCCTTATTTATTGCTGAAGAGGACTAATAATTATTGCATCAGTGTCAAGCGGCTGACATGCGGCTGTTTCTCTTGGATAAGCACACTCACACATCCTGGAGATCTTTGGAGAAAACACAGTTCGTTGAAGAGCTTAAGATGAAGAGAGAGGGAGAGAGAGAGTGTTTTCCAGAAAATAAAATGACGGTCGATTAGCATTTGTAAAATAAACAAACCGACTGAAAATCAAATCAGATTTATCCCCCCCCCCACCCCCGTCCTTTTAATTAGATTAAAAATTGTGTGTCTCCTCTATGGCATTTAATAGTGAGGGCTCTCTGCAGCTCCATGTTGAAAACTAATTTATTTAATAGCCCCACAGTTTGGTTCTCTCAGCGGTCATTGCGTCTTTAATAGAGCGCAGTTGTGCCAATATTGATTTTAACTTACACAGCCACTAACCCCTTATCCCCAGTCTCCATATGCCTCTTGCAACTGCCTCCCCCCACCACCAAACAACCCCCCCAAAACATATTTACAGTCTCATTTTGTAAATGTCGCCATTTCATCCCCTTCGAGTCTCTAAGACTAATATTCTCTTGAGGAGGCAGTCGCTGTGTGTGTGTGCTGGGTTTACTAATAAGCGTATATTACCTTTTTAAATTCATTTATGGCCTGCCCCTGTCATATTTAATGGCTTGTGGAGAGACATTTTTTTTTCACTTCATAAGAGATAATGGCATTCTGTCAAAAACTGGAGGGCCCAGGCACATGACAGATTTAGAGCTGTTCGCAGTCTTTTGCTCAATGCACCAAGCGGTTTTATATTTAGTGTACTTTACATCCTCCATTCACCCCCATCCCATCTCTCACAGTTCTCCGTTGCGCCGTCTGTGAGTGAGAACTACAGATAGCCTCTTTGGGGATTGAGGGGGAGGGAGCACAAGGCCTGTTTACGTTGGGCTTTGAAGTCCTAATTGCGACTCCTTGCCTTAGCAAACAACCACACCGCAATCTTTGGCCGACAGGCTTGATTTAAGAGCGCACAGGGGATTTAGGGAGCCTCGTGGCATTGCTGTGCTATTACCTGAGGTGCGTTTCTAAGCAGGATTGCCGAGTAAGGCTTCGGCTCGCAATGTGTTCGCCCAGTAGTTGAGAGGATCTAGGCTCCCTCCTGGGCTCACAGTGTAAACAATGGCAGAGCGGAGATAATAAGGGGCTGCTGATACTTCAAACTGCAAGGTGACACTATGAGGATTGTCTGAACTAAATTGCGATTGTTGAGCAATTATTTGGCAGAGTTGTTGTTTTTCTTGCAATACCCAATTGCTATTATTCCTCGGCACTGTTGTTGCTGTTTTTTTTTACGTCACATGCTCTAGACATTTTGTGTTGTTTTTTGTTCGTTAGTTTTCTTTTTAAATACTTATATATGTAGATATATGTAGAGACTTTCTATAAAGTCTTGCAGAGAATTCTATATGGCCACATTTCGATGTTATGCTAAGATACGTGATGTATTTTGCTACAAATCGGAATGATTTAGTAACGGTCGTGTCCTTCAGGTGCTACAGAAATATGACATGAAGCACAACACTGGCACAAAAAATAAGTATATGTCAAAGGGAAACGGGTAATTCTTCACAACATTGCAGAGTCTGCAAGCTGATTGAAATGTGAAAAATATCAACATTATGCTTTGAAAAACGGGGCGCTTCAGCCTTGCATGTCAGTTAATGAATCAACCTTCACTGGTTCAAGTCCCTTGTCTGGTGACAAACGAGGGAATGTGACAATTTGGTTTATAGAGAAAAGTGTGTACCTTTAAAAATCAATCCGTTCATAAGTTGTGTAGACACTTCTCCCACCACAGTAAATCTTAAGGCTTAAATCTGGGTCTACATTTCAACAAAAAAAGTTTAGTTTTTCAACTGAAATCTGAGCACTGCATGTCTGTTCCATTGAGTTTTTTTCTTCTTTAAGTGGCACATTTAGATTGTGGAGTTCATAATGAAGAATAATACCACCACGGCTCTCCGCCTCTAAAAGGCTTCCCTGGAGGTGTGTGTGGAGGAAGGAGACAAGCGTAACACACTGAATCCCTCCATCTCCTCCCCGGCTCCCTAATTGAGGAATCTGAGTGCTGTTATTCATGTGTCCCAATCATTTCTATAAATCTCTTAATTAAAGACCGGCACATAGGGAGAGCAGTGACGGCAGTTCAGAAGCCAGGTGGAGACATGGCACAGTAATTGACATGTAAAGACAGAAGGTTCCTTGCTGTTCACAGGGAAAGCTGACTTCACTGCTCGTATTTCTCTTTCCTTTCTCTATTGACAACAATAACACAAATAAGAAAGCCACTCCACTTCCAAAGTAACTTGAATTCCATTGTCTGCTTTTTCCATTTGCTGAGGGGCTGGTTTTACTGTGGTCCACACACACAATATCTGTCCTGTAAATGACACCCTGGAAAAGGCATTTGTGAACAATCAGGAGTTTGGTATTAAGACAACACCCCCTCAATATATTTATTGAAGTTGGGAAACCTCCAGAGATCACATTACAAAATGGGGACTAAATCTAAGTATACTAAAAGCGAATATATTTAACAAAAATGTAACTGTTAAAATCTCCTTTATTGAAAGTCTATCAAAATAGATTTAAAACAATTACACTGAGAGAAACAAAGACAGAGAGAGAGAGAGAGAGAGAGACAGAACAACTATCCTAACTAAAACCCTGAAAGTAATCAAAAAATCTGATACTTGCCCTATAAAAAGCAAACACGATCAAGACAAAGTAAAGAGAAGACTTTGGCGTATCCAAGTGCTGTCCTTTTCTCGCACACTATGAGTTCAATCTGATTAAACCCTCTTTCCCTTCAACAGGTGGTTCACAGCAGTCCAGAAAGCCAGGCATCAGGGGAAGCAGCAACAGACACCAATATTTCTACTATAACTCATGTCCGTATCATCCTTTCATCACAAGATACACGCACAGAAACACTATTGGCCTACATTGCTTCAGGAAGGCCGCTACTCCTTCCAGACGTGTCCGCAGCATGAAAAACACACTCAGTTTCCCTCTGCTCCTGGCCGTTTCAGTTTCTGCCATGGCTCTGTGTCTGCAGCTCTACCTCCCAGCTCCCTGACACCCTGATTCAACTGCAGGTAGTGGCAGCACTCAGTATTTAAAAATAGACTGGATAGGATCCTTGGATCACTTAGATATTAATGGACACTAAACGAGCACGATGGGTCGAATGGCCTCCTCTCGTTTGTAAACTTTCTTATGTTCTTATGTTCTTATAAATAGAGAAAACGTGGGAGAAATAAAAGTAATTAACAATTACGTGCATTGAGGTAAATCAAACCATCTCTGACGTGAGCAAAATCAAAGCAAACACAGCAATCAAACAAAGGAAATAGTGCAAATAACAAATCAGTGTAGATTTAAATAGTAACAGAGCGTTGTCACCCTCACAATAGCACCCTTTCCAAGAAGTAACTGACCACAAATAATTGTTCAGAGAGACACAGAGTCGGATATACTGTATGTATCAGGATATCACTGTGAATTAAACTACTGGGTCCCAAAGGAGTCAATGAAACATGAATCTGTGACACACATTTTAAAAAATCAGCGCATATTATGGTCATGTTATGGTCATACATATCATTGTCAGGCTGCAATGTTCAAATCAGTTGTATTGCTCCCATCATTTGGGGCGATTATCCACACCACATGGTATAAACCTCTTACGTTTATACAGAGATTTTGCAGGAGCAGGCCAGCTCAATCGATGGAACTGCGAGGAACGATAGCTCATATATTCTAAGCCATCGTTTCTGCATGCTTGTACATGTGAGAGAGCGTACATAGCATGAGATTGGCGAATATATATGAATGCCACACTGGGAGACTGAATGAAGTGATAAATGAGTCTTTGTTCCTAATGCATGATAGTAAGTGGGGGTCAAGTGGCATTTTATTGATGGTAAAATTACCAGTGCAACACTCATCACCCTTTCTGCCATGTGGAAATCCTAATGGAAGGCCAGCACATGAACTCGCATGCAACTGCGACTTTCAGATCGGCCATAGTCGGAGAGCATTATGTTTCCTTTTGTTTAAAGAGATCATCTGTATTCTGAACCATCCTTCCAGCGTATACACCTTCACAGAATGTTATTTTACATCTTTTCTGCACTTGAAATGAATAAAACAAAGACAACAAAAGAAATAACTATTTCTGTGTACTGTCAGGCATGAGTATGCATCCTGATTTTGGGAGACTGAATGACTCAAGCACCCCGTTTTCCAACCTTATGACTGCTTTTCAGTCAAATCCTTTATTTAACCAAGTAGAGCGGACCGGGTAGAATTTCTAATTTAACCCAAAGGACTCGGGCCGCAGAAAAAGGGAAGGATTGACTTCTATTTATTTTCCTTATTAGTGATTCAGATCGATTGGTGTAGTTAATGAGAATGAAAACCACCACCAATCATTGTATGATATATTTTGATATGAATATTCACTCAAATCTTTCCTTGCATGTGTCCTTAAATCATCACCTTTATATCGACATAGTTTTTGTTGATGTGAAACACATGACCAACTTTATATACATAAAATATTATCTAACCAGATATAAATTCAAAATATTTACAATTTTTTTTGTTTGTGCTCCCGTGCTCGACAAGTGACTTCAAAAGAAAGACTGTGACAGATAACCCCTCTACCCCCTCCCAATTTCTACCCATCACAATTTCGGTAGCTACAGTGTAAGCTTCCTCCTGAGTTGCGTTTCCACTTGTCATGGCAGATCCACATGAGAGCCAGCCAATCCCGCGGCTCGGTGCGGAGACGTCGGTGTGAGTTTACGGCGGGAATCCGGATCGCTCGGCGGATGCAGCTGCCTCATCAGTGGGCCCTGCTGCCAATTTCACAAGACTCCCTGACGGAGGGGAAAAAAACTCACAGGAGAGTACAGCTGCATCTCCACAGAGAGCTACTTCTGCTGCTGCCGCTAATTATTTCTTAAGTGTACGGAAATTTAATCATTAGCTAAATCAAAAGTATTTTAATTAGTGTTTTTCAATTTTAATCCTACTGTTTTTTCCCTCTCTCGTTTCTTCTCTTTTTCTCTTTTCTGTGGGGTGTGTGGGGGTGTCATTGCTTTGAATGCCATTAAAGTGGTTGCCTCCAGTCATGGCTCTACTGTGCTGTACATGAGTCTTTGTTACTGAATTTTTTTTTGTGTAATTAAAGTAATCTTGCCTCCTGAAATTGATTCAAACAAAACATTTTTGTATTTCCTTTTTTTTGCATTTGTGTTTCATTTATTAACCAAGAAATCTATTTTTTATTTCTTCAAAATAAGAAGACAAAGCAAAATAGGGTTTGGAAAAAGTTACATCCTCCTTGGGAACTCAATGCAAGACATAATGTGTTTTTTCTTGTCATGTCTTCTTTCCTTCTTATTTTTTGTCTTCTTGAATCTATTTTCATGTGTGTTTTCACTGTGATATTATATTCAATCTCTCACTACAGAAAATTGTCCCCCAGGTGAGGTAATGTGTTGTAATGCACAATGTGCATGATGTCCTTTAAAAAGAGATACACTTATTCACAGTTATGTGGCTGTTTGCAGGAACCTCTGGGAATCTACGATTGCTAAATAAAACTGTTTTATCAGTCTGCCTGACCAGTCTGAATGAAGACTGAATACACATTGTTTTAAACTGACAGAATACTGGAAATAAACTAGAAATGATGCCTAGTGATTGAACATTAATTGTCTGTGTTTTTTTACAACAGAGATAAGACTTTTTCACTTAAGCAGATGCTGTATGGGGTTAGAGAACACCCCGTGGTGTTAATCACAAAAGCAGTGTGCCTGTACGCACTGATGAAATATTATGTTAAAACATAATTATGGTGTTTTTGGTATTTTAATGCACATGCCTTGGGTTATAAATCAACACATGAAATAATGTTATTATTAAAAAATAGCTACTACTGTAATAGATTAGAGGGGAGAAGAAACCCGTATCAGCATTGTAGTAAGACGACAGTTTAATTGTACACATTCTTGATTTTGCTTTCGAAGTGTCAGCAGAAAGTACTGATGCTTACTTGAATTTTTCGGAACAATTTATGACCCAGGGTATCTGAATTAGATTGTCAAAACAACAATAATTGCGTATAACACAAATATTTCAGGGTATGAAACGGTGTCACCTCCGGAACCTTTATCAGAAGAAGGTTTTAATTTTCAAAAAATACCCTGGCAATAGGGAGTAAATAAATAACCAGGTCTGATTTCTCCTCTTTCTTTCTTTTGCCCTGTTTTTCCCCTCCATAAGAAAACAAACAGCCATTTTCTTTCTGAGAGCTGCTTTGACAGCTTTTGAAGTACAAAAGGCTCAGCTCCCAAGTCTCCAGGACTGATCACTCATCTTGGTGGCTTTAGGAAAATCAAAAAGTGTTTGAGCTTCAAAATGAAAAAATAAAAAATAAAAATGGAGAGAGGGATGGTTTGCAGAGGGGGGGAGGCAACAGGGTGTGGTTTTCGAGGATAAATGAGCTACACTACAGGACAGGACATCTGTGGAGTGAGTGTGGCTATTAAAAGCTCATTTTGAGGAATAGGGATAAATTGCCCCATCTTTGCTGCCATAGACATTCTGTTGTCTCTGAAGAAGTGAGTTTTTTAATCTGTGTGCTGCCAAGTCCTCTCTGGGTTTCTGACTGAACAAGCACAGCTCCCACCCACGGAGCTGAAGTGGAGTAATGGCAAAAGTCTTCTAAACTGGTGAAAGTCACTGAGAAACTCTTCAAACTCATACATTTCTGAAGCTGGGGGATTGAAGCTAGGTGGCCTCATTCTGAAAGCTAACAGATTTGGGATTGGGGGTAGTGGGAGTGGGGGTAGTATATGTAGTTTAATTTATAAGGAGTGGGATATCAGGCAGGGATGAGGGATTAGGAGGTATCTGTACTTTTTTCAAAGGTTGGTCAGCATGAGGGAATACAAAAAATGCAACTAACTTGAGGGGTTGTAGTCAAAACTGATAAATAAATCAAACAAAATAAAAAAGCCAAACATATTGGTGCCACATTCTTCACAAATGAGACCCATTGGGTTTTGATGCTTCATAATGTAAAACCTTTTCAATGGAAGATAATGACAGGATTAATTAAGAGACTTGGAATGTGTTATTTGATCATATCTTTGATGATAACTGGAACGTGTACAAATGAAAATAACTAGGACCTTAAAGAAAAGCAGTGGAAAAGGATACACTATGCTAACCCAGAAAACAGCAGAACAAGAAGGAACCCATTGTCCCACTAAATTAAGCATGAATGTTGAAATCCGTTTTTCATCAAGGTGGAAAGTTTTTTAATGTTATGACGAAAATATTGCCCAACGTTTGAGGTGCAAAATGTAGTTCAGGGAGAGTTCCCAGGAATATATAAAAGACTTAAGAGCAGCAGATATAGTCCAAAACAACGACTTTTTTTGTTCTCCTCTGCAAAATTGTTTTGTAAGATAATGATATGTGTACCGTGGGGATAGAGTAAAAATAGCTAATGAAGATAATTATTTAATGGAATTCTGAATTAATTTCCAGAATTCTTTCAGTGGCGCTTTGTGAAATCACTCTTTCCACAAAACTATATGAGAAAAACCTTTAAAATGCAGACCGCTGGAAATGACAATGTTCATAATAATTTATGGATTGGTTAGCTTTATGTCTTTAGTCGCAGTGCTTTAAATGAGCATTGCTCACAAAGTAATTTCTTGTGGTGTTTTATAACTGCAGATTCAAACAGGCTCACTAAGGGAATTTAGGAAACAGAACTAATGATAATTATCTCCTTTTTTTCCATAATGATTCTTTAATAATCTTTTAACAGCCTTTAACATGATGCAATTCGAAATCATTACACCATCTAGCTATATTTTGCTTTAAATCTGATTATTTTGGAAAATAATATGCATACTGAGGGAATTGTGTAAACAGAGCTAAGCATAATTAATCTTCTTTTTTAAAAATATATTTTTTAACATTCCCAAAACAGTCATGTTGCATTATTCTTTCTGGCAAAACTGTGACTCTAAGAATCCCAGCCTGCCTCTTGGGAATCCTGTGTGCATACTGCTGATGACAAGTATTTAATCACTGTTTTTAAGCAGCACTTCCAATATATTCCCAGTCCTTAGAAGGATTCCCCCATTGGTGTCTGACCTACTGTTTTCATAGGCTTGCTGTCAGATTTGCACAGAAATATCTACCTATGCTCAGATCGTGCATAGTAAAACAAAGCACATAGTGTCCCGAAACTGAGGCACAAACTGTTCAGCTTTAAAGCTCAAACTGCAAAACTGAAAGCCTGCAAAGAAAATGTCCCTGAAGGATGAGATTGCAGGTTCATCCGGTGAAAAAGTATCTATCCAGAACATGGGATAAGTCCAAAAGCCTAGCTATTTAAAAAGGCCGGGCACCTGATTGGGTGAGGTACACTTGGCTGGGCCCTGCTTGTCACCTGTTGCTCAATCGGATTTGCAAGATGCAGAGGTTTGCAGCCAACGGCAGCGTTCACTTGCAGGCTCTGACAGCTGGACTGGAGCCCATCCTCCAGGTCGCACTTCAAACTCTGATGTGACACTGACTTGGAAGGAACTGAGTAAGAAAAACAAAAAAACGTGGGTTTTCAGCCGCAAGCAACAGAATCAAGGCAGCTGCTTCTCTCCGATAAAGTTTTCGTGACAAATCACGCTCTTGTGAGGAGGTCTGTTTTGGTGTTACCGAAGTTGTGTAGTGATTGAATAGAATGATATAAAATATCTGTGTCCGACCACTTTGTTCAGAGGAGATGAGCAGCAGGTGCCATAGTGTCATGGAAAACGAACACCTCGGTGCAGTTTCTCATCTGAAGGATGTAGTTTGCAGAAGGCTAAGGGTCTTATCTTTTATGTCTGCAGTTTGGCAGGTGTGTTTACCTTGAGCTAGTCCAAACCAATGTTCCTGACAGTTGTGTTTTCAAAACAAAAGATGAATGATATTGGAATGCTTGTCACTAAAAAACATTGTTGGGCTGTTCAGTGTATGGGTGTTTTGGATATAGATTTTTGAACTCCCAAGATACTCAATACAGTTACTAGGTGGAATGAAGGGAAACAGAGGCCAGAAATGTTACCCAAAGCAAAGTGAAGATGCAGTATACTGCAGACAAAACCACAGCTCTCAGATGAGTTGATAAGGGCTTTATTTCTTTCTTTCTTTATATATTTATTTATTTTTAAAATCCTTGCTCTGACTATACAACGCATGGATAGCATATGAACACGCCTCATATCCCAGTAAATGCTAACACTTAGCTGTAAGTCACTAAGTGGCTCTTCATTTCTGTTGAATAACTGTGAAAGGAAGCATGAATTATACATGAATTACAGTACACTCGCTGTTCTAATGTGCACCGGGGGAGCGCCGCGTTAATTCGTATAAAACATGCTGCGGAGACATACCCTGATAAAATATTACTGTAGTGTACCGTGGCGAAGGGCAGTGGAGAAATGAGGAGACGCAGCCAAGCTCTTTTAAAAGCAATGGAAAAACACGGGGAAGTTCACAGAGCATGTTGTGAACTAAAAAAGGCAGTTCTGACAGTGCAGCACGGGAATGGGAAAGCATGAATATTCGGCCTAATTCAGAGCACTTATGCAGCACCAGTCTCAGAGCCGTTTCTGTGTCATGCCCATGAGTTACATACATATGAAAACATAAAATGATCCCTAACCCTTCATACATTTCATGCCAACCTTCCCAAAAGTGTGCAGGGATAGTTCAAGATACCACAATGAACATAAAGGGAAAGGAGCCCTCTCTTTTAAAAGTGAATTGATTTTTCTCTAATTTCTTGAACTGCTGTCTTTGTTGAGTGTATTCAACAAATAGCCTGTTGACAGGAAGTGGACAGGGAAAGCGAATAAGCGTCCCACAGTCCCACGGGGGGGAAGCAAAGTGTGATTTTTCAACAAAGGTTGTATGATGGTTTCCAAATCAGGACCACCGCCAGTCCTCATTTTCAAATGACAAGAAACACAAGCCTCTACTCACTTCCAATCTTTAGCAACTTCAGATCTGCAACAAAAATAGAATACTGACTCTATGATTATGGTTTTGATATATTTTGATTGCAATTTTGATATGTTTTTTATATGGTCAGTTTGATACAACACTCACACACTTCTCTCTTGTCATTCCTTCTCTTTCAGTATTCAGTCGTACTTTCAGGGGTTGAATCTTGTTCATTATTACCTAGTCTGGCAAGTAATGTAGGCAGAACAACTGTGTGGCATCACAGAAACCACATACTTTAGGACATGAAACAAGGGAGAAATTACATTACAGGATAATGCAAATGATATAAAGCTTTCTTCTTGCTGAATGCTGATGTTCTGTAAAGCTCTATGAAGATCATCCTGCTGAAAAGCATATTTCGGGACATCTAGCGACTCCAACTGTGGGTGACATCCTGTCTATGTGATTAGCTGCTTGCTTCCCGTGACAGTGATGGAGTGTCTTAGAAAATCTCAATGCCGGTGATTTAGTACCGAACCTGATGCTTACTATTCGCTGCCCCGAGTCATAACCGTTATTGAGCTCTGACAGGAAAATCTTTACAAATGGAATTTCTCAAAGCAGAAAGAAAGGTTTGAAGGATAAAACCATTTCTGTTCTTCATTTTCCTTTGTTTTGTGGAGAACATCACATGAAATTAGCAGAGAAAAATCTGACTCAGTGTACTCCGAAAAGGCAATTTAATTCATAACTCATTGTGGACTGGATTGTACGGACTATAATGGATACAACATTTATATAGCCTTTCCCCATGATTAAAAAAAGTATAACAAAATGTATTATGTACACCAGTCTGTTATAGTGATGTCACTCTCCTCAGGATGCCTGTGGACACAGTAATTTGATATAGTGGGCGTGACCTTAACTCAGGCTGTACCAAGGTTTCTTCTGGATCATGGTTCAAATTTTATACACTTCACAAACCGAACCGAGTTCGACAACAGGACTGACAAGGTTGTTAGGTATGGTAACCTGCTCACAAAGATGTCTCGCCAAAATGCAAGCAGAGCCGAGATCCCAGCTCCAATAAAGCACCTCCGCTGCTGCAAACTGTCAGCCTTCATCTCCGCGGTCGAGCGACTTCTCAACCTGTGCTGTGTTTCCTTTTTTCTGTTTTTGAGGGGAGGGGGGAATCTCAGCTGGACAGAATCCGATCCCTTATCAACTTACTCCTTCAGACGAGGACCGTAGCAGCCCCGTACGCCCAGGGAGAGACGGGGGGCATCTGTGTTAATGAAAAAGGACGTGTGCTGAGGGAGCGGTGACAGAACACATGGCCGCTGTCAGGGCTGGCGGTGACAGCATGGAATGGGGACTGGCCCACTGGGGCAGGGAGCCAGGCTGCAGTGTGCAAGTGCATGTGTGCGTGTGTGCGTGTGTGTGTGTGGTGAAAGAGCTGAACTTTGGGCAATTTCACCTCCTAGCAAAACAATACAACCTTCTTTTTCATTAAGGATGTTTTCATGTGAGAATCTTAGGCACCTTTACATTAGAAGAAGAAAACAGAGCCGGGGTCAGATATTTAATGAGGCTACTGAAGGGCAGCTTCTGACGAGTATGTTTTAAGGGATCGAATTGTGTACAGGCATCAGGTTTGAAAGACAAGGGGTGCACTCACTGAATACTTGGCCTCTGAAAGAGCTTAGATGCCTATTTGCTGAGAGATGCTTCAGGTTTAGAAGTCTGTTTGGAGTCACAGTTTTTTTATTGAGGAGACTGATCACGATGGAGCAGTTTATAGACAGCGAGGAGAACATTAAAAGCATTTCTGGGGTATGGTTGCATTTGTATGTCACCACTTGCTTTTACATAGTCCTAAAAATTGAAGACCCAGTGTCTCTCTCTCTCTCTCTCTCTCTCTCTCTCTCTCTCTCTCTCTCTCTCTCTCTCTCTCTCTCTCTCTCTCTCTCTCTCTCTCTCTCTCCCTCTCCCTTTCATGGTCACCTTGCATTTACAAATGACGGTATCTGAACTCCAAGGCCAGCTGACAGGCGTGTACCTTTCAGCTGTGCTTGTACGAATACAATCCCCCTCGGAGAACCTGCCCACGGGGAGTTCTTCAGGAGCACTTGAAGAAAATAAACAGATAAACAGAAGCTAAACAAGAAGATCAAATAAAGTATCAAGAATGAAGACACATTTTCTACATATTGCAAAAATATCTCAAATAGGCGTCCTTAAAAGGAGACAATATGTACATGTCAGTAGGAGCAGTGTTTCAAATGCATTGAAAACGAAGAAGGAAATCACTGAGACAGCAATGTGCCCTGCGGGGCCACGTTTGTTTCCCATTTAACGGCAGAAACAGGTTCAATTAAATGTGACTCATCCCATCAGACATCACTCATTCTACAAGGCATTTTACAATCAAGACATACACCACTCTTTGCTCACAGTCCTGATGACCCCCTTCTCACCACTGAGGGAGAGGCTTGGGCCAGAATGAGCCAACACCTCAGACTGTTAATCTTTGCTGCCCATTGTTGTCAATTAGCTGTTCGAAACTAACAAGCGCTGCCTCTGGACAATTACTTCCAATCAGGAAATGCCCCATAAGTGGTTTAGTAACAGGACCCCCTTTCTCCCATTGGAATCTCTTTCGACTACCTGCCCACTAGCCCCACCTCCTGAGCTCACACACTGCACGTCTTGGGGAGTAAATGTGTGGAGATGGACTAAGAATAGAATTACCGTGAGAGATAGAGAAAGAGAGAAAGAGAAAGAGAGAGAGTACATTAATAGAGTCAGGAGGTTAAGATGCTTGTGGAAATTATTGTTTAAGTATCAATAAAGTAATCCAGACAGGCAATTTTATTCCATGGTGTATTTTATGTGTGTATAAATCACAGTAATAAAGGCATGAATGTGGTGAACAAGGCAGTCCGCTGTTTAAACTGTGCAGAGACCCTCATTAAGACGGAGACTTGCAAGGCACGCATGCCCACAAACACCCACCATTAATCATTTCTGCCGGCCTGGTTGACACGTACACAGCAGGTAAAGGCGGCTTGATTTTCACCCTCAGCTCTGGAGAAATTAAAATAACCTGCTCAGTCGCAGGCAGCGTTGCTGTGTATATGAAGCCTGTCTTTGTTAAAGCCTTTTAAATACCCCCGTGTCTCAGCGCCTGCATGACAAACTCTCAGAAAAACTCCTTTAACTCCTCGTGCAATATTTTCACAGAAGTTCGACCTTCCCAGCCTGAAGGATGAGTTAGAGGACCAGCAATAAATAAATGTGCTCTTCAAAAAGTGAAGGTAGTGATGTTAGCTGCCTGAGCACCATGCTTTCCACCCCAGATATTCCATATATTAATCTAAAGTGTTCTGGAAGAGTACACACCCTAAAAGGAATTAAGCATGGGTTATCAGGTTTTTCAATGTTTTCCCCCTGGCTACAATTTACATTTTATTCCCTGGTGCTACAGCAAGGATGGGCCAGGGTTACTCTATGAAATTAAATGTTTCAAATCCAGACTTGCATTCATGCCCTTTATCATCAGCGTTGAGTTATTTCCTTAATTATTTAATTATGGGAGTTGATAGAGTCTGATTGGACAACTCATGAAGAACGAATACTGAAACCAGTGGTATGTGGCTACAAAACCCAAGCTATGGTGTCACATGATCAACATAGAAAAATAAAGGGCCACAAACAAGCTGATAAGATGAAGTGATGTCACTGTAGCAGGATGGCTGCCTTGACAAGAAGCCAACTTGCTCTTGTGAGACCTGACTATGCCTGGGGTGGCAGAAAGAATCCACACCAGTTCTGCAACAAAAGAGAATAACAACATCTAAAACGAGATAAGTAAACTGGAGCGGTGGACAGGAGTGCCTGTGAACATATTAAAAATGATTAACGGAGATCAGACGGTTTTACGGTAATGATTGGCGTCACATTGGAGAGGAAAGCTGTCCCGGCGTGTGGTTCAAACACAGGCAGAGGTGGCCTTAGGGTTGCTGAAGGATAGACAGCCTCTATCCCTCTCCTGCCCTCAGCCACTCGGTCCCTAGGGTTGCTGCACTTTGGTGTGCTGGGAGCCATACAACCCAGCACCTCAAACGGCACCGCTGTATGAACTAAATAGCTCTTGCTCTTTTCTAGCGGTGCTTTTTCTGCATTTTTTTTTAATAGCTTTGCTGCCTAAAGTTATAATAAAGCATTATCTCAACATGCAGACTTTAAAGGCAGGAGCGCTGCAGTGAAGAATCGCGGTTGTTAAAACTGTGTCAAGTTCTTGCCTGTGTTTATTAAACGCTGCGCTCCCTCGGGGCAGTGCTGATGTGGTTTAAAAAGCTCAGAGCTCCTTAATTATGAAAATGCTTTATTCCGCCATTCACTTCACCCCCCCCACACCCCCCCCCCCTCTGTTCTTCCCCCTGTTTTCCACCCCCTTTCTGCTTCCCGTCAAGATTGTGTCGAGGTTTCTCAGGCTGTTTAAAATGAAAACAGACAGGGAAACAAGGGGACAGAGTCGATTTAAAAAAATTATTTTATAATATTGGGAACAGGGGCGACGGAAGGCAGAGGCTCAAAGGTGTGGACAGTAGATGGCAGAAAGACGCGTGGAAATTAGATGTTACCATCAAATCTATTTGTGTTTTCTGTTGAGGGAACAAAATAAATGTGTACTGTAGCCTGTGGAGGACACCAGCACATTGGGACCACTGACCAAGGCAGTTGTCTGTGTTGTATGAGTGGAGATACAAGTTAAGAATACTAAAGCATAGAAATGTTATGGATTTCTGTTTCTGAAGGTTTTGTTGTGTGAAGGTCTTTTCCCCTTTTAGTATTTAAATAATATGTACAGCATTTAAAACTTTAACTCCCATCTTCATTGCATAACAAATTGTATTGCAAGGCATAATTAAAGTTATATCATTGACAGTGTGAATATGTGGATTACTTTCCCTTTTTTAAGCTTAATTTAAACCTTTTAATAAAAAGAAAAATATCCCATCTCCAAAATGTTTTCAGACTATTTAATAGTTATCATTTAATATTACTTAACAATGTGCATATAACATATTTGGTTAAGTGACAAGTGGCCCCTGCTCCTATTTGCTAAAATAACAAAATCCTTTTTTACAACAATTTGTAAGGATGTATCATTAAAAGCATTATCCGATTTTTACTAAGCATTTTACTAAGCATTACACAGAGATGTTCATAAAGCTAATAAAATAAGATTTAGGCCAAAGCAAGTTCGATATAACGCAGTTTCACCTACAACACAGTAAGATTTTGTGGCTCGTGGACTGCATTATATCGTGGTAGAGGTGTATGTATTTATTTTGTACATTTTACCAGATAATTTTTTATGACATTTCCCTATGACATGTGTCCTCTAGGGGTGCTGTTTACTAGTTAGATATTCCACTAAAATTGGATTCCTTTGGAATTGGATGAAAATGGAGACCATTTTAAAGCAAATAACAACCTGCTAGAAGGACGGCGCAGGTGAAGAATCTCTTGACTATTTTAGTTTCATTTCGTTTGGCTGTCACTATTGTCACCTCGGGGATTCAACCATTAGTAAACATATCTCTAGAAGCACTCATTGCTACAGTATGTAGTTAAACTTGTCAGTAAAGCAGTGGGGGAAAATAATAATGGAACATGGCTGTCAGTAATTGTAGAGCAAGGTGTGAGCTGTTCCTATTATGAACCTATGCATACTCCACTAAGACAGAATCAGACATGCCCAAAAGGCAATCTGTAGGGACACAAATCTCATGTAACTGGAGACAGCCAGACTGCCCAATTGGTCACAGTTAAGGATCTCAAGAAGGTATAGTAAGTAGGGGGGAAGTGACAGGGTGTGCTGTAAAGAAAAGTGATCCCTACAGAGGGAAAGAGCAATTTTACTGCATACTGCCTTTTTCACTGAATGCATTATTATTTCACACCCTGCTTACCTGCTGTGGTTTATTTTGCTTCAGTGTTTGAAGTTCATAGGAGTTTCTGTCACTTAATATGAACATGGCTGTCACTGAATACCGCTTGTTAAAGGAATGGCAGTTTTTTTTCTTTGGGTTTGTTTATTCGATTTTTTTCTTTCTTTTTTGCAGCTTCACCTCAGTAAATGAATAAAAAAAATGCTGCAGACAAGTAACATTGCCCACAAATCCACACACCCTCTGAAATAAACACACACACAGAAAAAAATAAAAAAAATAAAAGCCTCCGAGATGGAACTGCATTGTGAATGTTCAAAAGCACTCAACGGGGGCTTGTATTACCGCAGAAATGAGCTTCTCAAAAAAAAAAAAAACAATTGGTTACAATTCTCCGGCCAGAGATTAGGAAGCCTGTCCTAACATGCAGTTCTCTTATTAACAATATAATGCACAACTGAATCTTTGTAACTTTTATGTTCATCCTAATTTTAATCAAACCGCCAACTTTTTAGTTTTTTTTACTAAATCTATTCTATATAAATTCACCCAACGGTTGTCAAAGCAGGTGAGAGTTATTTTCACTTTCCAGTAAAGGGATATCAGTCTTAGCTCGAGGGGAAGGGCTCCTTCAAAGTGCTGATGAGTCGACAATGGTGGGGTAGTGAGAGTGTGTGTATGGCTGGGAGCTGTGGGCCTTGTGCCTTGGAATCTCCAATGGGTTTACAGATATATGTTTCTTATGTAAAAAAGTACGTGGTGGTTGCTGGTAATACCAAATTACAAACATCTTTAGGTGCAGGCAATCAGTTCTTGTATTGCAAAAGCTGTCATTTTCTCCTAAATCACCATTAAAAGGATGTTTCACTGCCCAATTATTTCATCCATTTGTCCTCATTCGATGCAGTATACCTGCAATTAAGCAGAAGGTTTTTTCTGACAGTTTGCCCATGTCTGAATTCTACTCCGTGAAAGCAGCTTGTTATTTAAATCAATGCTGTCCTCACCACTTGCTCCCTTTGTCTGTCTCCCTGTCTCTCCATCTCCCCCTCTCTCTCTATGTATATATATATATATATATTATGCTGCCATCTGATGGACCCAGTTGGATTAGACATAATTCCCCTGATGAAGGTTTCAGACATTTTCATTCCCTTTGCATTATCTGAACAGCGCATGTATTTATCCACCGCACTCAGTAACACAATGCACTGCTGTGAAGTGAGCGCTGCTGGGGCACCGTTTATTAAACTATGATATAGATTTTTTCTTTGGCATGCACAACACCACCTTTGGAAAGCACAGAGAGCGAATGCAGAAAACTCTCCCTCAGTTGGAGGTGGCAAACCTGTGCGGTTCACAAGCAGGGGGAAGAAGATGTCCTGCAATCCCCTGGAAAAGACGAGGCTTAAATCTGGACAGAAGACGTGTAGCGCCAATCCATTCTCAGCTCCTACCGGGGGGATCACGGGTCTGTGAAGAAAAAAGTTGTCAGGCCAGCTGTTGATCACGACAGCTCCTGCATGCAAACTGCTATTGACATGAATGATAGTCCCATTGAGAGAGAGAAAGGATACGCAGTGGCCCTTGATGGTAAAAAGAGACATCTGCCTCTCAGATATGACTGTACCTCAAGAAGTGAACGTCTGTATTGTGTCATTTACCCTTCAAAGCACTTTGTAGAGTCCTGGATGACGTGGAAAGTTTTGGGTTTCGCTCTGCCCACCTGGAGCTCTCCCGGGAAGGCCCACTCCGCCATGCTGCCATCCCCTCACACGACTTTCAATCAGATTACACAATTAGCCAGAGGGGGATATGGAAATGGGCCTCTCCTGCACTCCAGGATAGTGGCGCAACTGCGAACCCAATTAACGAAACGGCTTTTAAAGTCTTGGTCTTTATTTCACAATGGATTTTTAATGGTCTGCCAATAAATGTCTCAGCGGCATTGATGATGGCAACAACAGTAACACGAAACCCCCTTTTATCACAGTGCTATCAAAGTCATATTATTTGCTTTTGGTGTGTAACAGTTAAGTGAGGATGTGTGCATTGAAATCAGCCATTCCAGAGAGTGCCGTGTGGAAACTGCATTAATCTCAGATGAAGAATCAGCAGAGGGGAGTGTCAGTGAAATATCACACAACCCTGAACACATATGTTTCTGTATGTGTCATACAAGTACCATAGTGATACACTGTGAAGAGAAAGGCATTCTATTTCCTGTTCATCAAAAGCATGGCGTCTGTGCTCTGTTATCAACATGAAAGGCGAACCTTGTAAAGTGATTGTTGGTAACAGCAGCATAAACATATTGATTGTTACATATATTTATTGGTAACTCCACAATTTGGGTTTGAAGTTGGTTTCTCTTTTTTATCCAAAATCACAATACTTTGTAGAATGCAGTCTTATGAAAATATGTGTTGAAATATTCCAAACTAATTTCTTTCAGATACATTTAATACATTTCCAAATGAATGCCAATATATGTGATAACATTTTACAGATATGCAATATAAATATGCTTGATAATTTCAGTAATACTTCATAATTTGAGTTAAAAAAATAATAATAATAATTACAAAAATAAGTCAGCTGAGGTGAGGTGAGGCAGCTGACCATGTGTTAAAATGAGAGGAAACAGATTACAATCCCTTCATGCACATTCCTATGGTTTGGTTTACATTGTGCTTTATTCTCAGAGTATCCATGGCTTTGCTGTTGCTCTTATCGCAGTTCACTTCGTGTCCAGTTCTCCAGGCAGCACAGCTCCAGTCCAGATGCCTCAAAGCTCTACCTGACCTCTCCTCACCCCGGTAATTAGCGTGATTAGACTATAATTAGCTAAGAGTTTACCTCTGGGAGGCCATTATTCCAAATTTCAGTGTTTTGCGTTTCACAAAAATAAGCTTGTTGCACGCGTTACGTGAAATAAATAAATGAAATCTTCACAGCCACTCCGTGCCAAGGCTGACTTGGGAGTAGCTGTTCTCTGAATCACTCTAATTAACGCACACCTCATAACGAAAGAGGCATTTCAAAGCCTGTTGAGGTGTCCTGGGGTTACTGCTCATGCTCCTTCAGTCAATGGCAGGCTTTTGGAAAAGGTTAATCCTCATTTTAAATCTTAATAATAATGAAACCCAGAAAACTTTCCATTCCCTGCTTTCCTGGCAGGGCCCCGTGAGAACTCAAACATGCATGTCACTATGGAAATCTACCATTTTAATCTGTGGTAGCGAGGGTGGGCCACAGTGGTTCTCAGTTTGAACTCTAGGGGTCCCATGGAGCCCCCGGGGGGTGGGCAAGAGATTCCTGTAAAAAACCTGGAAATACTTCCCTCTGGAATGAGCAACATTAACGGATTAAGCACATTATGTGACTGTTGAATTTTAGTGAGCTACTGGTTTATATATATATATATATATATATATATATATATATATATATATATATTACACATTGGTTGTATTATAATATTGATGTGTGAAGTGCCATAGATACGACTGCAGCCTGCATAACTGTAGATACAACTGTGCACATCAGTAAAGGTCAATGTGTGCATTATTTAACTCCTTCCAACGTGTCATAAATCAAAAGACAGTGCCAATTAGCACATATGCACCCACATAGTCACACACACACGCACAAAGGTGAGGAAAAAGTGAAAAGGGAGAGTAAAAGAATAAATGGTGATGTCAAAAACAAAGCGGATCAGAGAAGAAGCAGGAGGTAGAGAGAGAGAGAGAGAGAGAGAGAGAGAGAGAGAGAGAAGGAGAGGGAGCGATGACACTTGAAATAGAAAGTCTATTTACCGGAGCCTGATTGCATACCATTTCACAAAGGTCACAACAAGAGCCCGCTCTTTCATTTCCATAATCTTGATAGTCACACTGTAATTAGCGGATTATTTACACAAGCATGGCCGTGTAGAGCAGTCTAAATCACTCTAACAGGGCTGCCAGCAGTCTCTCTCTGGCAGGAAGAGCTTGGCTAATGTGTCACTAGATCGCCATGCTCGCAGAAACACACCGAGCCCAAAACTAATGAGGAGTTATGTGCAGTCATTGCTGGTTATTTCTGGTATTTACCAAGTGCTTCTAAACCATCACCGTTTCATAGCTCATTAATGGAGAGAACTGTACTCTTTGAAGGGGAAAAAAAGCACACTTTTTTTTTTAGCATATGTTCTCACAACATTAGTCAGATACTGTTATTGTATGTATTCATTTACCCCAGATACCTCAGCGTACATTTTCCACCCCACAGGCATTGTGAGGCAGCACTCTGCTGTCATAATGCATCCATTAAAGCTATTGACAGCGTCCACAGCTCAGATTTTTTAGATCCCTGTTAAATCTCATCGAGACGCTTTTACCCTTGAATAAATCCCTTAATATTGCAAAGAGCTATGGTGATATATATTTTTTTAAGATTGAATTTAAACCCACCAACCTGCTGCTGAAGGAGTTTTCTCTGTAGTTTCTGTTTACAGCTAGCTGACAGAAGTATGAACAGAGATTTACCCACTACCCCACCTAGTGTTCCTGTCTGGTAAAAACTGCACAATAGTGAAGGTTTTCCAGCATAGCACATAGCACCAGCTGCTGGCAAAATTGTGCTATTGCATGAAGACCAGAAACTCCAATATGATACCAATATAGGTTTAGGGTGTGCATGCATGTACAAGGTCCTGTTTTGAAAGCATTTCCCTTTGCAATATTTGCTCAAAATGGTTTCATATTCTAGTCGCACTATTGCTGGTGATTTTTCAAACGCTGGCAAGCTGAGAGAGTACTTTTCATTCACTGAGCTCCCGTCCTTTGGGGCGTTCAGTTTTCTTTTTTCAATAATTTGATTCACACACAGGAGCAAGAAAGAAACACTGTTGCAATCATTTCCATTTTTAAAGGGCAGATAATGTTGCTTAAGTGTCACTCATCATCAAGTGTCTCCTTATATGAAAGACAAGCAGTGGTCTCTGTTCAGCTGAACATGTACCGATAAACTTCTAACATACCACCAGTAAATAGAGGAGATTGTTTAAATATAAAACATTCAGAGAGACCTTCAAAATAACTACTGTGACATGCTGGATCTCCAATTGGAAACTATCAGTACCAAACAAATACACCCCATGGCTAACCTGTCTCCATATTGACTGTGTGGTGCAGTGATGAAGGAAAATAGCTTCCTATCAGGAAATTTCTAGTTCAAATGCTAACTGGGTTAACCTCCTTTGTAAGAGGAGCAAAAGTGTTGTGACTCTACTGTAACTTTTTAAGTTAATGAAGCATAGCTCAACCCTTAGTCTGTGTGAGTTCACTGGGATGAAAGCCATGTCTAAATGATGAATGCCTACATTGAGACCATGGAAATGTGTGGTAGGACAGCCCTTGTCTGTGGAGTCCTTGCGGCTGCCAGTCCTCAATGCTGGCTGTGCACCATACGAACCTTTCTGCAATCATAACAGAGCTCCATGAAGTACACTTGCAACTCAGTGCAATAAAGACAATATGCAAAGTGCTCTTCACAGCCACTACTGCGTTGAGTGGGTGCAGACTCCCTTTTAGACATCAAAGCAGCTGCAGTATTTCAGTCTTCTTTCCTGAAAGAGAAAAAAATAAAAACATAATACTTGCTTTGATGTTTTTGCTCCATTATCAGAACTAAAAGCCTCCTGCACTGTCCTCTATTTAGTTTCTTGTGCATTTAAGTGCATGTGTGAGACTGACTTGCACCTCTCTCTCTCTCGCTCTCTCTCTCTCTCTCTCTCTCTCTCTGTGTCTAATGCTCCTGTGCCTGTATTTCTGTTCCATTTCATGTAATGTTTCCTGTAGCAGTTCTTAATAAGTGTGTGTAATTCACACCCCAATTATATAACGATAAGCAGTCCTCTCTGATACAGAGGTGTAACAACATTTAATCCTTCTTGTGACACTGTCTTGATACAAAGCCACTTATAACTCTGCCCTTTCGCTGTCTACCTGCATCTCCTTAAATTCTCCACTTGTCACATTGATATCCAAAGACCCCCCTCTGACATATATTTCTGTATTTATTTCTTTATCAAAATGTGGCACCAGTGATTATTTTTCACCTTTATCCACCCCAATGTGACATCTGCTATTTATCATTCTGCTCCGTAAATCCTTGATTGAGCTGGCAGGGACAAAACAGACACATATCCTGTGACAGGTGCACAGTCCATGTATTTGTATGTATTTGTGATAACTTCAGAGCTTTGGTGCCAGCAAGATTATGCTGTTGTGGGTGAAAGGTGGATAAGTGCATTAGTGGATGTTGGGTATTCGGTGGAAGTGAATTATTAAGTTAACAAAGAAAGCTGTTCTGTTAACAAAGTATCTGTATTTGAGAGCAATTAAAGAGGAAAGGAAATCCTTAGTCTTAATGTCTTAATGCACTTTTTCATCCTATTTTTTTTTTTTTGGTGGTAAAATTCAATTTCAGATGAGAATGAACGCATACAGCTAGCAGGGAAGGGTTTGTTCACTTGATAGCTTTCCACTTGAAATTCAAGTCCTAAAGGAAGGCACATAGTGATGTCATAGATTTTGATAGATGCATTCTAATCATCAGCAATAATCATCGCCATCACTATTACGAACACAATGTGTACGTGTGCGTGTGTGTGTGTGTGTGTGTGTGTGTGTGGGGGTGTTGGGGGAAGCAGGGTGCATGTATGCTGAGAAATACACTGAGAAAATAATGAATAAAAGCTCAGATAAAGAAAGCACAACTAATTTTGGAACAGCTCTGCCTTATATATCAAGAGAGGGAGGGAGGGAGGGAGGGAAAGAAAGGCATGGGGGGTTATAGAAAAAAGGGAGTGGAAAACAATACACCCTCAAGCGTGATCAATATCCAGTTTAATTTCCTAAAGTTTTCTCCCCTGAGTCGAGTCCCAGAAGGTAGGGTTCTCATCTCGGGGCCTTAATTAAGACTTCCCAGCTGTTGCCTCGGTGGTTGCCTGCACGGCTCCAGGAGCGGCACAAACAGTGGAAATGAGCCCCTTGAGATGGGCTGAGAGAGTGTTCCGACAGGTAGAGAGCAAATAAGATTAATAACACATGAAACGACAGCTTTACGGAAGGAAAATGGTAAGATATTACTGTAACTGAACTCCAAAGATATTACAGTACAGTACAGTACTACAGAGGTGGTCACCAGAAGGGCTCCAAAAGGGCTCGAGATCCCTGCTTTGCAGACACAAGGAGCTGGGAGATGTGTACTTCAGTGGCCATGATGGAATAAGGGGGAAGCCATGTGGTCTAAGGGTTGATAAATGAGGCACAAGGAGAGACATTCATGTTGTTCTATTGATTTAATCTAAATCTGAGCTTTGGGAGTCAGGAGAAGGTTTTCTTGTAATATCTGGGAGCTCAAGGTTGAGGCAGCAATTATTGTGCTTCTTCTACCTCTTATTATTTTTATTATCATTTGTATTCCTACTATTATTATTGTCATTAACATTATTACCATTGTTATTACTATTGTTATTACCAATGCTGCTATTATTATTATTATTACTACTGTTAGTACTTCTACCGTTATGCATGTGATCTTGTGTAGACACAGTCAGTTCTCGTGACGACACATAAGGCAAGGAGAATAACCATCCGTGGGAAGTAGGAGAGGGTTTTACAGAGTGGGTCACAGCTCAGTTGTGGAAATACGATTTGGGAGGCCAGGTTTCTGACATTAGGGGGAGAAATAGTGTAGGCTCATAGACAGGACTCACAGACTGTGAAGGAGAAACCAGCCTGGCAATGTGGCTTAAAGATTTCAGCTAAGGGTCCAGGAGCAAGTCTGACCTGATGATTATTGTGCAGAAACATGGAGACCTAGCAGTTCCAGCCGGTAACGGTAATGATCACCACGTCAAGTGAGGAAATTGGGAAGCAAAAGGTTGTTTTGTGAAACTTAAGAGAACAAAATGTCCCAAGATGCAGATGGCAATCTGGTCTCATGCTGAGTGCTGGGTCACAGTGTGCCTACTAAACATAAGAAATGGAAAAGTCACAGTCTCTTCTTGGATATTAATATCCCTCTATTTCATATACTCTTGTGGGATAAGCGTGGGAGGTACTGTTGAGCTAACAGTGTATAGTGACAGCTTTTGTATACTACAGCAAGAACAGTCCCAACTTTCCACCCACCCCCAGCCCCCTCCCAACACGCACACACGCATATATCACGAGGCACATAATACATTTTACAGCCATTCTTTAGCCCCAAGGTGTAGGACAATTGATAGATAGATGGATATACTGCACTAACAATGGATACTGACAGACAGGCATCAGTGTTAGAGGTTACAACAGTTACAGTCCATGTATTATGTTAAACAGATTGCATTAAAGTGTATTAAAACTATGGAGAGTTTCTTCCACAGATCTCAAGTGGTGTTCCCGTGTGATCTATCACTATCTATCCTGCATACTTACTTAACGTGCTCTTTGGTGAGTTGTTGAAAAAGTCCTGAGACAGAACAATGTACTGCACGGACTGTACTCTTCTGTAACTAAATTGCAATTGATGCAATGCAAGGACACAGATGTGTTTCATTTATGAATAATTAAAAGTAATTAAGATGTTGTGCTTAGCACTGTTTTCTATTTCCTTTTCGCACTTGGATTCAGAGATCTGCGCTGGCTTGCACTGCAATAGCAGGCTGCTTTAATAAGCACATCTTTGAGCATTCCCTTAGTGTGGAATGGGGTTTCTACTGCAAGCTATCATGTTTTCTAATTATAGGAATAAATAGCATAAGAGGGTCCAAGCTTGAAATAAATAACCCTGTATTTGCTACCTGATACAAGGTGGTCTGAGCTCTAGTTAATTATACCAGCAAGAAAACATAGAGCATTTGTATACATGGGTCTTCTTTCCACATGAGTGAATGGCCTTAATTTTCATTCTACTTTTATTGTCCACCCAACAGTGAAAATATATTATTTTCCTGTTTCATTTTAAAATTCCCTTTATCGTTTCAATGTCATACTTTCCATATTCTATCTGTGATCTATTTATTTCTAAGTTCTTCCTTGGAGATGCATGTCACCCCAGTGGTGGGTTTAATACCTCAAACTGAGGTCATAGTTTAGGTAATTGGTTCTATTAATTGACTGTATTAAGTGCATATTTGGATATATAAGAAAAGCTTACAGAAGAAAATCTGTTCGAAAAATTTACATTGGATAATAATTGGGTTTAAAGTAAGGTTCAATTTGGTGTGGATCTGAAGGTAATGTTATGGAAACATTTTATATGAATATATACTTCACCATTTTGACAGACTGCTTCTGTTCATTAATATATCGTATTGAACCCTTAAGTATGCACTTTGAGTATGCTTTGTATGCACTTAATGTTGTGTTAAACTGTAGTGGGTTCCAAGCGACTGCAACCAATGTTGAAGATCCACTCGTCTAGGGAATTGCACAAAAGACTGAACTCAGTGAACTCCATCTTGAGATCATGCACCCACCCACATGGGAGGAGGCAATTCACAGATGATTTTCTTACCGGTGAAACGGTATGACGCCAGGTAGTTCTGATTGGGCTCTAACTGAAGCTTGACCCTTGTCACATGACCTGCTCCAATGTACTCGGGTATGGGATTTTATTCCATTAAAAATCTGAAATTGCAGGCTGTGTATTCCTCCAGGATCTATTCAGGAGTATAATATCCCTATTACATGGCGATCACCATCCTTGAGCCAGCCAACAGTTTGAAGGTTATACAGTGGCGATTAGTGGGCTTGGATGTGCTGTGACACAGAAGGAATACATTTACAAAGCCCCGGTGAGGAGAGACTGGGCTCAACATGGGGCTGACAGGAAGACATTGGCTGGAGTGAGACAAACATTCAGACACTGATGATCCACAAACGAGTTTGCCACAGCCTAAAAATAATAGTCTTTAATGAGATTACATGGAAAGAAGTTAATCGTCAGAAAGCAGGCGGAGAATTAAGAAGTCAGGAGTCTCCTAGACAGTGATTCAGTCCAGGTGGTATAATAAGAAAGCAACATTTCAAAATGGTACCACTCCCCCTTTTAATGGGTGTATCTCCTTATAATACAGAATACTGGAACAGAGAGGCACATTAGTTATAGCAAACACAATTCACTACATAATTCTTTATTATTTCAATTGTGTGTGTGTGTGTGTGTGTGTGTGTGGAGAAGTGAGGGGCATTGTGCCATTGTTTTCATTTATTTGTCTGCAATCTATTTTGAAATCCTTCCTTCTAACTCTGATGCAGTGTCCTGCTGTAAACATAATTACTGGAAAGCATTCACAAGCATGTAAAGTATGCAGGCTAAAACCCACAAGCAGTAGTATATTTTCTGTTGGTTCCGCACAGCGAGACCAGAGTTATAACAGTCATCATAGTTGCTTTGACCTCAGTACATTTGTGGAGGCTAACAAGCACCTCAAACAAATAAAAACAAAACCAAGAACACTGTGTTTGCGTCCGTCAGGGGGGCTGAGGAGCTTCTTAGGGCTGTCAAATGCAACCCAAACTAATTTGAAGTAAGATATCCCAGATGAAAAAGACTAAATGATGACCAAGTAAGCATGAATTCCTCTCAGGCATCAGGATAGTCTCTGGACAGCAGTTGATTAGAAATACAGCTTTATCAGCCCTCACTGGACCAAAAGTAATCTGGAGCCAACAGCATCTCCATTACAAAAAGGGCTGAACAAGCGAGTGGTATCTTCAGCGTGTAAAGAGAATATTATTTGCCAATCACAGTCTGAGGTCTAACTTTTCAATCCCCAGGTACAGAGTAATAAGTCATGAGGATTTGATTGGGGTTTCTTTCTCACACAGGTAGACACTGTGAAACTAAGTGAAAAAACTACAATGAACACAAGTTATAATGAGATAAAAACCTCAAAACTGAAATCATGCTTTCTCTCAGATTAAAAACTGAACTTTGACTTCCTCCCTCTCTGACAAGCTAAGCACAAGGCTTTGACCATCCTTCACTGGGAAGTATGCGCTCTTTCAAGGGTAGCTCCACTGGCCCGTGTTGATGGGGGTGAAAAATTATGAGGGTACTGATAAGCCCGCAGGCCTCGGATGTATGCTTTGATGGTGAGACATGCATTAAGGGAAAGTCCCCCAAAAGCAAATACCTGCGGAGAGAATAAATTAGACATATTTGGGAAAACAAAGCTCCTTACCACAAAATCTGTGTTTTAATACGGCATAGCACTGCAGTAGCACACAGCCATCGGCAGCAAGCTGGGGGGATTAAAGCACACAGACGTGGAGGTGTTAAAACCCGCCAGCGTTTGCATGTAGATTGGAGTCTAATCCTATCCTGGAACCGTTTATTTATTTATTTAATTTGTTTGCAAAAAGGGGGGGTTGGCAGAATTTAAAAGAATTAAGATAATCCTGGACCTTTTTTTAGAATAAAATAAATAAGCTGAACAAACAAGTAATTTGGGATGTTTAAGATGTTTGGGATGTGTCTAAGAAGAAGAGATGAGGCACAGAGCAGGAGAAAGAGAGAGCGTACGAGACAGAGACAGACTGAGAGAGAGAGAGGGAGAGAGGGAGAGGGGGAAAAAACTATACAGGTTCAAGCAGATTTGTAAAGGGCACCATTTACAAATCCATCACATATTTTACTAGGCTTGGATTTAGGGATTAGCCTGTAATACTTAGGCAGCTTTTGTGTAATAAAACCTTGAGTGGAAGCGAACCCTGAGAGACTGACTAGCACAATAAAAGGAAACCTTTGCGTGCTCTCTCTTTTTCTCTTTCTTTCTTTCAGTTTTTTCTCTGAATGCCCCACCCCCACCACTCCACTCACTGTTTTACCTTTTTCCAGCCCTTCTTTCTGGAAGCTGAATATTTATTCGGTTTGGCTGCTTGGGCTGTTTACACGTTCTAAGAAACAAAGTTACTGAAAAGTGCAGGTGGGATTATTTTAAGATAATTTGAGGCATAGCAGGTTCGGGAATTTGGCGAAGGGGTGAATTAAGGTAAATAAACCTGAAAGTACATTGTTAGAACAGGGATTCCCAATCCTGGTGGACCCCTTACTCTGCTGGTATGTGTTCCAGCTGAGTTCTCAATCACTTAATTGAGCCTAAATTGTATAATAAAAGAGTTGGTTCTTATATGTTTTTATAGAATTCTGTACTTAACTTAAAACCCCTAATGTTTAAAATAGTTAAAAGGATCTGATTTAGGAAATTATTGGTTCAATTAAGGGTTCAATTAAATAATTAAGAGCTAGGTCAGAACAAAAACCAGCAGAGTAGGGTGTCCTCCAGGACCAGGGTTAAAAACCACTGTGTTAAAATGTATAATTTCTGTGAAACATACAACCTTTCAGCTAAGAAATTTTGAAGGCAGTTTTTTATTTCTGAAATTAAAGTTTAAGTATTCAGTATAAGTTTCTGAACTTTTTTTTTACTGAAACAGAAGAGGCTTTTAGTATTTGTATCTATTTTATTTATTATTTTGTGGTATTTGTGCACAGAACAATTGAAATGCTGTTACGGCAGCTTGATATGATCTTTATGATCCTTGCCAAAGTTGACTCCTCCGACAATGCTGGAAATGACAGACTACAATATGAAGCAGCAGCAAATTTAGCATTTGCTTCTGAAATATTTCTTTCCCTGTATATGCAGGCATTACAGATGCTGATTCACAAGTCAGGCATTTTATTACCCCAGCATATTTCTTTCAAATTTAATATGTACCTGTATATTTTATTTATAGCTTTGTGAAAGCCATACTTGTATATATAAAAAAAATCTTTATAAGGTTCTTTTGTGCTGACAGCACTGTTGTTGTTTTTTTACATGCCTGATTTATTAACTTACTTTTTTGCATGAAGTTGCCCCAGTTTTCCTTCCCTCGCACCTTCCTGTTACTTATTTTTAAACACTTCTTATTAGGCCAAAAAATAGGCAATTAGACCAGATGTACAACCACTCTTATGCACCCTCGTACTCAGATACAGATAACTCCAGAGAAATGGAGAAGGAGTCCAATTTGGCCTGTTGGAGAACCATGTCAATTAGGAATTAACAAGCTGTGGTCTCCCAAAAGGTCTTCATGGCTTTTTGATTCCCCTACCGTATCTTCTACTCCTTTGCTTTTCCCCCCTCTTCTATTAGTTTTAAACACTTAATTACTGCAAGTCCAGACAAAGCTCCTTTTAATGAGCTGTGATGAGCAATGACCAAACCCGGTTTCACACAATACAGCTCGGCATTGAGATCAGTCCAGCCAAAGGCAATGGTATAGTCTCCAGATGCTTGACATTTGTGAAACTTTTTAGAACAAGGATGTCAAAACATGTCCTCATCCCCGGCCTTGACACAACATGCGGGGAGATGGATTCTACTCCAGGCCCAGGAAGTCAACACTCATTACCTGGAGAAAGCCAGGCTGCAGAGAAATTCCTCCTTTGATTGCCCCTGATGGGATTTTTTCAATTATCTATGCAATAAAACAATTTTGGGACTCAGTGCTGTCCCTCAGTATCGAATGCTGCTCTTGGCAAGTCACCGCAGCCTACGGAAAGCTAAAAAAAGACCACTCTGCTCTGTGCAGAAGGAGTCTGCGGTATCCTTCCTGCCTCCTTGCTGACAGGCTGCAATGATAATGATGCGCTACCTGAGTGGGTAGGTAGAGCCAGGCGTCGCGGTGTCTGCCTGGGGTCGTCTGCTTGCCTCCCTTGCATGACTGCCGAACAGTGGTGTTTGCATACTAACCGGATAAAAATGTAAATTGGGGTGCCATCTGCGCCCTCCTCCACCTGACATTTGGGAACGCAATGACAAGGACACCTCACAGGCTGACGCAGGTATCCACACTGCCAGATTCCCTTCCCCCCCGGCCCCCCACCATCAAACGCACTCCCACACACAAACAAGTGCACACACACACACAAACTCTGCCAAGACCTCTTTGTCATTTTCCGTATGTCACCAACTCACAATACACACACACCTCCTCAGTAATTAAATGAAAGTCCCCCCCACTTCTGAAACAAAACCTTCATCAATGGTTCTCGTTATGTAACGATCTCAAGGTCACTACCGTTGATGGGCTTCACAGTCTTAATGCAATCTTTCTGCCACCTTCCCTGGGTTTTAGCACTTGCCTGGATACTTTATTGATATTTTGCACAACTGATTAGGGATGCAAATCCCATTTATAGCTGGCACCCATTGCAGGTTGGCACCAAAAGCCCTATTGGCAGAAACGCTGCTTTTAAAAATAACAGCAATTTGCTGGAACAAAGTAAAGTAAAGGGAATTAGATCAGCCATATTTTTCCATCAGCTTAAAAAAAATCTGATTTCTTCTCTAGCAGCAAATCAAAATGTCTGTAACTTTATTGAGACAGGGTTAGCCTAGTACATCTTTTCTTGCACTGTGGAGCAGAGTTTTTACTGTGTCAAATGCGTATCTTTCTTTGGGATGGGAATGCTATATGTTTCCCTGAAATCAACACCTTGACTACAATAAGTATGATAAGTATGATACAATATGGGCACATATTGTATACAGATGCATTTGCAATGTAATTTCAGAGATGTCTGTTGTTTCAGGTCTCCTTTCTCCAAGCTGATGATTTCCGCCAGTCACAGAAAAGCTCTCAGATAGCACAATGAGCAACACCCAATCACCTACAGCAATGACATCACTCTCCTCTAAAATGGGACAAAAAGGTCCCTGATACTGGACATAGATATTACCAGAGCTTAGCTCAAAGAGAAGGATCGCACAAGGCATTTATTCATTCATGTACTTATTCATGTTGAGATAATTTGGGAAATAAAAGTATAATTATCCATAAGAACATACATTCTAGAAGGCTTTTTCAAATACAGCGACATTTGTAATTCTATTCAAGTTTTATATATATATATATATATATATATATATATATATATTGGTCTTAATGGACCCATACATAGTATAATTTGGACTGTAACTGATGGTGTAATGTATGTCAGCTGTGAATTTGAGAATCATTCTGATTAATTAAAAAGCAAACTTGTAAACATTGGTACATGCTTAAATGGGACATACATTTTGGAGCAATTTCAATGTGCACCCTTTTGCATTGTCAGTGGTTAGTGGATCCTATGTCGAGGAATACACATAAGAAACATTAATTCTGCTGAATTATTCCTCCAGCCTCCTCCCTCTCTTTGTTCATCATGGTAAGCAGCAGAGAAACACTAATTGTCACTTTCACTTGAAAAGGCAAAAAGCAACTAATTATCACAGGCTGGTATTACCTAGCTCCTAGTTCTTGAGATGAAAATTGCAAATCACCCGTCTTGTTTCGCCATTAACATGTCCCATTACTGCTCTCCCCGGCTCACCTTCCCTTCCAGCATCCCACATTGAGCATCATGCAGAGAATCAAATTTTCTCAGGTCAATGGAAGTGGAGAGCTTTGGCTTTGAAGTATTCTTGTGAATTCAGTTTTTTCTCTTGGCTTCCTGCTCTCCACTCCTCCCTCTCACCAGCTCGGTCCGAAAGCCACTGGGAGCTGAAACCAAAGCCGAAAATAAATATCGCCCTTGTCAGTCTTCACAAAATGTGCACGTAAGTCCGGTCCAGACTGATCTTTTAATAATCATGACTGTGTTGTACAAGATGGCCTTGCTCTGATCTCAGTTCCAAGCATGTGATTGTACCTCTGCTACATTAACTCATCAAAATGGGAACCAAACAGTTGATTTTGGGATAGGTTAAGAAAAACCTTGCTCTGAATTTGTCCCATATGTGTTTCTCAGGGAATCGTAAACTCATCCTTCCACACATGGATGATTTATTTGCAGTAATTCTTCAAGTTATGTGTACCTGGTTTTCATGAATCAACAAGGATCAAATTTCCCTCCTGGAAGAGAGCACAGTGAATCAATCCATCTCTATTTGCTGTGGACTAAAGGGAATATACTGCAATCAAAATGTATCTGACTCATTGTGACATTTAAAGGGGATTTTAAATTACACCACGAATTGGCGACGCTTAACCTTTTCGGCGCTATTATTTATATGCACCGACAGCAAATAGCAAGTGAGTTTGTCCTGAATGGAATGCTCTTTTGGCAATTGATGAAGAGATTAGAGAAGATATTTGATTTAACTGTTCAGAGCACAGTTTTATCAGCATCCCTATAATGTGATACCTGTAAGCAAGTTTGTATCTATTGAGATTACAATGTTCTTTACATTCCAATTCCACATTCCAATATCCAAGTGCTATAAAATCGAAAATGACAAGCACAATTGTAACACTGTTCCATCATTTACTGACCTTAACATGAACGTGGGTTACATTCCCTAGAGGACCTTGAGTTTTGGACTTGGACGTTTCTACTGAGTTAACTAATACAAATATACATTGGTAGTGTTCATTCAGTGGTTGTTGGACAGTGCAGCATTGTCATTTCACAACGACCTACCCATGCCGTAGTCATGCCCTATTCAACACTGAAACCAGGCCAAGGACTCAGTAAAGCCATGTGATAGACTACAGTAAACACACATTTTCACTCACATCCAGCACATGCACAGAGGAGTCCAACTTAACTGTGCATATAACAAGTGCAGATGCCGGAGAAGGTTAGAATCTGTTCGAAAGCTGTTTTGGGTCCAGGAGGAGCTGTGGGTTAATGTGCCGTCTCACACAAACACAGGGCATGGGACATAATTAGGTGCAGGCTGATTGCTTACATTAATGAAGTTTGAAATCCTGCGCTCTGCGATTGCTAATGAGCTGGAGTAATAATTAGCTGTTTCCTGATGAAGCTGTAAGACTGGCGACAGCATTAGTTTGTGATGTCACTTTCAATTTCTCCTCCCATCTATATTGGGAATACGGAGTGCACAGACGTCTCCTAATGCCTGGGTTCCTGCTCCAAGATCGTCATTGCGGTAGGATGTGTACTGCAGCCTTCTTTGTGAGTGGGTGAGCTGTATGTATCTCCCAGAGAAATGTTGTAGTTGATCTGAATATTATAGAGTGTCCCAAAGTATCCTCTGTGTTTGGATTTCAATTAAGCACCTGGACATGTCCCTACCAAAAGGAAGATCTTTATACTAAGACAATCCTCTCTGTAGAGAAGCCCTCACCAACATCCCAGCAGCTTTGAATTCACTTTGCATGGTACTAACTAACTAACTCTTCTCAGTTCTCTCCCTCCTGGTCTCTATCTGCAGATCTTACAAGCAGCGGGAATGTGTTTCCAACAATATTCTCTAATGATTTACAAATGTGACTGATTCATCAAATCTTAAGTAAAAACACACCACTCAATGTGGAATCACCCCCCAATGGCAGATCTTTAAACTACAACAGTAGGTGACCAGCTGTCTGGATCCCACAAACACGTTCAACATATTTGTTCGGTGGATGACATCAAAGCACTTCTGTGAGTTTTTATATACCAAACCCTACCAACAATTTGCGATAGTTGAGATGGTGACTGGATGGCACAAGGGGCTGCCGTGTATTAATGTCTCTCGCTGTGTTACAAACCGCTTTATTTAGCACCAACCAATTTTAGCCCAAGGGTTTTGTCGGACAGCCCAGGTTGGATGCGGCGATGTGCCCTCGCATCAGGGAGACGTACGTACGCATCTTTGAAAACATTTGCCAGGTGCATTACTTTTCCAACAGTTGCACTTGATTGAGAGGTTATTTCTGGACAGAAGAGAGCTGCTGTACTGTACTGTAGTTCAAAAACGATCGCCCGTGAAACAAGAATCCCTCCACTTGGTACTGGTTTCCTGAGCATTGAACAGCCTCCCTACCACCCCCTCCCCCTTCTCCTTCTCCATACTGCTACTCTTGAACCTTGCAGTTCTCAGCGATTCACACAAAAGCACTAAATCAAGGAACATGTTTATTGACAGCTTCTTAAGAAAAGGAGAGTCTGAAATACGTTTTGCACAAACCAGGAGTAAATCACTGTCTGATCCTTATGGGATGTCTGTAGCCTGCCAGTGTGGATGACAGGAATACAATAATCAGGAATGACTGCTATTTATACCTATGACAGATTCGAGATCTGCAGATGAGGCCTACACCACGTATCTACTTTTCTGTCTGACGACATCCCATGATTCCTATGATTAATTTCACTGTAATAATTTAATATTAGGTAAAAAATGAATGTTTATAGTCACTGAAAACCTTCCAGAAAAGTTCTTGTCCTGCATTTTATCTTCCCTGGCTGCTTCTGTGTATTATAAAAGGGCAATAAGATTCTAAGGACTAATTAAATTTAAATCACTATACATTAAAATAAAGCTAATTCTTTACAATGCGTGACTGTAAAGTTTATTATGCGTTTTCATCGCAGGATGTAATATGTCTTCTGAAAATTCTAATAGGTGTCACACGATCCATTGTAAGGAAAAGGGTAGTGAGAAGTCTTTTGACTACTGTTCATTGGTTCTAGATAAACTAGCTGCTAACAGAGTGGGATGTGCCTCTGTTTTGAAAGAGAGAGAGGAAATGGGGGTCAGATTGATCACAGCATGTTTGACCCCAGCTGTAGAATCGTTTGTCAAAAAAAAAAAAAAACGTGTTGATGAACAATAAGCGATCGTGTGTGTGTGTGTGTGTGTGTGAGAGAGAGGGAGAGAGAGAGATATGGCTACTGACAGAGGATTGTTCTGGGTGTAGAGGGCTTTGCTATCTCAAAGACTCAGATCGATATGTGTAATAACCCCAGACACTCATTGCAAGCAGGCGATGATCTGTATCAACCAGATCCGTGTGTGGGGTGATGTACGTTTGGACGCAGTGTTGGAGACTGGGGCCTCGCAAAGCAAATTCCGCAGCAAACCTTTTAATCTCTCCTGGGCTGGCTTCAAATCCAATTCTGTGCGGCGAGTTCACCGAGTGAAGAAATCTATGTTTGCCGAAATTGTACGCTTATGTGAGCTTTAGGCCTAACTTAGTACTGTGTCCATTTCTTACAAACATGTAACGTAGATTTAATCTGTAATTTTTAAGAGGATAATTTGGATGGATGGGGTGTTGTTATAAAAGTTACATCAGTCACTAATTTGGACATGGAAATGTAACTGAATATGGCAAGGAGTTGACAATTTTCCAGATCTGTTTAATTTACACTATTGATGCTTGGATTAGCATGTTGTGAATGTAATATGTGGCCAGAGAATTGTGTGATACATTTTAATCATGCTACAAAAAGCACATGTGACTCGTGTGTGCAGATATCACTTTGATGTCAAATTTTAAACACTACTTTACAAGGAACATCATCTTGAACTGGTGAGCACACATAATTTTGGCCCGTGCCTTTCCCTACACAAATCCTTGCCTTAAAAACGTTCTCATTAAAGTTTTGCAAGGAGGCGGTCATGACTTTTTCTTAAGTGTCTGCTTTTGCATTAATTGCATAATGATGGCGTAATTAATGATGCGTGAAAGACAGCTAGGTCCTCGGCACATCCCCTTGTCCACTGAGCATGGATTATTGAGTGATAATTTATAGGGGTGTTTTTAAAGTGGTACTGTAAAATGTTGTATCGATTTTTATATTATCCATCTGCAGGGGGAAAACAGATATATACAAAAGTCTAGCCAAACAGCAGACTGTAATCAATACTAAGTTAAAAAAAACAGCAAACAGTTTAAAACACTTACTGGCTCCATGTGATCACAAGTTCTCTCTGCAAAGGGCAGCTTGCCAAGCTTGCAGCTGTGACAGAGAAATGCATTAGAACATTAAGACACTGCTCCTGCGCCGAAAATCAATCACATTCAGGATACATTAAAACAGGAGGAGGCACTTCCACCTTTTTGCATCCTTAAAAGAATGACGTCTTTGCCTGTTTTAATGTGGCCCTTCCTGGTTTGAGGCAGGGCGACTTGGTTATATTTCTGGCTGCATTATCTGATGAAGAAGATACAGTTCAACAGCCACACCTTCATGCTATGTAGGGACTTTCATAAGAGTGAAGGAGCCACCCCCCATGCCACACCCACACAGTACCTACACACATAATCCTGTAATACAAATAACATAACCGGCATCACAAAATGTAATGCTTTGAATACGAGAGCAAAATCATTCTATTTTAAATTGAGCAGGAATAATACCTAAGGACTGTGCTAATGTATTACAGCTAGAACATGGAAGTTGCAATGTGTGTGTCAGTATCTATAGCCGTGGTAGCAACAGGTATCCATGCTTATAGTGGCCACACTTTAAATCATAAAAAACTAATGTATTGCTCAAGAATCTCTAGGCCTTGATGAAATACAGCAGTCCGTGATTTGAATTCCTCAGTCATTGCAAGGTTATGATTTCAATGCCTTCTCCTCACCACCGATCAAAGAGCTTCTTCTGGGCTCTGCCCGCAGTCTCCTGTTCCAGACCTGTTTCTAAGTTTGCGAATTCCTTTGCAGAGGTGCCGAGGTGCCATATAATCCCCTCTCTCAGCTGGAGGTGAGCGTAGAGGACGAGCAAGTATCTCAAAATAGTCTCATTACACACAAAGCTCTGTTCCTGAGAGTGATCATTAGGCGTGAGGAGAGTGCGATCGGACATTAATTCACTGTTTGCTGTCAGACCACGGGAAAGAAAGAAAAGCCTTTAACTACCAGCCTAAATCGTACATGATAAATGTTTCCTTGTTTGCCTCATCTGCTCCCCCTCCTCTCGCACCGTCTGAAATGGAGGGATTTCTGGGAGGACCAGAGTCATTGAAAAGAACAGGAAATACGACAGGTTAACAGACACAGGCATTTCATGTATGTGATGGTGTGGGGGTGGCGAACAAACACACCTCTGATCTGCAATCAACTGATTTTTCTTTCATTCTGGAAAAATAAGGGGGGAATTGAAACCTGAACATTAATTTAGCGGTAGTTTGCAAAAACCAAACCAATTTGCTAAGGCCCAGTCTGCAAATAAAAAAGGGATTTGTGTTTTCTTTCAGGTTTTAAACACCCTGACTATATAATGACACGGTTCTGGTCTTTGAGTTAGGATTAATTTTGTTCACTCCTAAGCTTCATGTGCCCCTTGTTTGAGTTCCGTACCACTTTCCTGTCCTTGTGTGAATCAGTTGCGTCTATTTTTGTTTTCGATGGGTGTATTTTCACGAGGCAGGGTTAGGGGGGTACAGAAGCCATTGTCGATTCTGTTTATATGAAGCTGTAAAGATTTGCCACTCATGAATTAATAACTTCACATTAAAAAGGAGTGTTTGATGGCATTGTCATGGCAAAGCTCTCCACAAAGAGAGCGGCTTCATTAAAAGGTAACACTTTATTTTAAGGGTCCATTATTTAGCATATAATTATCCATTAATTACACTGTGTAGCACTTACTCTAATGAGCGACCTACCATAGGATATTAAACTGGTTAAGTATGCCATATCTTGTTGCTTCTGCTTATACAAAGGTTGCTTACATATTAGTTGTATGTATTATTTATTCTTTTAACTGACACCTTTATCCAAGAGTTACAATTATGAAAATGCCATATGCGCCAAAAAATCAGTGAAAATAAGTTGTATTGTCACAAATCTATTTTGTGTTGTCGCAAATATCAAATTGCAGTTAACACCGTACAATGAATTATCTTTTTCTAAAAGCTGTGTAATAATAGAAATAGCAATAATAATGATGTTGATCACAAGATGTCCTGATACATACACTTTCAGAAAAGGAAATGCTTTTATGTAGTAGGCCAGCTTTCAAATGCGGCCTTTTCAAAAATATTATGAAAAATGTTTATGATTTTTCAATACTTCACTGTGCTTAAAGTGCTTTTGTAAAGCACTGACTTTAAAGTAGTGGGTTCATAAAATCCTTGAGGCTAAGCCATTCAGTGCTTCTCTCTGTTAGGAGGGGAATTTCTGAAGCCAGGTTCTGGAACAGAAAATCATTTTCCCTCTCAGGAAGTGGAGTAGGGTTCAGGACAGACAAAGATTTTGATCTCCTGGATTTGGGTAAATATAAAGGGATTCTCTCATTCCCGACAGCATGAAGTGGCACACTAATGACCTTCCCACAAAAAATGACAATCCTTCTGTACAAACTTGCCCAAGGTCATGGCAGCCCAAGAGGACTAGTAGTAGCTCCTTTCCTGTCCTCTTGTCTCATTAACAATAGGAAAAATCGCTTAAACCATCTTTAGCAATAACACATCTACAGCTATTAAACATGTTCCCCAAAAGAGAACTCGGTAGCTGACCTGTTTTCGTTTTATTGTTGTTTTGTTTTGTTTACCTCTCTCTCGCTCTGCCCCTTACCCCCTCATAATTAAATGCCCAATTAGTGTGTGCAAGAATATAGGTTTTGATGTCTGGGGAGTCTTCTAAGGAGGAAGTATGTTCAGCACACTCTCAGGACCATGGAGTAAAGGAGCTTTTCTTTCTGAGGTCAAGGGTTCCCTTTGGATATGAATCATGCAGAAAGTGAGGGTCTTAAAAGGGGAAAAGGGCAACGACTGGTAATCACATCAATACACCACCATTGTATAAAGGGACACAAATAACATCACATACCACAAACACACATGACCAGATGTGTGTTACTTTATGTAATTAGATTTTTTAGATTGTATTTTAAACTTTGGATACTAAAGAATCCTGCATATTTGATCCCTGTACTTTGTGCATGTGTGTGTGCGTGTGTTAATATGATAATGTGATTGCAAACAACATATTCTATAAATAAAGTACCTGCATCTCAAGAAATTGGTTTCCAAATGCATACAGGCTAATCATTACAGACAAAGACATGATCGCAGCCCCTAGCCAGCATTTCGTACCTGATCTTCAAATTTCTCTCGACAGCTTTGGTCCTGCCTCACTGGCTAGAGAGCCTAAGGAAGCCCCCCAAAATAAATATATTCAAATATAATATCAGGGGGAAGGAAAAATACCATTACAAAAATAATATCACCCCCCCCCACCTCCCTTCTGCCTTAGTTTAAGATTAAAACTAAATAAATGAATGAATAAAATAAATAAAACCCGGTGGCAATGTCATTTCTCTATTACTTTACCCAGTGAACTGAAACTAACTCCTTATTTCCTGCTCTGAAAAGCAGCTCTATATTCTGGTGATAAAAATAAAACCCCCACTGTATGGCAGAGATGAGAGGAGAGTAAATTAAATATCTGTTTCTCAGTTCATTTTTGGTTGCCCTCACCTTCCTGTCAGTCGCCACTCTCTTTGACAAGTGTCTGGCCCTTATGGCTGTTTTGCATCAATTTCCCGCCTCCTGCTACAGTCTATTTGCGCCATAAACCTGTGACGAACAGTACCGTCTCATTTTGATAAATGCAATGTTGTCATTTGCCTAGAACTGACTAGTATCACAGTGGTATAATTGTGGAGGGGGCTTCAACTTGGAGTAGCTTCAGAATACTGCCGTTTTTATTTAAATCTTTTCTTGTGACAGTACATCAAACCGAAAATAGGAGAGAAATAGTCAGCATGGAGTGTAAGCTGTATGGAAGCAAATACACGTCTACAATACCCAACATTTGCTTGGTATTTATGCTGTGAAAAGACTCACATTCCTGAAAGATTATTTCACTGTGTGAGCAGATGATCAGCACAACAGGTCTGGACAAGGGCGTCTGCTAAGAAATAAATAATAATAAAAATAAAAACAGTGCCACTGACTGCGAATGGCTGGTCAGGTGACCAGGTATATCTGGATCCAGGGTCTAATTGAGTGATCACAGGAGAACAATTAAAGAACAGCATCTAAGGGCAATCGTGTATGTTTGTCTTGTTTATGCAGAGCACATGAAAGAAATGGTGACACCTGGAATCATGGGAAACAAAAGATTTTCCCTATAAAGAGACCGCAAAACTGGTACTCAACATTTAGCTTGACTCTGCTGCCGCTACATCCCAATCAAGAACCAAGATTGACAAGATCGGCGTCGACCCCTTTTTCCTTACACTATCTTCTTCTAGGGCTAAGGAAAAAGCAGAACATTGTTAAGATTCCCAGCCTATTTTCGTTTCAGAACCTCAATTTCGCCAGTAATGAAGAAAGGTCACTCAGCTAATTTCGACATTGATGAATGTTGCCTAAAGCATATTTTATGTGCCAAAGAGGCCTTCATTAACTTTTTTTTGGTTTTCCTTTATTAAAAACCCATCCCAATATCTGGTCTACAACACCAAGTGACCTTTCAGCACTGGTTTCTCAAAATCAATTATTGAAACATATGAACAGTAATCGCCTGCTTTCACTGCATTCTGAATCTGCACCGTTAAGGTCATGCAAATGAACTTGCAAAAGCATGTGTCATGACTTCAGAAGTTTTTGGCAACCTTTCAAATGTGCTATAGAAAAGAATCTGGCCAGAAAGTCGGAAAACAAGACTAAGACTACACACACGCAAGGTGTCATCCAGTAAGATTTGTGTAGGGTACATAAATATTCTTAAAATAGGGACTGAATATTGTAGCTCATATTAGTGTCAAGATGGGTAATGCAGTCATTCGATGGGAGACAGGCAATTACATGCAGTAAGAAACAAGGTCAGCTGAACATAAATTGAATATAATTGCACATCAATCACTGTGAAAGTCACAAGATAAACAAGCACTTAATCCTTTATAATCACAGATAAATGTAGTAGTGATGTTTGTTAATGGCCTTCAGATCAGTGCACTTCACTGACTAGTTTGCCCATTCCTTGACCACTCAGCCATTTGATAGAAATCTATGTATACACTGCATGTGGTAAAGCTAGCAGTAAAGCTAGAAATTAGCATGGTAAATAATAGCACAATTGAAGAAAGAACAGCGACAACAACAGGGACTAACATGGATTACATACAAAAGGAAAAACAATAGATTGCTGAACATCGCAGGTGCTATTAAAGGTCCTCAAGTACTCAATCAGAGGAGTATATACAATAGGAGCTCAGTATATAATGATTTAGAAATGCGAAAATCATTACATCTCACAGCATTGCTTTTCCTGACATGTACGCCCGAGGTACATAATCCACCCAAATCCACGACATCCATTCAAAAAACAACCCTGGGTTACAAACCTCTGCTTGAATATTTTTTCTCTTTCTCTTCTACAGTTATTCTGTTCTTGTCATTGTCTTTGAGTTTTACCTTTTTCCAGCGTCTCTCTGAAATAAATTAAATATTAATGCACTTCATAGCTGGGTATTTAGTTTTTTGTAACTTATGTGCGTACAAGTTTTTAAACATTTTCTTTCGTTATGTGTGCAGTTAACATTCTCTTTCTCACTCTTTTTGGTTCATAGCAAAAACATAATCTAGTCTGGTGCCACATTAAGGAAAGTCAAACTAATGATTCAAATGTTCAACTATTCATAAGACTGCTATTTATAAGTATTCCTTTAAGCCATTCAAAGTTTACACTGGTAACCTACGTACCTATCCACCTATCTATGTATCTATTCATATACCATTCGTGACATTTCTACATTTATTTATACCCTCGATGAGATGTATCTAATATAGCAATACAATACTCTCCGCCTTGCTGAACCTGTCCAGCTTCTTCTGTGCGGCATGTGCTTGTGGAATGCATGCAGTTCATAACACACATTTTCCATTATATTATTATTACTATTAATAGCACTTTTTAATACAGTATACAAGGTAATATACATCAACAAATCAGTTAATTGCACAGGTTTTCTGATGCTCATCATCTCTAAAAAGAGGGATGGGGAAGTTTTGTCCCACTAAGCAGCATGTCCTTCGCTCTACATGCACTGACTTTAGGAGACAGTCTATTTCCCCTTGCTGACCACCCAGCAGGGCAATCTCAGTCTCGGAAAAAAAAAGGATTCCATGCGGCAGAAAACCACCACTGAAAAGGGCCTTCAGGAATGTATTTTGTGAGGCAGTCGAGATCGATAGGTCCATTTGAGCTGCAGGGTTTGATATCCCTGCCTGCAATACAATCAGAGTGGTGGGGATGTTCCTCACAGTTGGTGCAGGAGAGCTGCACTATAAATTTGATGTAGGAACTGATGCAGACGGAGGGAGTCTGAACACTGGATGTCTGTGTGAATGAATGTGTTCCTGTGAGTTTGTGTGCAATAGACAGAAAGTGCATACTGTATGAGTATAGACTCAATTACCAACTCCAGCTGGGCAAACCCCAGGGAACCCGGACCTATATTTTAATACCAAATAATTGTTAACTCAAGTGTACCTGCTTACAGGTTTGGATATTAGTTTTAGTAGCAACAAATTTAAATTAAAATAAATAAACCCCATGTCTCAAATTACAAACTCAACATGAGATGGGGGCTTTCTTTTCCTCTGCCACATGTAAACCTGCACTTCTCATTTTCAAGTGGTATTTGGATTGCAGTTTTGATTTAATATGAGCCTATTTCACTTATTTTCTATTCATATTTTAAGACAGTGCTGTATTTAATTAAATCCAAAAGTCTGCTTCTGATAAATCCACTTTATGAATCATAAAAAGGCAATTTAATGAGAGTTCATTGATTTTGAAAGACGGAAGAATCCTTCCACATCACAATTTGTTCAGGCTAAACTGTACAATAAAGTCTTGCTTTGCAGCCAATTATTTGCCCATGAATTTTTAACGTAGCCTTACTCCTCAATAAATAAATAAAGATGCATAATAGTAACACATAGTTTCATTGAAAACTAATTGTTTAAAAATCATTCAAAACATATTTATAGATCGCCCCGTATTTCTTTTTTTTCATACATACGGCTCAGAATTAGAAATGAGTCTTTGAATATTTCCTTCAAACCCAAAAGCCATATTATATAAGTCAATATCATGATTAACCTTTCTTAGTAACAGCAACATTTGGAAAACCATGTTTTGAATATCAGTCTCAACGGATCATGAGCTGCATCCACAGTGTTGTGACACAAACATTCCTGTTACTAATGATACATTAAGAAAAGCTGGGCTGAATTTAAGAGACATGAAGATTAATCCTGGTTCACCCTAAAAACCTAGCACCTCCTCATTATGAGTGTCACCTTCTGTGTATGAGTAGGTGTCTAAAGTACAATTAGGTGTTTCCATATGTATTCAATAGGAAGGATGCTAGCTAGATATGTAATTGCATTTCAGCAGTGTTTCAGAGTGTGAGGCTAGACTCCAACAGCTATAGATTGTTATTCACACATTTCCAAGTGGATAGGGAGGTTTGTAAAATGAAACACAGGTTTTCTTTTGACCTGACAATATCAGGAAAGTGTTACGTGTCACTGGTTCTACCAGTGTTGAACCAAGGTTGCTCAACAAAGCTGCAAGCTTGTTATAGTGATGAGGTAATAAGTAGCAATACATGGTTCCTGGTTGCAGTCCAGTGGTTTAAGAGGGCGAGCCAGCAGTGGCCCAGAACCGCTATGTTATGTGCTGATGATTGTGGGAAAACAGAGCAGTTGAGCTTCTTCTACATAATTGGGATCCTCAGATGACAGATGAATCTGGCTAAACAATGAAAACAGAAGTTACCTAATATTTTCTCTCCAAGCACAGGGGCCTTCTTTTAAACTAATTAGGAGTTCTCCTCATCACAGAGGTCAGGGCTCGGAGCAGAGAACAACATCTTTTCAAGTCTCTTCCCTTCTTGAAACATGGAATTATTGTGTTGGTAGATGTGTACCCTCTCATCATAAAACATCCCTATATATACATAAAGAGAGGTAGGCTAAAATAGATTTTAGAAGATATCTAGACAGTCAGAGATGGAGAAATGCATAGACACAAGTAAATATCATTAGCCTACTCTGCGTATATATGCATGCCACAGACATTACTGGTCTTTCAGGTGTCAGGTTGGCTGACAATTCCTGTGTAATTAAAAGGTCTTTTCAATGATGCTGAGCTACTGCGAAGTCATGATCTATTTTCAGCATTTATTTTTGCATCGGGAATGTAACAGAAGAAGGACACAGCTCTCAGTCCTAATTCACATTGTATTTGAAGAACAGAGTGGGTAAAGATCCTCAGTCCCCAATGACGTGTTTTTAATCGACTAACTACAGCCAGATTACTTTTAAAACGAACTTTGTGATTAAGTGAGTGCTGCTGTTCCAAGGTCTTATATGTATGACACACAGCATGTTCTGGACTCTTCAAAGTGAATCGATCTGATTATGTGTGATCAACAACACAATTAACACTGACCTGTCTATATATGTAGGCTTATAAGAATATTATCTCCCACTGTCTGACCAATTATATATATATATATATATATATATATATATATATATATATATACAGTTGGGTCAATAAATATTTGGACAGTGACACAATTGTCATCATTTTGGCTCTGTATGCCAAAATAATGGATCTGAAGGAAACAATCAAGTGTGCTTAAATGTGCTTTAAGTGTAGACTTTCATCTTTAAATTGAGGGTAGTTACATCCAGATTGGGTGAACGTTTTGCCATAGAAATCAAAACAAACCAATCAGAGAAATAGCAAAAATATTAGGTGTTGCCAAATCAACTATTTGGTACATTCTTAAAAAGAAAGAACGCGCTAGTGAGCTCAGGAACACCAAAAGGCTCGGAAGACCATGGAAAAGAACTGTGGTGGATAACAGAAGAATTCTTTCCCTGGTGAAGAAAAACCCCTTCACAACGGTTGTCCAGATCAAGAACACCCTCCAGGAGGTAGAGTATCTGTGTCAAAGTCAACAATCAAGAGAAGACTTCACCACAGTAAATACAGAGGGTTTATCACAAGATGTAAGCCATTGGTAAGCCCCCAAAACAGGAAGACCAGATTAGAGTTTGCCAAAAAACATCTAAAGACCCCTGTACAGTTCTGGAACAATATCCTATGGACAGATGAGACAAAGATCAACTTGTACCAGAATGATGGTAAGAGAAGCGTATGGAGAAGGGAAGGGACTGCTCATGATCCGAAGCATACCACCTCATCTGTGAAGCATGTTATGGCATGGGCATGTATGGCTGCCAAGGGAAAAGCAGCAGGATGAATTCTGAAGTGTTTAGGGCTATATTATGTGCCCAGCGATGGACTGGTGTCCCATCCTGGGTGTATTCCTGCCTTGCGCTCTATGCCTGCTGGGATTGGCTCCGGCATCCCTGCGACCCACATGGATAAGTGGTTTTGAAAATGGATGGATGGATGGATATCAGCTCAGATTCAGCCAAATGCTTAAAAACTTGGACGGCACTTCACAGTGCAGATGGACAATGACCCAAAGCATACTGCGAAAGCAACCCAAGAAGAAGGTGAAGGTAAAGAAGTGGAATGTTCTGCAATGGCCAAGTCAATCACCTGACCTGAATCCAATTGAGCAGCATTTCACTTCCTCAAGGCAAAACTGAAGGCAAAACGCCCCAAGAACAAGCAGGAACTAAAGACAGCTGCAGTGCAGGCCTGGCAGAGCATCACCAGGGAAGAAACCCAGCATCTGGTGATGTCTATGGGTTCCAGACTTCAGGCAGTCATTGACTGCAAAGGATTTGAAACAAAGTATTGAAACTCACAATTTAATTCGTGAGTATGTTACTTTGTCCAATTGCTTTTGAGCCCCTAAAATGTGGGGGACCCCATATAAAAATGGGTGTAATTCCTACACCGTTCACCCAATTTGGATGTAACTACCCTCAAATGAAAGATGAAAGTCTACACTTGATTGTTTCCTTTCAAATCCATTGTGGTGGTGTACAGAGCCAAAATGATGACAATTTGTCACTGTCCAAATATTTATGGACCTAACTGTAGTCACTGATTATTTTTCCTATTTTATACCCATCAGTGTGAAATAGACAATTATTATTCAGCCAGACTCATTCTGCAACCTCTTGCACTGTATCAACCCTGCAGTCATGAGGAAAACCTAAATTTCTCCTCTGAATTGGACTCCATCCTCTTGCATTTGAAAGCCCAGAGTTCAAACAGCAGCTCTCTGATGATAAAGCTGCTGAAACGCGATGGTGAAATTCTCCGAGAGGGATTTTGTGGAAAAAAGCCTGTCATCATCCTTGAAGACCATAGTGATTATCTGTTGTGAAGACTACTTGAAAAGTGTGCGGTGATACAGAATACAGAAGCTTTCTTTTGGTGTGAACTAAGTTGGACTCTAGTATGTCCTGTGCCAGTACCTGACAAGAATAAAACAAGAGAAACAAAAGCAACAAAAGAAAAAGTTCACTTCACAAAGTTCACTAGCTTGAATTTTACACTTTTGTCATTTCGAGGCAAAAAACAAGAACCTTGTTAAGCAATTGTCATCTAGCTGAATCAGTTTAGAGGCTGCTGGGAAGTGAACATATACCAATGACTGTAGCATTTTGTGAAATACCAAGCCAAGGCAGATAGCTGTTGTTGTCTCTCCCCAGCTTGTGTATCTTTTTATATCAAATGACAGCTCCACACTTATTCTACTGTTGATTAATAGCAGAAGAACAGATGCTATCGTCACAAAGAGATTACCGGGGACATTGCACCCAACGCAATTCAGGTAATGTGGTGTGTAATTCATACACTTCACTCAGTCACTCTCCCAAATCTCACTCTGAGGTGGCCTCCAATGTTTGAGCTCATTTTGTTCCTTGTGTATGTGCTTCCAGTGGGCTTTTAAAGTTCTAGAAACTTCAGGGGTCTTCTGTTGTTCATGTTTCACTTAAAACATCTAAGAACAAAAGGGCACAGGTGTATGGACAAAGATAAAAGGCATGTTAAGAATGTTGACGAAAACAGAACAAAGCAACAATTACAAGGTTAAATTGTACTACACACCTACTGGGTATAGTTTGTTCAATCTGCTTTAAAACTGATTGGTGATTTTGATTTATTGATGATGTTTTCTAGCAGCATGAAACTCCCATCTTTGGCACAGAGCCTTTTTGTTATTTAATGTGTTTTTTATAACCAATATCAATAAGTGCTTCTTTTAAAGCACTAAAGGCTTTACCAGTTATACTGGAAATATTCCTTCCTTTCCTCGTGTGCATTAAACAAGGACATCCATGAAGTGGGAGAGATTATTAATATTTTGGCAAGGTGCTCAGAGGGTCACGGTGATGCCGCCCAATATAAAACAAGTCTTAACAAATAAACAAACAAACAAACCAGCATAATTGGGCTGGTATTAACAATGCAGCCTCTGTTTGCTTCAGTGATCAGCAACAGATACTGCTCTTCTTCCCACACTCAGTGTGTTACCAGACAGATTTTTGTGTTTGAAAGTGAGCATTGGGCTTCTTCGCTACATATGGCAAGACCCCAAAGTGTCCTATTTCAGAGGAGAAAAGGAACACAAACAGAAGTCTCTGTTCAAATACAATCTTTAACGGAAAGTTAAGATGATTTATGATAATGCTATACTGGCGTTTGTGCAACAAATCCTAACAATACTATCGACGGCCTCTGCATGTTTTATTTGCCCTCAGTATGAAAGAGAGAGAGGAGAGAGAGAGAGAGAGAGAGAGAGAGAGAGAGAGAGAGAGAGAGAGAGAGAGAGAGAGAGAGAATGAGAGGGAAAACAACACTTCCCTTAATAAAATACCAATTTTTAAAAATGATGCCCACAATGGGAAGTGTCTGATTTTATTCGATTTTATACTCTGAAATGTGTAATATGTTAGCCGAGTTGCCTTCTCCCAGGAGCATTACTGTTGCTGTCTTTGCTTCACACTGTCCCAGTCAATATTAATATATTCCATGGGAGTAAGATGTCACCTTCCCTAAATAAGTCTGAGTCGTTACAAAGGCAACATCTGTCTCCAGCATCTGTCTACAGCTCGGGTCTGCCTCCAGAATAATGATAACCTCAGTCGACTGCCATATCCTTTAAATACAAAAGATCCTATCGCTCCGTGCGCTGGCTGGGTGCAGTGTTTATCTGTTATTGGGAGGAAACACTGTGCATGCTGCAAAATAATTTGGTGAACCTTAATGAAGTAAATAAAAAAACAATGCATTGAGATCACAGATGTTGCATCATTTAATTGATCAGCGAGAGTTAGCCCTGAAGGATTGCACTGTAAATCTGATTTTGTGAAACAAAGTTGGTGCCATCAGATCAAGGTCTGCGAATGTAGTTTAAGCCCCTGAAACGTCTGTAGGAAAAGCAATGGTGATGTGTTTTTTTTCCTCTTCTATTTCGCACTCAAGATATTCTGCTCCAACAACTTGTACAATCAGCTTGGGGATCATCGTGTTTCCATGGCGAGAATTAGTTTTCCCCAGGAACCCAGGAACACATTCTCACAAAGTCATGCAAACAAAGACACTATTTTTTTTTTCTGAGTGTCAGACAGACTTAATTTAAAACTTGGATATGTTTCCAGATTTAATAAATAATTAAGCCTTTCTTCCCACATTTATAAATGTTTAGATTTTTGAAATAAATACTTACACAAATGTTAAATCTCTGTTTTTAAACATACATTGCAGTTTAAAATTTAATTTACACTTAAATCTGACTTTTGCAAACACAATATTTAGCCATTAAATACATATTGAACTTAAATATTAAATCTGGAACTCACAATCTAATTATTTAGCTTTAGAATACAACATTCAACTTCACAAGTCAGATGTATAGGTTTAAAAAAAAGTTTAATACTCACAAGCAAAAAATTCAAAAATGAAAATGTGTGTTGTGTTACATTTGGTGCCCAATAAGGACTAGCTTTCTATATGGCAAGAAACATTTTCATATAATGTTTTTTTACAGCAAAGGCCTAAAATGTATGGTTTCCATGTGCACACAACACTGCAGTCAAAGATGTGTGAGATACCTTCTCTGAATGCTCTTGGAATGATGGATGCTATACCTTTGCTTTAAGATCACAGCCTCAACATCGTCTGCTATCATCATCCTTGGCCTTGGTATGTCAATACAGTTCGGGTTCAAGTAAAGGTATCACAATGGATCTGTTCTTCTGTGACTTCAATTTTCAATTGCACAATTCAATTTTTCATGGAAAGGGTTGGTTTTTCTCTGCGATCTTGTGTATAAAGTTATACAAGACAGGGCTTTATGGTGTGGTGACAAATCACATCTCCTGACAGAGCACCATTTTCAACAGGATACCTTAGCAAAGACCCTCTCCCCCACAGTCCTAAAGGATTAAATTCAAAACATCACATCACAACACCACTCTATTGCTAGATTTATTGCCCGTCCCTGTGTTGCTTCCCTCCTTGAATGTGCTTTATCTTCCTATCAATTCACTCTTGTATAACTCCTGTGTGCGTGTGTGTGCCAGGGAGCCACTGGGAGAGCTCTGTATTACTTTTGCTTTAAATTCAGAAGAGCTGGACAATCTATATAAATGCAACCGCTACCAATGCTCCCCCCCAACCAATACCTCCAAATTATTCCATAAAAATCTCCTGACAACAATGATTGAAAGCCACTCAGAGTTGGTGCAGGACCCTCAGAAATAAAGGGTAAAATATGAATGTCTTGGCAGGTTGTTGCCAATCCAAATTAAAAGTTAGTGGCTGGTTATGCTAAGACCTCCCTACCACCATATTTCACCCCTGGCTGCCATATTCCCTGTGACAGGAGCAGTAAATCTTGTGCCGTTTTTATAGCATAAACTGTTATTCATCGGATGAGAAGGCAAGAAGGCCCCATCGGTGATATAAAAGCGTCAGTACACGCCGGACAGAGCAATCGCACAGGAGTAATGGAATTTATATGTAAAACACATAAATTAGACATTGATCCATTGACAGAGAAGGCGAAAGGTGAGGAGAAATCAACGTGATTACAAGCTGTCACGTCTGCTTTGGCAAGAAATGCAGAGAGGAACAATGAACCCGCATGTAGTTGTGTCTCGGTTTGTGTTTGTGAGTGTGCGGATGCAGGTGGACAGGGAGGTTTGTAACAATCCGTTCTTTTAATGGTCTCATACCTTTTATTAGACCATCTATAGAGAAAAAAGGAGAAACAGCAGCTATGGGGTATTTTACACTTACAGCGGTTTATCTGATGGAACATTAGCAAGTGTTGGGGAGAATCATAGCTCCTTCCTGAACCACCAAGATTTGACAGCTCTTAATTAGTCTTAATGGGCCCTTATTGTCTCTATTGATTTAGAGATGGTAGGAGTGTAAGGGGGATTCCAATTAACTCTCTAGTAAATGGAAGGAATAAAAATCAAACAAGAATGAGATGGCACAATTCATATGTTCACTGACACAGGACCATGGTAATAGCCAGGGCTAAAATTCTTGCGGATCATTTCCAGGGGCGCAGACACAGTCTCTCCTACTCAAGCAAATTGAAGAGCCATGATTGCACCGAATAATATACCCTCAGGCTGACAGTTTTATTTCTGGGCTTGAAAATTTAAACATGAACATTTCGATCTCTAGATTCTGATATCTTGGTGAAGAACATCTGACGACATGTTCAGCCTCAGACTGGAGACAAGATAAGGAATATTTACCATAGTTACAATCCAGGCAACTGAGGCTGAATTTAACGTCTCGTAACAGAGTGAGCCGGTCAGGAATGATTCTTTCCAATGCTGTGCTTTTGTCTTCAGTTGAATACAACAGGAAATTACATCTGATGGCAACACTGCTTAGGTTAAGGTGACAAATGTCAATTTCCTTGTCACCAGTCATGGATCACTTTAATTTTTCTGGATATTTCATGTCTGTGTCATGTCACGGCCGACAGTCAATACCATCTTCCCACCCTTTATCACTGTGACTTCCTTAAATTAATAATCAAGGTCACAGCCAGATGGTTTTCAATCATGCTTTCAACTTCGAAATCTGCAGTCTTGACAATGTTTAAAAGAAAAAAATGTGCATATGTATTAAAGCCCTCTGTTTCCCCAACCCCAATATGTGGAGAAAAGTGTAGTGAAATCAAGAGTGATTGTATGTTTTTGCCAAAGCATTGAAAATTATAATGAAATTAAATAGAGGAGATAGTGATAGTTTTTTTTTTTTAACTGATAAATACATACCTATTTAAGCAAACAAACAACTTGCACAAGTTAGGATTTAAATTGTATGATCACTTTCTATTAAAAAGAACAGCAGGAGATTTAAATAGAATGTGTTTTTGTTCTTCTTCTTATTATTTCCAAACTCAATAACATGACATTATTGCTGTTTTCAATTAAGCCGAATTTGAAGTATCATTGAATTTACTCTCCCAAATGACTTAGTTATTTGAACAGCACAGAAACTAATTGACACATGTGACTTCATTAACTTATAACAAATTGTAGTTAATTGCCTCACATTATAATATATATATATATATATATATATATATATATATATATATGCCTATATATATTAGGGTGTCATCCTATTTTAGTTAGAAGATGGAAGGAATACATCCCCTTTCAATAAGTATGGCTCACACATGAAATTCAATATTAAAAAGTCACTAGAAATAAATCTCAAAACACCCAATTGTTGCTTTGACACTCTTCTGTGATTTAATAAAATCTGGTAATCAAAACGTGGCGCATGCTCCTGGTCTCTGTTGTGTTTGTCAGTTGAGCAGCGGGTTTTCCCGTCTCCTGTTTTTACCTGTCTGTGCATTCTGGTAGGTTGTTGGCCTCAGATGTGGCTGTTGTGAACTGCCCCTCCCCCTCGACCTGACCTGACCTTGGTTTTGAAAGGCAGTAGAGCATGGCCTTTATTCCTGCTCTTGTGTTCCTATTCTGGGGTGTGTGTAGGCATCTGTTCATCCCCACCCCCTTTTTGTTCTGTTTCCTTGGCCTGGTGGCCCTCCTCCTGGGGGTGCTGGGCCCTGTTGGTTCCCTTTTATATCGTTCTTTAGTTGAGGCCTTATAGTTATCTCCTAGCAGGCTGTGGCTGCGGGGTTGGCTTACGTTTATGTTCACTGGTCTCCCTTGTGATGGCTTGGGTATACAGTACCCCAGTCCCCTCTGGGTAGTGTTCTTCACTCGAAAGACAATGATAGGTTGCGAATGCATCAACGGTTATCTGAGAAAAGGAATATTTCTCAAAGAATGTGAGGTTGTGCTATAGTTAGACAATGCATTCATGAGTTCCCATTGTAACAAGCAATACGTATCTCCCTTTGGGTAGTATTCTCCACTCAGATTATAACATTTTGTATTGCTTTCAAAGGACAGAACAATCACCATCATCATTTACTTCAACTTCACAATTCAAATACTGGCGGGGGAGGAATGTAATTGCCTGATCCACATATAATACCATAAAAATGTCATTAAAAGTATATTTAATCACACACACACACAAACAAACAAACATTTTAAAGGAAGACTTATGTGTTTGAAGACTAGGATATTCCAAATATAGTAGATGGTGTCAGTATTTAAACAAATAAATGTTGCTTCAAATAGGAATGAAATTCGTATAACAGTAACAGATGTGAACGACAAACTGCTAATTATTTTGTATTAGCATGTAATTTGTTACTTTGAATAGAGGGCTGGTAAGAAAACACTGCTAGACGGGCAGTGAAGTGGATGGGTGGGGAGACTCAACCGGGACACATAATACATGTCTGTACTGCGGATGCAGATCTTCAACACCTTGAGATCTTCAAGACCTGCCTAATTAGGGAAATGCATATGGGTTCAGTGACTGTGAAGACCCCTGACACCAAACAAAAGGGTGTCGTAGTCAGGCAAAGCATACGAGGGGGTGCAACAAGGTATTTCTGCTCTCATACACGTTTAAGAAAGTAAACAGGTCCTTTATCTCTGTGTAATTAATTTATTGGATTGCAATAATAATCTCCACTCTTTTTGAACCTGCACCTGGTCCCTGCAGCCATAGTGAGTTGCTCTTTTGCACTGTATTATGTATTATGCTAATAGAATCAGCAGTTTTGCATTGACATGTCAGAAAATGTTAGGTTATGACAATAATCCTGGTTCCTGTAAAACTTAAAAGGGAACTGTGAGAACAACCACAGCAGATTACACAAAAGAGGATGTGGAAACGTCTACGTTAATACTAATGCTTTTGAGAATTATGCTAACTATTGTGCTAAAAATAACACAAATTATGAATGCACACTACATTAAACTAGAGTTACTGTACTGCAATCATAAAGGCACCCCCCACACCCATTTAATGTATTCAAATGATTGTGGTCTTAAGTGCTGCTGTGCTGTATGTAGAACCACAGCCCGTTAACACAGTGTGCTGCCTGTCTTTGATGACTCTCCACCTTGCAGCCAGGCTTGTCATTGGGGAAGGTGACCCCCACAGCCACCTGTCCTGCCAGCTGGCATTGATTCCGGTCTTTTCCGCCATTCATTCAGGTCTTATTCAGTTTTTCCACTTGGCCAAGTTAAAGAGGCGGTGCAAAGTAAGACTTGTCATTGTGTTATATTTGTGGCTGACTGACTGCACTGTAACAAATCATTATTATTGAAAGGTCAATTTTTTTAATCATCAGAAGACAACCCTTAATGGATCCTCGGTCAGGCTGTGTACTCGTCTAAAATATACAGATGAGTTGGCTTGCTATATTAATGGGGTGAGGCTTTAAGAATATTAGACAATCAATTAGGCCATTGTTTTCCAAACCCCCTCCCTCCCATTGCTGCAAATGTTGGCCAATATCCAACATCTATTGAATTTTTCTTTATTAAAGGTCTTCCACTTACCTAATCAGAGACGTTAACAAAATCTTTGCTAATGTTTCTCTTTCAGTATGGTGGATCTCAATTTCCCTCATTAACATGCAAATCAATTTATAACTTTTTTGAAATGCGTTTTTCTGGATTTTGTTAGTTGTTATTCTGTCTCTCACTGTTAAAATACATATACCATTAAAATTATAGACTGATCATTTCTTTGTCAGTGGGCAAACGTTCAAAATCAGCAGGGGATCAAATACTTTTTTCTCTCACTGTATGCTTGCATACCAGTCCCTGTGCAGATTAATTGGATAGTTTAAATCTAGAGAATACAAAGCCCTTGTGTGCCAGTGATGGGGTGGCCACTTCCAGAGCAGAGCAGGATGTCCAGTTCAGAGGCAGTGGGGGGAAATATTTGTTTCTTTGTGTAGTCTTTGTGATTGTGTGCATTTTTTCAACTCTTTGAATGAAATGTATTTTAATTGATTCATAACACAGTGGTAGGAGTACATATTGAATCAGACCACGAGAACTAAATATACCTTTCCGTTACCACTGATTGGTTACAAAACTTAATGTGAATGGGATCCATTTGTAATCGGCAAAGGGTCTGTCCGCAGGCTGTGACGTGAACTGTACCTGCACTTGCCATGTTGATCCATAATGCACCTTTGATGAGTGCTGTTGGGACTGTTGCTGTTTGTTACAGACCCAGGGTCAGGTGTTATAATGCAGGGAACACGTAGGACCAGATAGACAGTTCTCCAGAAGAAAGTAACTTAATTCAGTTTCATATCTTACAAAAAAAACGAATAGCTGAACAGAATGATTGTAGCAAATCTATCCCTTCCCAAGAGAACACAAAAACTCCTTAGAGCAGGAAAAACAAGTTCTACCCTCTATACTAACCACCTCCTTGGAGGAACCCAACATTCCAACTGACCCCTAGCAGCTCTCACACTCCCTCTTTATACCCCAATGTCTAAAACTCCTCCCCCCAGATGTCAATGGCCAAACATATATTGCACTTCTCCAGCATGGCCTCTGTAACCACTTTAACCCTTCACCAACATGGTCACCCACACACGAACTCCAACAACTCCAGCCCAGCTCCCCCTTTCCCTCCACAACAGGTAAGTTCATACGTGATTTATTAATATCAACCATGCCCCTTTTATAATATATTCCACCCCCTTTTTTAATACAACAAATTACCACCATTAATAACTTTTAAAAAGGTGTTTTAACTACAACACACTGCATCACACTAAACCAGCAATGAGTAGTGTGGTTTTATTGGAGATAGGTTCACTCTATCACACTGTTCCAATTTGGACTGCAAAGCATGTATTGTGGAATGCTGTTGCAGTATTCTGAAGGGCTGTTTAGGTTGTGAGGATGACTGAACTAACTTTTTTGAATTAGTTCTTGTCTTTTTAGCTGAATTTATGACTTCCTCTGAAATAGGAATACTAGAATACTTGCCACTTGATTTATAAAGGAAATCCTGTCTCTCAGGAGCTTTCATTGTAGCGTGGCTGTAGTGCATGAAGAGAATTGAATTGATTCAGATGGACATTCAGATATTGCTATGAATTGACTTCCCTGCTGATAAATGGTGAAAACCATTCTACCCATTCCTTCTATTGCAGAGCCCCCTCTGATGTGTGCTCTGTGACGACACCTTCAACTCATATCATTTCATTGCAATGCATCCTTCATTATATATAGTTATTAATGCACTCTTTATTGACCTTCTTAAAATGTTCAGAGACACATTGGCATTAAGGAAATTCGGGGACTGAAGCTATCCATTCTCTAACTCAATGTAATGTTCACAGAGACCATTATATATATTTTCCCTGACTATTTCCTATAATCTTGTTAATAAAGAATGTTTTTGTTGCTGTTTGCTCTTCCTGTGTGTTAAGCTCACATTAAAGTGCACTGCTGGATCGAGGTTCACTCCATCTCTGATGCTCCTGCAACCTGCAACAGTGAGATTTCACACAATTGTCAATTCACCTTCTCTGTAGCTTGTAATTTAACATGTACTACCCCACTGTATGATGGCTATATAAACAGAATTAGAAAGCACAATAGACAGGAACAGATATATTTTGTCAAAAATCATGGACAGTGTCAAATTGTTCCAGGGCCCTTGAGCTGGCATTGTGCGGCCATGATGAGAATGAAGGCTCAAAAAAACCAATGAGTTTTTCTAGGTTTAGTGGATTTGATGTCCTTATTGGACAGCGCTTTAAAGCAACACCTACAGACTGCAATTGTGTCTAAGGGCACTTCTAAAACAGTGCAAAACAAAGTATTATTTATTTATTTTTGACACCTGGCAGTGTGTATCTGTTTGTGGGAATGGGAATTTACACACACACTCTCACACACACATACAGAACACATATTGAAGTATACTGTAATAATGTTGATGTTTAAATGTCATTTGAGTTTATGCACCTTTGAGTTATTTATTTTGAATGTACATATTTGATGTGGGGGGTTTGTCATGTTTCTGCCCCACCTTACAAGAAACCCACCAGCTGCCACTGGTATTAGGCTGTGTACTGTTTTTGTTGATTAAGGTATTTCTCCTTCTGCTGAGCAGAAAACTGAAGTTATTTCTGTGCATGGATGTGCTTTGTCAACCAGAGAGCCTGCTTAATCAAGAGTCCAGTTTCTGTGTCCATCCCTCACACTGTTCCATTATTTTATCTGAGTTGCAATTTCAGTTTTTATCTATATTGAACTTATAAGCTCTAATTAAATGATTCCATGATTAATGATTCCATGACCTCTGTGTGTCCAACTACCTGTTTGGTTAAGCTGAGCCAGATTATTTTACACTTGATAGATGGATGTTTTTTGGAATTTATAATTGAATTTGGGGAGACCCCCCTCTTCTCGCCCTTGTCGATGTATCGCTTGCTGCCACAGCACCTTGCCCGCCTGGAGTGGGAAGGTCCTATGCCCCATCTGTCTTGGCACTGACAGCAGACGCGTTCCAGCCCCGGTCTCACACCGGGCACCTCCAAAACCACCGCAGCATGGGCTCCGTGGCTCTGGACCTCAGTCTCTGCCTGAGCCCCTCTGAGTTTTTGTTGGCAATCACTGCTGCAAAACATGTAAGCAAGATACACGCCCTGTCTGTACACCCATTGTGTGTCCATTTTGCAGGAGATGGTTCCAGGGTCACATGAAAGTGCTGTCTCCATTTCACGTCAACAGGCCTATTGAGTTGATGGCTTTCCATCCTCCTCCCTTCTCTTCGGCGTCAGAGAGTCAGTTTCACCTGCTCCGCCGCGTGCGGGCCCTCAGGTACTATTTGGAATGCATTAAGGACATTCAGCATTCCAACCTGTTTGTGTCTTGTGGAGCGTGGACACAGGGCCAGGCGCTTTCAAAGCAACGCCTCTCACATTGGATTGTGGACACTATTTCCATGGCCTACGAGTCCACTGGGACCCCGGTGTCTGAACACCTGGTGGCCCACTCGACAACAAGTCTGCTCTCACTGGGAGTTGCCAAGGCTCTCCATCGAGGAGGGAAATCAGAATCTGTGAGGCCACCGTGGGGCTATGAGCAGAACTGTCATTCATTTGCTCCTGACCTTCTCCGGGACCACTGGGAGAAGTGGGAACGCATAGAGGAGAGTGTGGCCATGTGTGAGCTAGCGTGTTGATCCCTAGGGTTCCTGAGCGGTCTCGGACGGAGAATCATAGTGGGCAGTGGGTGGACTCTGCTGAGGCGAAGAGATCCACTTCTGCTCTGCCGAACCAGCTCCACAACTGTTGGATCACAAGTGGGTGGAGGCGCCATTCCAAAACCGGGGGGCCGCCCCAAGAGAGGCAGTCCACCGCCATGTTGGATAGGCCAGGGAGGTGAACTGCTCTGATGGAGCGGAGCTGGGGCTGCACGCATAGAAGCAGACGGCATGCTAGATAGTACAGTCTGCATGACCAGAGACCTCCTTGCCTGTTGATATAGGCAACCACTGCTGTGTTGTCCTTCTGAACCAGCACGTCTGTCAAGCAGGACTGGCAGAAAATGACACAGTCCGAGGAGCACTGCTTGTAACTCCAGGACATTGATGTGGACCTGGCTCAGACAGGAGAGAGCAGCATCTCTCCCTTTGCCTCCCTTGACACAGGTACCCCTGAGCCTGATGGGCTGCAACTATGGCCCGTAAAGAGAGCTCCCCCAGAAGAGATGCACCAAGACGCATCATAGCATCAACACTGCGGGAATAACAGCAGGCGAGACACAGCTCATGGAGTACAAATGCAGGAGGGGAGATGGCAGAACCGCTGCGGAGAAGCAGAAATCTTTTGGGCATTGGAGAACAAAGGTTTGGTGTTCTGGCAGCTGAGGTGAAAGAGGGATGGACTTCCTTGGGCTGACTAAGTACTGACTGTGTGTAAATGAAAGATAAGATATAATAGGTAATACCAATACCAGTATTGTTTAGACTATTGTGTATTGACTTTATGCCACTCTCCCCTCCCCTGTTTATTGTGCTAGCCTTTTGATATAGCTGTATTATAAAGGACTAATTTCATATACGCATATAATTAAGTTTGGACTAGCATGCTATTGCGGATGCAATGACCCCTGTGGTGGCTTGTGATGAAAGTTGATCCTGATCGTGATCAAATGTTCTGATGCATTTGATCCAGATCAGAAATGACTGTGTAAATGTGCCTACTGACACTTAAATAATTCTACCTCTGAGCCAAAACATGCCAAAGCCATAAAAGAAACAGCATTAGCCCTAGTAAAGAAATCATTCATACATCTAATTTATCCTCCACTGATATGGTCATCAGACCATAGGCAAAGCCCAAGAATTCCAAGGAAACCCCAGCCAGTTACAGAATCAAGCTGCTACTTGGCTTGGTGAGTATTCCCAAACCCAGAACAAAGAAACCAATGATTGCAGATGAAGGGATACCTTGTAAACAAAACATTAAAGGAAATATGTCATCCCACCATTTATATTAAAATTGTACAACTGAAATTGGCCAAACACATTAACAAAATCAACCACAGGAAGATACTGTTGACAGACTATTTTAAAATGTAGCATTACCATACAAGAACATCTGACTTGTTTGCTATCAAATTTAAGGTTATGCTTTGAGGGACTTTGAAAATGTAATTGATAGAACTAAAACTCTGTAAATTAACCTATATCTTGTATAAAATGGAACAGCCACAAGGTAATGCCTTGTTCCATCACGCAGATCAACCTCAGCACTAATCTGAGTTCATATTCATTAGGTATTGTAGTTACTTTGCTTATCAACCCAGTCTTGTTTTCAGAGGACATGACCACTGTGGGTTATAGGAATGGAGTTACTTGATAACAGGATTTTGTTCATCAAATGTTATTTCCCCAGTTTAAAGTCCTAGGTCAATCGAAAGTACTTACTAAAAAAAACAATAAAACAATAAATGTAAGGCAATAGCTGTGTCATAACAGATCATCCTCCCTTCACGCATCCTTTACACTATTTACATTTATTGGAAGTTCCACCAAGATTAGCAATGAATTGTTTGGAACAGAATTTCCCTGCAACTGTTTCACTGGTATTTCTAAAAGCTTCATGCAGCGCAGCCTTAAAAAATGCAGAAAACAGCCTGCGACGTGAGATTATAACACAACTAATCAAAGCATAGATTAGCACAATTACATTACTAATTCTAGACACTATTGAAAACTGTCTTCTATCCAGATTATATAGATTTATTCTAATGATTTCTGTGATACATCCTGACATTGTTTAATACTGATTGAGTGACTGGTTAAGTGACACCAATCTCTCCTCTGAGTTGTGAGTTGGTGATAAGTTTCAGGGGCAACTCCTGTGATCACTGAAGAGTCCGTCCTCCTCAGAGGTTACATTTTTAAATGGTTAAAAAAGGTCTCAATGTATTTTGAGAGTTATGTGTTTGCCTGTTATTGGTTTGCATGTTAATAGGGTGGGAAACCGTATTCATGTTTAATTGGTTAGTGGGATGATTGCATAATGTAAGGTTGTAACTCGTATGTTGTATTTATAAAGCAGTGGATGTTTCTAGAACACAAGGAGTATAATGGCAGCTGTACAGTGTAAATGCTATGCCCTGCTGCTGTTGTAATTTTGTAAATAAAGCTGTTTTCTATTTCTTGCAAATTCTCTTTTCATTCACTTTTTCTTCTGTTGAATACACAACAGATTCTTGGTGACAGGGATGGAATTCCTGTAAAATAGAAAGAGACTTAAACTAGCAATGTTTGGTAAATCCGACGATTTTTACTTTGAAGAAAGTGAAGAAACATTTGAGGCTTATGATGACAGACTACAGCAGTAACCAAAAATGGAGGCGCTGAGATGATATTACGTGCCAAAAATAAACTTCATCACAGAGAGATGCAATATCCATGCCAGAAGCCAACTAGAAGGTGAGAACATAAGTGAATATATGGCAAACTTAAAGAGTTGTTAGGGAATTGCAAATTTGGTCAGTTTCTAGATGAATCTTTAGAGATCATTTTGTATGTGGACTAAAAAGTAGAGAGTAATGAGACCACCTGTTGAATGCGGCTCACACAAAGGACTTAACACTGTTTCGAGCTTTTGAAATGGGGTGAGCATTTGAAGTTACAAAAAAGAATGCACAGCATTTTACTCCGAAAATGTTCAAGGCACATGTAGTGGGAAAAAAGTCTCAGAAACTGATGACAACCTGCCAATGCTACCACTGTTTTTGAAGTAAGCACAGGGCGTCGAGGAATGTTGCTACAAGGATCTCCAGTGGATCTGCCGTGGACAGCCGAAAATCTAAGCAGCTGATTCAACTGCCAAGTAGCAAGCTGGACAAGAACAGAAGAAAACAGAGGAAAAGGGCACAGAGCATTTACCAATAGTTTCACAGGATTGTGAACCAGGGAAGTATGAGTCTGTACCTCTAAACAAACTGTTTGCTTTAGATAAAAGCAATACTGATAATACCAAACTGTAAATGTGATAATGGTGGCTGATACGGGGGCCGATATTCTTGTAATCTCTGAGGAATTGTACAACGTTAGCTTCAAGGAAGTGAAAATATACCCTGCAGATTGCGTGCTTAGAACGTACACCTTGACATTGGTGGGTAAAATTGAAGTGAAAGTGTGCTGTAAAGAGTAAACTAAACTCCGGGAATTGTTAGTTGTAAAAGGTGATGGCCCTGCCCTGCTTGGTAGAAATTGGATAAGGAAACTACAGTTATATTGGTCACGTGTAAACCGGGTGACAAAGCAATGAGCAGAGGCTCTTCTGAAATCCTGTAAACATAGAAGAGTCCCGTATGCAGTTAAAGAAGCCATAAAGCAACAACTAAAGAAACTGGAGTCATAAGGTATCATATCTCCTGTTAATTACAGTGAATGGGCTGCTCAGACCGTGTGTGTACCCAAGTCTGACGGTAATAGAAGGATCTGTGGTTACTACAAAGTCGCAATAAACCCATGACTGATAGGTACCTGATAACCAAGACGCAGAATTTAATTGCTAAATTGTGTGTCGGTACTAAAATTACCAAACAGGTATAGTTAACAGAAATCTCTAAACAAGGGGTTCCCAACATTATTTATAGAAAGTCCACTACCCTATGTAATCTTCTCTCTGGTGTCCAGACCAGGGTGGGTGCTCACAGCATTCACTGAACTTGATCGTTATATAAATATGTGTTAAATACTTTTAATAGCCTTTTGCAGGGATGGCGAACATTTGTTGGCTCAAAATTCTGGTTTATACAAGGGCTAAATGGCAATTTTTGTAAACAATGTTTATATTTATTTTTGTTGTAATTAAATTATTTGCAGTACAGGTTTCCACAGTTCTGTGCAGATCTGAGCTGCTCCACCAATGGAATCGGTAGGATTCTGCAGATCTGCACAACACGAAATTGACCTGAAACATGAATATTCAGAAAATAATGTGAGCTACTCAATTATTTGGGGGCGAAATATACTGACTGTTTTTCTAAGGTGCCAATCAGTTCAGACAATTAAGGGGCAGGTTGGCAAAATAAAAAAAATAAAAATAAAATGCAATCACTTGCTTGGTGTGCCAACCTACAGTAATTTCTTTGTGTCCTTTTCTTGTTTTACTCTGATATATACACTTTTATTTATGTATGTATGTATGTATGTATGTATGTATTTATTTATTTATTTATTCCCATCTCTCTACCTTAATTCTTGGTGATAAATAAGAACATAAGAACATAAGAAAGTTTACAAGTGAGAGGAGGCCATTCGACCCATCGTGCTCGTTTGGTGTCCATTAATAACTAAGTGTCCAAGGATCCTATCCAGTCTATTTTTAAATGTTTCCAAATTATCAGCTTCAACCACATCACTGGGGAGTTTGTTCCAGATTGTGACAACTCTCTGTGTGAAGAAGTGTCTCCTGTTTTCTGTCTTGAATGCCTTGAAGCCCAATTTGCATTTGTGTCCCCGGGTGTGTGTGTCCCTGCTGATGCCTTTCATGATTTTGAAGACTTTGATCAAGTCCCCATGTAGTCTCCTCTGTTCCAGGGTGAAAAGGCTCAGTTCCTCAGTCTCTCAGTAGGACATTCCATTCAGACCTGGAATAAGTCTGGTTGCTCTCCTCTGAACTGCCTCTAGAGCAGCGATATCTTTCTTGAAGTGTGGAGCCCAGAACTGCACACAGTATCCAGATGAGCTCTAACTAGTGCATTGTACAGTCTGAACATCACTGCCCTTGTTCTCAATTCTACACTTTTGACAATATACCCTAGCATCCTGTTTGCCTTTTTTATTGCTTCCCCACATTCTTTGGATGGAGAAAGGGAGGAGTCCACATAGACTCCTAGGTCTTTCTCATGCGATACTTCATCTAGTTCTATTCCTCCCATAGTGTAATATAGTGGACATTTTTGTTACCTGCATGTAATACCTTGCACTTGTCCACATTGAATTTCATCTGCCAGGTGTCAACCCACAACTGAATATTATCTAAGTCCCTTTGAATAACCTGTATAAACAAATGAAAAGATGTGTCAAACTGAGAGCTTGTTGCTGTGTGCATTAATACATACACAATAGTGCAACAAAATAAATATCTGTGGGATTTGTTGATACAGATGACATGAGTGCAAAAATTATGAATGTACTGAAAGTGCTTGAATTAGACCCTGAATTTTGTGACGGCTTTGATGTCTGGACATAAAGGAGGTGTTAATGTAATTTTAAAATGCAAGGAGAGCATTTTAAACAGCCGTGCTGTTTATGTGCATTGCAACTCTCACTGCATCAATCTGGCTATCTGTACAGCATCTAAGTATCTGCCAGTGTCGCCACTTCTTTACACAATTTAATGGTGCCTACCATTATTCTCGGTTTTAGGAAATACACAAACAGTTGCTTCCTGATCGATAATGTCTCAAACTTGAACAGTCAACTGACACTAAATAGAGTTTAAAATCTGGTTCTGTGAGTAAAGTACTGAGACTTTTTGATGTAATACTTGAAGTGCTAGCCGAATGTGCAAAATCCAGTGGACAGCTAGATGCCCAGTCTCTTTTACTGAATCCAAGCCACCCCCCCAAAAAAAATCTAGCAATTAAGTTTTTAAAATATATTTTTTACTGACATAAATTAATGAGAAGGCTACTACTGTATTTGAAGTTATGGGTTATCAGCATGACACTTATTGTTTGTGACAAACATGTGTTGAGGTATTTGTGATCTGATCTGGTGTTCTGGTGGAATTGTGAGATGTAAACGTTACATAGTGGTTAATGGTTTCATCTCCCGTCCTCTAGATTCTGTGTGTTTAGCATTAAAAACTGTTAGTGTGCACTTGAAGTTATGGATAATATTTTAAACTCAGTACTGTCGTACTTTGAGATCCGCGCCTATAGGTGTTTTACTGTTTTGATATGGAAGTGCTTACTATTGTCAGTTGTAATGGACAATACAATTGTGTTAGTAACTGAAATTATGACGCAGCACAACTTGGGACTTTAAAGCTTGTCCCCATCCATGTTAACCTTGGGCCCAGTTAAAACAACATTTCTGGCTACGCCACAGTTACAAATGTTACAGAGCTTATTCTTAGTCATTCTTAGCCTTGTTAAACTACTATGGAAAGTGTATCAACAACCTGTCTACTATAATTCAGCCGATGACAGAATTGCTGCTCGTTCTCATCTGCACGTCTCTCTTTTGCAACTCCAGAACATACTAGACAAAATGTAGCAGGAGCTGAAAATTAAGCCGTATATAAGAGAGAAATTCACACAGCTGTTCAACAAAGTGAATGAGGAAAGTATAAAAACAGCCAGCAAGATGAAGTATTATTTCTTCTGTAAAAAAGGCAAAGCTGAGTACGGGGAGAAGGAATTCGATCTCTATGACACCGACTCAGACACTGACCTAAACTGATCTATGCTGAAGATGGGGAATGTTCTGTATTGTTTCTGTAACTCGATTTGCCACCAACGATCTGTGGCAAATTTGAGGGCCCTGCTGTATAAAGTGTTGGAGAAGAAAGTGGCTGACACTAGCCTTTTCTCTACAGATTTGACTGTCGACGATGCTCAGTTTTCAAACCTGGAAAATATACTGGAGGATGTAAAAAAGATTGGGATATGTGTGTTTATAAAATAAAAGCTGATGTAGTAGTTGATATAGAGCAGGGGTTCCCAAGCTTTTTGACTCAGGGACCCCTTTGCCACCCAGAATTTGGCTGGGTACCCCCACCCACAAAAGGATGGCAGTGCTGATGGCAAAATTGCCTGAGAAAGTGGGGGGGGGGGGTGGGGGTGCTGACAGTAAAATATTGTGAGAGCGGAGGGGGCTGACGGTTAAAGACCATGAGAGTGGGGGGGGGGGGGGGTTCTGACAGTATAGTCACCGAAAAGCCTGATCACTTACATTTTTTTGGGGGGGGGGGGAAGATAACCCGCCATTAAATTTTTTTTGTCACGCACAGATTGGGAACCACTGATATAGAGCAAGTAACCAATCAGCTGATTTATTTCTGTTTGAATAGTAGAAAAAAATGTTGTGTGTGTTATTCTTTTTTCAATTGCCTACAAATGGTTGTGCGCTCTCCTAAAAATGAATTAGTGACTTTTTATCAAAACTTTGTTTTGTGAGCTTACAGAATGGCTCAGCAAGCTCCTCGACTGAAGAAGTTGTACTGCAACCCTGCCAACGCTGGTAGTTTGGGGGGTAAGAAGGGTTTCCAGGGATTAATGCAGATGAGAATAGTGTCACAGAGTGGTTGTCTGTGCAAGATGCTTACACCCTACATAAACCAGCTAGAATTTACCTTAAAATAAATTGTTTGTATGTGTCAGACAGACTCAGAATGACAAGTGGATCTGGTGGATATGTCAAATTTATCAAATCATAATAATGGTAACAAAGTCATGTTGATGTGCATAGATGTGTTATCAAAATATGCATAGGTGCGAGTGTTGAGCAAAAAACTAGTGGTGTTGTTACACAGACCTTTGAAGATATACTCTTGCAGGGACCCTGTCCTTAAAAACAGGTTTCTCAACATAGAATTCCAGAATCTATTGAAAAAACACAAAATACATAATTTTACCACTGGAAATTAGCTTACGATTGAGGAGAGGTTTAACAGAAATATAGAAACAAAAATGTGGAGATACTTTAAAGCTAACAATACTTAAAAGTATTTTGATAGAGTTCAAGAATTTGTTAATGCTTACAACCACAGTTATCATAGAAGTATTCAAATGAGATAGATTCTTTTAAGGTATTGAAAAATGTCTATGGCCCTTAAGACCTCAAAGAATACGAATTTAGAAGTTCAAAGTAGGAGATGTTAGTTTCAAAGCTACAAATTTGGTTTGTAAAAGGTTATGAGCAAACTTTTTCTGATTAATATTTCACACTTCATCGTATGCCTAGATCACCACCAGTGTTCACTCTAAGAGACTACAACTGGGAATCTATAGAAGGCAGTTTTTTATGAGGAGTAGCTACACAATATTGTAGTGGGAAATTATAGTATTCAGAATAGATAAGATTTTAGAACAGAAAACAGGAAAAAATATGGGCTGGTAAAATGGGTAGGCTGGCCTGGACCTTTAATCAAGGTGGTGTTCATTCTATTAGGTCTCTTTCCAAATTTACCCCATAGGCTATTTAGTATCAGTTTTGATATCAGTCTCTTAGCAGGGTTTACAGTTTGGATCTAACCTGATGCCCTCTTTTTCAAAATATTTGAAAAAGGACAGTACAGGTGGAGCCAGTTAGGTGTGAATTGCTGAATTGTGAACAGCCATGCTGTTTCTTGGTGACAAAAAGGAGTTAACTAGGGAACAGATATCAAGAGGCTGAAAAACTGTAACATCAAGAAGCATGTGGCAACTACAGTGTCAGGTTTGCAGAATGATTGCCTTTCTGGACAGTGGTGGTTCTAGCTTGTATGGCTCCCTGAGCGAACCCCACCTGCAGCTCCCACCCCTGACAAAAAAAAAAAAAGCACCATTCTGCACTAACTGTAATTTTTATTCAGACATTTGGAACAACACAAATAATCTTAACATTTAAAACTATATAGATATAAAAATATGTACAAAAATAAGACTATTACATATCAAAAAGAAGTAACAAGGACAAATAGAAACAAATTGTAGTATATAAATACAAATTACAAAGATAATCGAATTATTACACTATTACATTATTGCTAACAAAACACACACAGATACTAAATTAAATTGCACAAATCCTATATCACACAAATACACAAATAGAATAACGCATTTATAAAGAAGAGAACATGATTATTACATTATTTTGGACAAATCAGAAAAAAATGCAAGAATATGTCTGTGAAACTATATATTCACAGTATTATGAGTGAATGTTTTTTGTGCGGGCGCCCTGTGCCGCCCCAGGGCAAGATGTCGCCCTGGGCGGCTGCCCATGTTGCCTATACCTAAATCTGCCACTGTTTCTGGATGAACTCATCCAGGAAGATTTAATCTGTTAACGTTGTCAGCATGTTGAAGTCCTAGAGATCAAAGTCCATGATCTTGAGGCTCAGCTTGCTGATCAACACTGTATTAGTAATATTATTTTTATTATTATTATTATTATTATTATTATTTATTTCTTAGCAGATGCCTTTATCCAGGGCGACTTACAAAATATAAGTGCAATAAAAAGTGCAAAAATACTGTGCAGTTCAAGGCATAAAACGTATTACAAATTCCAATTTACATAATACAGTGCAAATTCAAAGCATAATACATTTTACAAATTCCAATTTACACAAGTGTATACAATATATGAGGTCTTACATCCTGGATTGTAAAAGCTGGTGAGTGCAGACAAGATGTTAGGTCACACAGCATAGGGGAGATCAAAATAAACAATACAAGTTCTAGTAATGCAAGGCAAGTAGTATGATAAAATGTTGTATAAGTGCTATCTTACAGGAGAGTAAATGACTAAATTAAAAGTACTGTCTGAAAAGATGTGTCTTGATTAAGCGCCGGAATGAGGTCAAGGACTCTGCTGTTTTGACTTCAGTGGGAAAGTCATTCCACCACTTAGGGTCCAGGGATGAGAAGGAGCGGCTCTGGAGGAAGGGGAGTGGAGAGGAGGCAGAATTAGTCTTCTGGTACTGGAAGAGCGCAGTGGTCTGGAGGGGATGTATGGGGAGACAAGGGTCTGAAGGTAGCTTGGTGCAGTGCGGTTGAGACAGCGGTAGGTGAGGGTCAGTGTCTTGAACTGAATGCGTTCCGGTATCGGGAGCCAGTGGAGGGAGCAGAGCAGTGGAGTAGTGTGTGCGAATCGGGGCAGAGAGAATACCGGACCAGGGTGGGTAGTAGTTGTAGGCAGGAAGAAGAAGGAGAGAGTGTCGTCGATTCCAACGCGATTGAGATGGAGAGATCAGCAGAAGGTGAGGAAGATGGAGGTAAAAAGAGGAGATCCGATTTGGAGAGGTTGAGCTTGAGGTGGTGCGAGTGCATCCAGGTGGAGATAGCAGACAAACAGGAAGAGATGCTAGAGGTGATGAGAGGGTCAGAAGAGGGAAAAAACAGTAAGATCTGGGCATCATCTGCGTAGAAGTGGTAGGAGAAACCATGGGATGCGATGAGGGGGCCCAGGGAGCGAGTGTAGAGAGAGAACAGGAGCGGGCCCACGACGGAGCCTTGGGGTACGCCTATAAGGAGAGGTTGGGGGGTGGATGGGGAACCTTGGCATGTCACTTGATAGGTCCGGTCATTGAGGTAGGAGGAGAACCAGGTGAGAGCAGATATGGAAGAATTGGTCAACCAGCCCATGAGAGAGATGGTGTGCACACCAAAACCCAGGAAGGTTGAGCAAGAAAGTGTAGAGAACTGCTGGGTTTAAGTAGGTAGTAATCGCAGAAAAGGACGTGCACACCCCTTAGGAGAGACAACCAAAGAGCTAGAAATGCCTAATGGGTTCCAACTGTTGGACACTGAGTTGGACAGTGATGGCTGACAGGGTGATTTGAGGGCAGTTGTGCACCAGAGCACCATGGTACCCACTCCCCCCCAGAACAAGGAGGTAGTTATAATAGGAGACTTGATTCTTAGCAGCATAGATCACACAGTGTGTTCTAGTGATAAGGAGACCCGCATGGTAACTTGCCTGTCTGGTGCTCAGGTTGCAGATCTCCCTAATCTAGTAGATGGGCTACTGGCCAAAGCAGGAGGGGATCCACTAGTCACGGTCCACATTGGAACAAATGACATAGGAAAAGGTAGGGCAGAGGTTCTGCAAGACAAATTTATAGTTAGATAGGAAACCTAGAGCATAACCTCCATGGTAGTTTTCTCCAAAATACTACTGGTATCACGTGCCAGGCCAGGGAGACAGGCAGAGATTAGAAAGTTCAACATGTGGTTGAAATCCTGGTGTAGGGAAGAGGGCTTCACATTTATGGGGCATTGGTCATTCTTCTGGGATAGATGGGACCTGTACAAACCGGATGGTCTACATCTAAACAGAAGGGGCTAATGCATTCGTAGAATGTATAGTATATGGTAGAGTGTGCAGAGTAATTGAGAATCTTTTAAACTAGGGACCAGGGGGGCAAGGAACTCTGACAATGGGAGATGTTCCAGTAAGGAAAGAAAACAAAGGGAAACTGCTAGTAGGAAAGTCCTGAAGTGTTTGTACCTCAATTCCAGGAATATAAGGAACACGATGTTAGACCTAGATGTTAGAAGTGTGTTACAGACTACCCAATTCAGATATTCAAGAAGATGTTGCATTGTACAATGTAATCAGAACTGCATGTAGCAAGGATGTGGCTGTTATAATGGGGGATGTCAATTTCCCAAACATAGACTGGGGAAGCCCAGTTGGGACTACAGAAGCAGAAATAGAAATAGTTGAGATGGTAAACGACTGCTTTCTAACTCAATTTGTCAGGGAACCAACCAGAGAGCAAACCTGAAGGTATGAGGCAGCACTTAGAAGAGTTAGACTGGAGCCCACTGGATACAGATTCAGTTGAAAATGGATGGTTATATTTTAAGAATATACTACTTGAGGCCCAGTAGAAATTTGTACCAAAACATAGCAAATTGAGGACTGTAAAATATTGGCCAAAATGGTTCAATAGAAGTATGCAAAAATATATTAAGAGAAAGAAAGTGCATACAAAAGGGATGGAGATTAAATAAAATACAAAGAATATACTACAAACTACAAAGAGATGTTAAGAAAGGGATCAGGAAAGCAGACCTGAAAGAAACATAGCTATTGGAGTTAAAACTAATGCAAAAAGCTTTTTTTTCCAATACTATAATAGCAAGAGGTCAATAAAGAAGAAAGTGAAACAGATAAAGGCTTACATGGAAGTATCTTAGAAAATGAACAAGATGTGGCAAATGTTCTAAATGAATATTTTACAGAGGTTTTTACAAAAGAAAAAACAGATAACATGCCACAGGTTAACAACCAGTCCAGTCAAACCCTAGGATATATCAGGATGAATGAGGAGGAGGTAGCAGAAAAGGGACTAGCAGAATTAAAAACAAACAAATCACCTGAACCAGATAGTATATTTCCAACAGTACTTAAAGAAATGCATTGCTTGTAAAATGTTGGAAAAAATTATTAGACAGAAAATAGAGGAACATCTTAATGAAAACCATATTCTTGGAGATAATCAACATGAGTTTAGACGAGGCAGATCAGGGCTGGGATTAAATCAAGTCTGACCCACCCGCAAATAGAAAACTAGAGAACTGTTCTCAGTTGTGGCTTCATTTTGAAAAAGATCTAATCATAAATATAACCGTTATAATGTACAGGTTTGTAGTTTGCTATTAGCGGGTGGGTCAAAGTTTCGATTTAATCCGGCCCCATGTCTTACTAATTTATTTGAGTTTTTTGAACATGCAACTGCAGCTGTAGATGATGTGAAAGCATATGATATGATATACTTTTGACAAGGTTCCGTACCAAAGATTGATGATAAAATTGGAAGCTGTAGGTATTCAGGGTAATGTAAGTAGATGGATTAGAGGAGTTGCTTCTAACTGGAGTGAGGTTGTTAGTGGAGTTTCACAGGAATCAGTATTAACACCTATAGATACTAATCTATATTAATGATCTGGACTCTGGGATAGTTAGCAAACTTATCAAATTTGCAGATGATACTAAAATAGGTGGCTCAGCTGATACAATGTTGGCAGCACAGGTTATTCAAAGGGACTTATTCAGGGATAATATTCAGTTGTGGGCCGACACCTGGCAGATGCAATTGAATGTGAAAGTGCAAGGTAACAGGTAACGACTCCTCACTTTCTCCATCCAAACAGTGTGGGGAAGCAATAAAAAGTCAAACAGGATGCTAGGGTATATTGTCAAAATTGTAGAATTGAGAACAAGGGCAGTAATGTTCAGACTGTACAATGCACTAGTTAGAGCTCATCTGGATACTGTGTGCAGTTCTGGGCTCCACACTTCAAGAAAGATATCGCTGCTCTAGAGGCAGTTCAGAGGAGAGCAACCAGACTTATTCCAGGTCTGAAGGGAATGTCCTACTGAGAGACTGAGGACCTGAGCCTTTTCACAGAGGAGACTACATGGGGACTTGATTCAAGTCTTCAAAATCAGGAGACACTACTTCACACAGAGAGTTCTTACAATCTGGAACAAACTCCCTAGCGATGTGGTTGAAGCTGACAATTTGGGAACATTTAAAAATAGTCTGGATAGGATCCTTGGATCACTTAGTTATTAATGGACACCAAAGGAGCACGATGGGTCGAATGGCCTCCTCTCGTTTGTAAACTTTCTTATGTTCTCATGTTCTTATGTTCTTATCTGTATGATTGTTTTTCACTGTCTGGTTTTCAGTTTCAATGCACGTTCTACATAGAGGAAACATACATTTTCCTTAGTATCTACACAGCTAACACACAACGTTGTGACAACATTGTACAACATTGTGGCAATGTAAATTACGTTGCTACAATGTTGTGGCAACGGTATGTGTTAGCAGGGTAAGTATTTTACTTAGTATTTCGTCATAATAACGAGATACTAAGATGTAATTATTAAGTCATAATTATGAGATACTAAGTTGAAATTGACATAGTGAGTCATAATAACAAGATACTACGTCTAATTATGAGATAACAAATTGACCTGGTGGAATGGGTTTCCATAGGGATAAGAAAATTGTGTTATAAATAATTTTCCCTTACCACTCATGGGCTTCTATACATTTCTTATTATATTTTTAGTGCCAGAACACCTCTCTGCTTGGGTTATAAATCTAAACTATCTTTGAAGTGATCTGTCTAGTTGCGGTAAATGTAATTTAACTACCCCCTCATCCCAGCGTCTCTGTCAACCCCCTCTTATCTTTATCACATGGAGTTGGACCCGATCCCCCCATTCCAAAGTATATTGCTAGGTGTAATTCATGACATCATTAAATATAACAGTTTATTTCATACATCTGTAGTGGCTAATTGATTATGGCAGCATTTTAAAGCCTTGATAGCCTTATATATCTATGTATCAGTATCTATATATTCAAAGCCTGCTTCCAGTACAAACATATTATTTTATGATTGTGTTGTCCTAAGTTAATGTTTTTAACTAGTGAAGCAATGACAACAGCTTGTTCTCATCAGGATCTGAGACACTAAGATAAGATCTCCAGGCTTAATACTTGATGATTGTACTGTATTTACTTAATTTTACACTCGCCTTTTCTTTAAATACTCTGTTCACTGTTGTCTGTAACTCTGGAAATGTATTGAGTAGTAGATTACTGAGATTATATTGATTATTTTACTTTTTCCTGCATTTCCATTTATTAAAATTTTGTTTATATTCAGTATATCAGGGGAATTGCATTTTACATAGCATCTTGGTGAAAAGAACACTTTTCTGAAACAGTCAAGACATTTCTCATTTTCAGCATTTTAAACTGAGACCTAGGAGCTTTGAACGGTTCTAATACATAATGGTTGGAAAAGATAACATATTACTCTTATACTACACACAGACCCCACCACTTCTACAGACTGATGACTCTCAGTAAAGACAGCAAACCTCTAGGGGCCCAGGAACACCACCTCAGAATGTACACAGGTCAGTATTTTCCCTACCAATAGTGCCCCCGAGTCCAGCCATAAGGCCAGTAAAATTCAGCAAAACCTAAAGTGCTGCAGAATACACCCCTTCAGAATGTACACGCCTTTAGTGCCCGAGAACATGCACACTAGAAAGGGGCCCCTCTCAAGTTCAACAATTCAAGGTCAAATACCCCGCAGGGGCGCTGGTCTGGGTTGCCTGGAAGAGATAGATATAAAGATTAGGAAGTTTCCGGGAGTGAAGTCTTCTTTGAAGTCACACCTACCTTTGTGGTGTAGTTGCTTAACGTGTTGCCCCTATTACACAGCTCCATCCTCAAACAAGAAAATTGACTTTTAAGTCTTTCTACCTCAGAACCAAACATGCTAAAGCATTAAAAGAAAGAGCATTAGCTAAAGCAGCAATTGGGTCATTTGCATTTTACATACAATGCAAAATCAACATTTGGTAAGGGAATTATTCATACATCCTAATTTATCCTCCACTGACATGGTCATCAGACAAGCCCCCCTAGAATTCCAAGTAAACCCCAGAAAGTTACAGAATCAAGCTGCTTCTAGGCTTGGTGAGTATTCCCAAATTCAAAACTAAAGAAACAAATGATTGCAGATTAACCCTTACCTTAAAAGCAAAACAAAAATGCAATATGTCATCCCACAATTTATATTCAAATTGTACAACTGAAATTGGCAAGAAACATTAACAATAATCAACCATAGGAAAATACTTTTGACAGACTATTCTCCAATTTAACATTACCATAAAAGAACATCTGCCTTGTTTGCTATCAAATGTAAGGTCATGCTTTTGAGGGTAAATGTAAACTTGAAAATATAGAGTTAGAAACTCTAACATTTGTACCATTTTCACATCCCTCAAAGCCATCACACCTCCAGTGCACAGAGGTGGAGAGGAATGAAAGACTGCTTTGATTTGAATACACATTTTATTACCCCAAACCTGACCAATCCGAAGTTTGGAGGGAATGAGATTAGAATCTCATTATCTAAAACATATAAAAACAGAATGTCAAAACCATCAGTTTAGAGTGGATCAACCTGGGAGTGAAAAACACCACGAGTGGAACATTAGGAAGACTGGAAGGAATCAACTTGAAATCCAGAAAGGAATCAGGACCAGAACTTTTCCTCCAAAAACCTGGAAGCTTGTTTTCCAATTGACACAGTCTGGCAGCCCTCCCCGCTATCGAACATCTGCGTAACTGAACCTCAGTAAACGACACAGGTAGTATATTTCATGTGCAATTCAAGAACTAGGTAAATCACAATTACATAAATCCTAGTCGTGTATGGAATGGATCTAAATTGCAGGCTAATACTTCAATGTTGTTATTTTACATGTTTTATGCCTTCAATATTGTGCCAGTCAATACTTGAGTATTAGATAGATCTCTCTCTCATTCTCTTATTTAATCTGATCCACCCTGCTTTCCTCTTTCCTATCTTTGCATTTATATGTTATCCATTTACATTTTTTAAATATACCTATATCTTGAACTTGAACAACATTAGGTACCTGAATAATCCTCCTGTAAAAGGGTTTTGCATTTGTCCCTGTTTTACATTGTTATATATACAGTATATACATACAGTATATCTGTTCTCATGATAAACATATCTCATAGACAAACTTTCTTTTACTCTATATGGCACCAATACACTTCCGTAGTCTGTGTGCTTTTATGTATTTTTAAACTATTGCAATTCTTTGTATTTTTATTGATTTTAATTGTGACAATAACAAACAATCTCGAATGTAACAGTCTGGCTGCTCTGTGCCTCTTTGACACTCCCCTTACTCTACAGTAGGCCTAATATGAAACTTGTTTTTGCAAGGTTCATTTGTAGTAGGAGGACTTATTGCACCCAACCAGAAAAACAAAATGTAATACATCTGAAATATGGAAACTGAAAGTGTTGCTCAGACATGTTCTGCATACTGGAACTGTAAAGTACAAATTATTTTTCTCACTACATTGTTTCAGATGTATTGTCCTTTTGATTGAAAGTATTTGTTTTAAAAATGGAATCAAGATTGCTCTGAGCTTCAGATGGGCGTCTCTTGGGAAAGGCGATCATTATGAATGAACAAAAGCAGCACTTTCAATTTAAAAGATGTGTAAGTCCAACTGTCTTCGGATTAAACTGATGCAAACTTCTGTTTTCAGTTTGTAACTGAATACTGTGATGTCATTTAAAACACATTCGTCCTGGTAACACCTGGGAAACCTTTTCTTTACGACTCATTGCTTACAAAACTTAATGGGAATGGGATCCATTTGTAGTCGGCAAACGGTCTGTACGCAGTGCAGCGAGGGCTGTGACGAGGACTGTACTTGCACTTGCCATGATGACCCAGAATGCACCTGTGATAAATGCTGTGAGTGTTGTGCAACCTGTTGCAAGTCATGCATTTCCAATAAGGATTGCTGGAAACTTATTCTGGAGCATTCTCAATCTATTATGGAGATGGCTGAAGAATCTGAGGATGGCTAAAGTAAGTTGAACTAACTATCTTCTTGCCTGAATGTATTACTTCCTCTCTGAATCTGTAAAATAGTAGCCACTCAATTAAGAAAGGAAATCCTGACTTTCGTTGTAGCGTGGCTGTATTGCATGAAGAGAATTGAATTGATTAAAATGGACATTCAGATATTGCTATGAAGTGACTTCCCTGCTGATAAATGTTGAAAACCATTCTACCCCTTCTTCTGTTGCAGTGCCCCCTCTGATGTGTGCTCCGTGACGACACCTTCAACTTGCATCATCTCATTGCAAAGTGCCATTGTCCCCCCACCAGCCCCACCCCCATCCCCACATACACAATGCAATGCAACCTTTACTTTATATAATTATGAATGCACTTTTTTATGTTATTTTTAAAATGTTCTGAGACACATTGGCATTAAGGAAATTCGGGGTCTGAAGCTATCCATTCTCTAACTTGATGTAACGTTCACAGAGACCATTATATGTATTTTCCTTGACTATTTCCTATAATCTTGTTAATAAAGAATGTTTTTGTTGCTGTTTGCTCTTCCTGTGTGTTAAGCTCACATTAAAGTGCACTGCAGGATCACAGTGCTTTCGAGTGTTTCAGGGAGGTTCACTCCATCTCTGATGCTCCTGCACATTACTTTCATTTTTTCGTAAAGGTAACGAGACAAAGACCCGCAACAGTGAGATTTCGCACAATTGTCAATTCACCTTCTCTGTAGCTTGTACTTGAACTGCATTATCATTGCTTTTGTTTTGTTTACCAAATATCTCATATGTATTTCTCAAATATCATCAGCTTCAGAATAACATCTATCTGGCTTTTGTCAATTCTTGCTTTTTAGCTACATGACGATATAGACTGCTTGGTAAGGAGCACAGGCACTCTGTGTGGACCAGCGCTGAGGCTATAATATGTGATGTCTTTATTATTACAGTTATACCTCTGTTGTAGCATCATCTGAGATGTAACACAATAATGTAACACAAGACACAATGGCATGTTGGATATTTCATCAAATAAAGCTGATCACTGCTTCATTTAACTAAGTAAGGACAGAACAAACTTAGAGCAATAAAACACACTCCCATGAGTTGAAAACAGGACATGTTGAAACCATTATACATGTTAGCTGAGAAGAGGAAGAGACACCAGAGAAACTTGGTGGTCTAGTCTGTGTGAGCCCAGGATAGAGAACATATTGTAGCAACCTGGAAAATTGGCTTTTAATGGGGGACAGGGGGGCTGTGTGTGTGTGTTTACTGTCTGTGTATTGGGGGGTGGGACGGTTTATAGTGTGTGTGCTGCGTGTTGTGCTCGTGTGGTGCATGTGTTACAGCAGGGAAGGCACAGTGATTGGATGAGCCAGTCACTTGGCCAGAGGGCATATATAGGGGCGCCCAGTTCCAGTCAGTTCCAGTGAGTTCGAGTTCTGAGTGAGTTAAGTGCAGAGTGAGTGTAGAGAAAGAGGATCGCTCCACAGTGACAGTGACAGTGCACTGTGCTGAATAAAGTTCCTGTTTGTTTGAACCCTGTGTCCCCTCCATTATTTGCTGTGACAAAGAGAAACCCTTATTTGTTACACTGGTGTCAGCAGTGGGATGAGACCTACACTGACACCATCCATCCCAAAAAGAAACGAGAGGGTTTCACCGAGAGGGGAACAGCAGAGGCCTGCTTCGTGGGGTATCCCCAAGGAAGAATTGGGGAGGCACAGGCTGAGGTTCAGCAGGCTCTACCAGAAGACCAGACAATCCGACATGGAGTTCTTCGCGGAGCTCTGCAGAGCCGCGTTATTGGCCTTCCCCATGGCGAGAGCAGATCAGAAAGCAAGGCTGGTCCAGGTGATGAACCTGTGAGAGAGGCCCAGAACCCCCGGGATTGCAGTGAGGAGCTTCCGTGACAAGCCATGACTGTGCCAGCAAGAACATCCAGAAGCGGCAGGAGGTGGATGAGCAAAACTGGAGGAGGTTCAAGTGAGATTTTGAACTAAGAGCACAGTTAAGTGGCTAGAGCAACAGGATGAAATTCTTGCACTTGACTAAATGATTAGGTGAGGAAGCGTGTGGGGTAATCCGGCAGTTTGTGCATGTGATGACGTACAAGTCGGTGATAGTGTGCTTGGATGTCATGTACTTTGACAGGACCCTAGAGGGCTGCAATGCAGAGCAGCGAGATGGCAACAGTGAGGAGGTCCGGCAAGAGGGAACTTGTGTAGCGCCAGAGTGCGCAACCCAGCTAGAGCTGCCCGCTAAAGAAAAGGAAACTCAGCTGGGGGAGCAGCGCCAGGGGCACTCACAGCAACCCGACTACGACGACGAGACTCGGCCAGAAGATGCCTAGAAGAAAAGGAAACCGCAGTGCCAGGAGCAGCTGGCGACACTGCAGTGGATGGGTGGTTGCCGAACAAAAGCATCACCCCTGCAGCAGATGATCGTCGCCCATGCGAGGGGTGCACCCAAGCGTAAGACGAGTGGCGTCTGAGAGGGGGGCCCACTCCAGCGGCAGATTCTACTTGCCCAGAGGAAAAGCACTGCAAGAAAGCAGACTGGAAGTGGCCGATCAAAAGCACAACCCCAGCGGTGGATGAGGGTCTGCCCCGAGGATGCGATCAAGCGTGGCGGCAGAGGCGAAAGCAGTAGGGTGACGATGTGCAGACCACAAGATTCTGGTGAAAAGTGGGGTCCAGAGGCTGTGGAGTGGTGTGCGTGTGCAGACATGGACCAGCCCGCAGAGGGAGAGCTGCCTGAACAAGATTCATGGGAGGTCTGGAGGAGGGGCGCCGGGACTTTGCCTACTACCGGGTCACCCTACCAGCCAAGTGCAAGCAGAGGAAGAGTTCCTTCAGCATCGGGGCCATGATTGGAGCTGGTGGAGTGGAGTTTGCCAGCCGCAGCTTAGACAATTGGATGGGGGTCATTGCTCCTGGCAACCCAAAACCTGGAGGGGGCCACTCCAGATGGACATTTACCAGGCCCGGTAGTGAGTTCAGCCACTGCTATGTGGACATGCAGCTAAACTTTGCCCTTATGCACTGTGAGCTTTCCCAGGCCCCAGTACAGCCCCTCCGGACAGAGACAGTGCAAGTCTTTGATTCATCTTCTTCAGGAGAATTAGGGGCCCATCACTACTGGCACATGCCCGGCCCTAGCGTCCAAGTGCCGGATTGCTTCAGGGACTTAGTTGGTCCCCTTGGAGCAAGGGAAATTTAAAGTGGGAGCTATGTAGCAACCCAGCTAATCGACTGTTAATGGGGACAGGGGGGGCTGTGTGTGTACTGCGGTGTGGAGCAGTTTATAGTATGTGTGCTGCATGTTGTGCTCATGTGGTGTGTGTGCTTGTGTTACAGCAGGGAAGTTCCGGGTTTAAGGGTTAGCTCCCCGCGGGAACACTTGGAGGAGCCAGAGGGCATAAATAGGGGTGCTTGGCTCCCGCAAGAGTCAGTTATTTAGCTAGGACAGGGCATGAAGACTGCACTAGCATAGAATGATTAGAAATATGTTTTTAATCTAAAACCTATTAAAATCTCCTTTAATAAAACTGGGTGCTAAAACTAGTAAATACCCTAACCAAACACAAGAAAAAGGTAACTATAATAAAAACCAATTTCCTAATCTAAAATATGAATAGCAGCAACCAAGGTTTACAGGCTCTAATCCACAGGAAAGTGCAGTATTGCAGGCAGAATCCCCTTCTCCTCAGAGGATATAACCAAGTCTGTTCGGTAGTGCCAGGACCCATCAACCAACTGGGACCTCAGCAACTGCAGGTGAGAGAAAATAGCAAGTCTCAAATTGCACAAACTCAAATGCAATTCAATAATCCTCCCATTTCACAGGCACACGCCAGGACCACAGGCCAGCCGGTACAGGTAAGTCTCTGCAACCCCAATACAGGCACCCTATTTCAATAGGTGGACAGAAAAACACCCTAACAAAAAGAAAGCTCAATTCCTACGTTGTGTGGCTTCTTATCTCTTCATGTTCGTCATGAAATAAAGCACAGTACTTAACACTCTGAAGTTGGCTCCAGTAGTGCAATGTCCACCGCTTCCCCAGCTTCCTTTATAATCTGTTTCTGAGGAGATCTCCATCACTCGTCGCTGTCCCTTATCTTCCACTCTCTCGGCCGTGTTCCTCCCTCCTGCACTGCACCCTGGCTTGGATCTGGGCATATGTGCTACTCCATGGTTGGTTGTGCCCTGACTGACCCTCTCTCTGGGTTTAAATACTCTTAAGAGAGGCTGGGGTCCAGGTGAAAACAATCACTGAGATGACGTGCAGGATGAGTCCACGTGGAATGTAACCTGGCGGTGTGCGCTTATCAACCAAAACAATCAATCAAATAAACCAATAATTAACACAATCACCAAAAACCACAAATGTAGAAAATAAGGAAGTCAAAAAAAACAACATACTTCATAAAACCAATAGTGCACAAAACATTACTTAAGAGAAATTTAAATTAGATAAATAAATAAACAGTGACTAATTGACTACAAATGTCTCGTTACACCCAGCCCGTAACAAGTGTAGAGATAGAGGGTTGCCCCATCCTGACACTGTGCTCAATAATGTTCTTGTATGTTCGAACCCTGTGTCCCCTCCATTATTTGCTGCGACGAAGAGAAACCCTAAGTCGTTACACTTAAACACATACTGGTGTGGAAGAGCACCAATCCATTTTATCTTCTGCATTGCTGAGGTTGGGTTCTAGATTAACAGATGAAGAAGTAAGAGTTTAATTACTTAAGTAATACAAGTAATTACTTGTATGTAATAGGCTATGTACTGTTGTTGATTTATGTATTCCTTCTGCTGAATCGAATCTGCAGGGTTTCCATGTCATCTTTCCAGGCCTGTATATTGTTATGCCTTTATTCATCATTTATGTCACATACCAATACTCTGCAAATCACATCAGATATAGCTTCAGTTTTAGGGTTATTATAATGCATGTCCATCAAAGGCATTGCAGCAGTTCACACACAGTTTGCCCTGTGAAAATAAATAGAAAACAACAAGCCTAAAATTAAGATTAAGATTATATGTATCTATATAGATACAGAATGATAGATGTAAGGATGTACATTACAATGGTGTCAGACACATGAGCTGCGAGGGGCTGCAACCAGAGCGGCGCTTATGTACTGTGTGACCAGGAAGGAGTTGCTGGCTGTTGTGGAGTCAGTGTGGCATTTCAAGCACTACCTGTGTGGCATGCCCTTTACTGTCCATACAAACCATGTCGCCTTGCGGTGGCTGATGTCATTCCATGAGCTGGAGGGACAGGTGGCCTGCTGGATCGAGCAGTTGTAGGTTTTCCAGTAGACTCTTGAGCACCGACCAAGTGAGACGTGCCACCTCCTAGTGGGTAGTAGGGGCAACATTCTGTGTGACCATGCCACCTCTTTTTATAACCGAGAGAGGACCTCATACATTCTCCACTCTCTCTCTCTCTCTCTCTCTCTCTCTCTCCCCAGGCAGGCTCGACCGGACCCCAGAACAACACCACACGTATGGTAAGTTTCAATGACAATAATATTTTATTACAGTAAATGCTACGACATGGCACAAAGACTGTACCGTAGCAGGGGAACACAATACAAAAGGGAATTGGGGGACTAAACATAAATTTGCGTTTAATAAAAAAAAATACAAATCGTAAAAAGCCTACCCAAAACCACACGAGAAAATAAGACACAAAAGTAGCTAATTTAGAATAAATAAAACCCAATATCCCAGTTTAAAAATAATAACAAATAGCAGCAACAGTAGTTTCACAATGTCTCTTTCTTGGTTTGCTGAAAGTGCAATTATGCAGGGAAACCCCCCCAACTTGGAGGATCTTAAACCGTCTTTCTATTTCAGCTGCTGGGACCCTGTCAGCCAAATGGGACCCCAACAAGACTGCAGGTAAGAAATAGCAGGTGTTAAATCAGGACTAATTAAATCAAGTATAATTAATCACTGTCTCTTCCCTTTTACAGGTGCAGTTCCACTACAGTGGCCAATGGAGGGGAAAGCAGGACGCACAACAGCAGCTTTGGAAGCCCAGGAACAAAAACCCTCTCTCTGTCCAGATAAAATGCAACAAAGAAGGTGTAAATGTCAAACCTATTAAATTGTCTCAATAAAGGAATTTCTTGTATCCACTGTGTATACTTTTTCCTTTGTCTAATCAATTTGCCAAAGAAACCAAAGTGAGATACTTAATGCTCTGTAATCTCGCCGTTGACTCCAGCAGTTGAGTTTCCTTATCACAATCACAAGGGGTGAGTTCAGGTGAGTCCACGTGGGAATGTTGTTTGGCGGTGTGCAGTAGGCAAAAGAACAATAATAAACCAAATCTCCAAAATTAAAAGAAATCATAATAAAACCACACAAAATAAAGGAAGCAACGTTTCAATAAGAATAAACAACCCGTGAATATAAACAATATGTGTACATGTTTCAAAAAGTCCAAAAGTGAAAAGAACCATAATAAGTAATTAAATAATCAGCCCCCCGCCTGTGACAGAAGCATCAAAATAGTGACGCCATGTCTCGGAGGCCCTGTGCGGATGATGGGTGCCAATACTGCACCCGTTGTCACCAGAGGGAGGCTGAATTGCGGGAGCCGGGTGAGCCCTACCGTTGAGCGGTGTTGCCATTGGACTTCCCCTACTGGCAGGTGCACCAGGAGGAGGACCCAGAGCTGAACATGGTGCTGCGCTTAGTGGAGCAGCTGAGGCCGCCATGGTTTCACCTGGGGGCAGTGCAGATGGGATGTGGAAGACTTCTGCCGACTCTGTGATGCCCACATCACCAGAAAGGGCCCCCAGGGGCAGTCACAAGCCCCGCTGCAGCAGTAACTGGTCGGCGCCCCAATGGAACGTGATGCAGTGGATATCCTGGATCCGTTTCCTTGCTCTGCTAGAGGAAACAGGTTTGTCTTGGTGGCAGTAGATTATTTCACCAAGTGGCCAGAGGCGTACGTGCTGCCTGACCAGGACCTGACCTGTGCAAGGCCTTAGTTGATGGGTTTTTCAGCCGGTTTGGAGTCCCAGGGGAGCTGAACTCAGACCAGGGCCAGAACTTTGAGGCTCGGGTGTTTAAGGTGATGTGTGACCGCCTGGCGATTCGGAAGACCCGTACCAGCCCACTACACACTCAAAGCGACGACCTCGTGGAGTGGTTCAATTGGACTCTGGCTGCTCAACTCGTCCTCACCACGGCAGAGGCCCCACATGTTGCTGGCCTGCCGCACCGAAATGCAGGAGTCTATCGGCTGCACACCAGCCCTCGTCATGCTTGGCAGGGAGCTCCGCATTTGTGTTTGTAATGAGGGGTTTATGTACTCCAACCCTACTATATTATCCCTCTCTGTGTAGTTCTCGATGGATTTTTCTTGCTGACACAGTCTGATCACATCCTGCATTAACATTCTCAGTCACCTGCGAAAGAGTTGCTCTTCTGTTTGTCCTTACATATCGCAGTAATGCACGAGCATCACAGTCATCGAATGTGTGCTTTTGACCACAATTTCCAACCCTATTTACTGATGTCTTTCCAGTAGATCTAAATGCAGATGTAACTTTAGTCACTGTTCCTATTGAAACACTAGCCAGTTGAGCAGTCTTTGTGACTGAAGCTCCTGCCATTCGTGCCCCAGTAATGACCCCTCTTTCAAAGTCATTTAGATCCTTTCTTCTTGCCATCTTGATCCAAAATCAAGGTCAACTGGGCCTGCTCAGCCTTTTTATACATGCCACAGAGCATGATAGGATGTTAACTGCTTAATTGTATCATGCAGTACACCTGTTTGGAAGCATCTGCATTCGTTATGTTCCTTCATTCATTATTCAGGTTTTTCCTTTAATTTGTCACCCATCTGTATATCTAATTGGGGGAGGTTGTGTGGGCCAGTTCAGCCACTTCATCTCCCAGAATCCCTAGGAGGTAAAGAATTGCCTGTTGTCACCTGATTTAGACAGCCCCCTTCATTGGTCAGGTGACCGTATAAATGCAGAAAGGTAAGAATTCTTTGCTGAAGGGTAGCAGGGGTTATGGTGATAGGAGGAGAGCAGCACTTAGGAAGACCAATCCAGTGAGAGATGAAAAGGTAATGAGTTGTGGCCTATGAGCCTGGATCATTTTTATGGATTTGTGTTTTTCATTGGTGGTTATTTTATTATTTTTGTTACTTTGTGTTGGGGCTGGTAAGCAGCTAAATTGTCTGCCTATGATGCGAGGGACCCTGAAGAAATTAAGCTAGGTTACAGAACAGTGTCACAAGTGTAGGCACAAAATATAGTACATCCCCTTTTTGTACCTATAGCCTTGTCAACCAGAGACCCTGCTTATATCAAGAGCCCAGTTGCTGTGTCCATCCCTCACTGTTGCCATTTTTCCATCTGACTTGCAATACGCTTCTGTAGTCTGTGTGCCTTTATGCATTTTTAAACTATTGCAATTCTTAGTATTTTTATTTATTTTAATTATGACAATATCAAACAATCTCACTTGTAACAGTCTGGCTGCTCTCTCCCTCTTTGACACTTCCCTCACTCTACAGTAATATGAAACTTGTTTTTGCAAGGTTAATTTGTAGTAGGAGGACTAATACATCCGACCACAAGAACCAAATGCAATACATCTGAAATATGGAAACTGAAAGTATTGCTCTGACATGTTCTGCATACTGGAACTGTAAAGTACCACACTTTTCTCATCACATTTCAGATGTGTTGTCCGATTGCTTGAAAGCACTGGTTTTAAAACTGCGGTGATTGTGAATGAACGAAACTAACACTTTCAATTTAAAAGACATCTAAGTCCAACTGTCTTCGGATTAAATTGATGCAAAACTTCTATTTTCAGGCTTTAACCGAAGACGTCGTGGTAATTTAAACGCAGTGGTCCTGGCTTCGAGAAATCTATTCTTTACCACTCATTGCTTAGGAAAATTAATGGGAATGGAATCCACTCATAATCGGCAGACGGTCTGTTCACAGTGCAGCGAGGGCTGTGACGAGGACTGTACTTGCACTTGCCGTGATGACCCAGAATCCACCCGTGATAAAGGCTGTGACCTCTTGGGAGTTTTGCTGTTCCATTGTGGAATACTGCCTGTGTATTCTGGAGTGCTGTGAAGGTATTATGGGGTGTGTTGAAGTATGTGGGGATATCTAAAGTAAGTTGAACTAACTTTTTGTCTAATTTATTACTTCCTCTCTGAAGCTGTAGAATAGTAGCCACTTGATTTAAGAAAGGAAATCCTGTCACTCGGGAGCTTTCATTGTAGCGTGACTGTATTGCATGCAGGGCTGGTGTTCTGACAAACTGAGCTTCCCTATCAGGATGAGCTGCCCGGTAGTCTGAATAAAATGGGCTACTGGTTGGAATGAGCTGCTCCGACTGAAAACACTAGGTAGCTCATCCTGTCGGACAGAAGGGACCTATCAGAATGGGCTGCCTTCTGTTTCTCAAGACTATTACTGTATTAGAAGCCCTAGGTAGCTCATCCTGTCATCTATGAGAAAATAGCAAATTGATCACTATGATATAACACGGGCAAAATCATTTTAAATGGGCGTGTACACTGCGCCCGCGTACTATCACTAGGTAGTTAATTCTGACAAGTAGCTCAGTTGGTCAGAACACCGGCGCTATGGGCAGACCTTGATCCGGTTATTAATTGTCCATGTAGAAATGTCTTACGGCAATTTGCATTCTTGTTACAAAATCTACGTGTGTTGCCGTTGATATGTGCTGTTATTGTTCTACGCCCCCGGAACCGCACTTCACCAGCACCCCTGACCGACTTGTGCCCCCCTAGTTATTTCTGATGCCCCTTTTGCCGAGTTAATCTTTCTGCTGGGACTGAGTGCATGAAGAGAATTTAATTGGTTCAGATGGATATTCAGATATTGTTCTGAATTGACTTCCCTGCTGATAAACGGTGAAAACCATTCTACCCCTTCCTTCTGTTGCAGAGCCCCCTCTGATGTGTGCTCCGTGACAACACCTTCAACTTGCATCATCTCATTGCCATTGTCATTGTCCCCCCACCAGCCCCACTGTCACAGTTCCCTAGCCCTGACCCTCTTCCCCCACTAGAGGCCACCAATGTTCCCTTGCCTTTTCCTGCTCCCTTCACTGCTTTCCTTTTTTCACTCTATCAATTAACATTCCTCCTCACCCTTGTGTACTTCTGCTCCTGTCCTTTGTTCTCATTGGTCCTGCTCTGTCTTCCTAGTTTCCGCTCTCCTTTATACACCCCTCACTGCCCTCACTCTTTGTGAAGTGTTGTCAGCTCTCCCTGCATCACCAAGCCTTGTTCTCCTGGTTCCTTGCTTGCCTTAGCTCCTTGACCGCTCTCTCTCCCTCCCCCTCCCCCCGCACGTGTGCACGCTTTCTGTCCTGTCCTTGTCTCTATCTATCTCTTTCTGTTCTGTATTGGTTTCTCATGACCTTTTGCCTGTGACCTCGACCTCGCCTTTGGATTCTCCTTGGTGTCTGTCTGCTCATTGCAGTAGCTCTGCACTTGGGTCCTTTTCTCTAACAACTTTACGGTCCTCCCACGAGGTAACCGTGACACCCACCCCCACATACACAATGCAATGCAACCTTTACTTTATATCAATATTAATGCACTGTTTTCAAAATTGTCTGAGACACATTGGCATTAAGGAAATTCAGGGTCTGAAGCTATCCATTCTCTAACTCAATGTAATGTTCACAGAGACCATTATATGTATTTTCCCTAACACTTTCCTATAATCTTGTTAATAAAGAATGTTTTTGTTGCTGTTTGCTCTTCCTGTGTGTTAAGCTCACATTAAAGTGCACTGCAGGATCACAGTGCTTTCGAGTGTTTCAGGGAGGTTCACTCCATCTCTGATGCTCCATGCATTACTTTAATTTTTTCCTAAAGGTAATGAGACAAAGCCCTGCAACAGTGAGATTTCGCACCATTGTCAATTCACCTTCTCTGTAGCTTGTACTTGAACTCCATTATCATTGCTTTCGTTTTGTTTACCAAATATCTAATATGTATTTCTCAAATCTCATCAGCTTCATAATAACATCTATCTGGCTTTTGTCAATTCTTGCTTTTCAGCAGAATCACAATAAAAGATCACAGGAATAACTGGAGGTAAGAGCTTACTTAAGTAAGTAAGTAAGTAATTATTTGTATGTATTAGGCTACGTACTGTTGATTAATGTATTCCTCCTGCTGAGCAGAAAACTCTGTTCTCTCTGTGTTTCTATGGGGTAAAGTTGGAAATTTGTCTTGTAAAATAATGTACAACTGTAATGTTACCATGTCATCCTTCCAGGCCTGTATATTGTTATTCCTTTATTCGTCATTTATGCAATATACCAATTTAGCTGATCTGCACCCATCAAATACAGCTTCAGTTTTTGGGTTATTGTAATGCATTTCGATCAAAGGCATTGCAGCAGTTCACATACAATTTGCCCAGAGAAATACAAAAAATAAAAAAACTTGCCTAAAATGAAGATAATAATAATAATAATAATAATAATAATAATCTTTATTTATAGAGCACATTCCATACCACAAGGTTGAACGCGCTGTACAAAAACAATAAATAAGGTAACAGAACACAAAGATTACAATCAAAATTAATAACATGACAAATTAATAAATACATTTAACAAAATGAAAAACCTCATAAATCACAAAAAGAGAAAAAGACAATTTAAAACAACTAAAAACAACAATATATAAAATCAAAAAGCTAGAATATAAAAATAGGTCTTAAGCCTAGATTTAAAAGTAGCTACTGTAGGTGAGCCTCTGACATGGTCAGGGAGAGAGTTCCACAGCTGCGGAGCATAAACACAAAAAGCAACCTCTCCTTTCCTCCTGAGCCTCACCCTCGGAATACAGAGGAGGCCACTATCAGTCGACCTCAATGCACGTTGAGGCTGATAAAGGGACAACAACTCTGAGAGGTAATCTGGTGCCATTCCATGTAATGCTTTAAATGTAAGCAATAACATTTTAAAATCAATTTGATATTTCACTGGAAGCCAGTGCAAAGAAGCAAGTACAGGAGTTATATGTGCTCTCCTTTTGGTTTTGGTAAGGACCCTTGCAGCTGCATTTTGCACAAGCTGCAGCCTTAATAAAGCTTGGCTAGTAAGTCCAGAAAAAATAGCATTACAGTAGTCCAATCTACATGAGATAAAAGCATGGATTACTTTTTCAGCATCAGATAAAGACAGAAATTATCTAATTTTGGGAATGTTTCTTAGATGATAAAAACATACTTTTGTAATCATTTTAATATGCGACTCGAAACTTAAAGTAGAATCAAAGATAACACCCAAATCTCTCACTTCAGACTTCAAATTAGGAGTTAAGTTCCCCAAACTTATTTTTGATAAATCAATTTGTTGCTGAGAGCCTACTATCAACACTTCTGTCTTATCAGAGTTTAATTGCAAAAAATGTAACGACATCCAAGTTTTGATATCAGTGATACACTCAAGTAAAGCTGCTGTTGTGCTAATGTCCCCAGGTTTCACAGAGATGTATAACTGTGTATCATCAGCATAGCAGTGGTAATTTACAGCATGTTTATGAATAATCTGACCTAAAGGTAATATGTATAAAGAGAATAAAATCGGACCCAGAATCGAACCCTGAGGGACACCACAGATAATATTTGCTAAACCCGACACAGACTCCCCCAGTGAAACAAAAAACTGCCTGTTTATAAGGTTGGATCTAAACCAGTTTAGTACTTTACCATCTAAGCCCACCCATCCCTTAAGACGTTCAATTAAGATGGAATGATCCACAGTATCAAACGCAGCACTAAGGTCCAAAAGAACAAGAATGGATATAGCATTTGAATCTGCACTCATTAATAAGTAATTTATTACTCTTACCAGGGCAGTTTCTGTACAATGATTTGAACGAAACCCAGACTGAAACTTTTCAAACATGTTATTAGTAATCAGATAGTCATTAAGTTGTTTAAGCACTACCTTTTCAAGAACAGCTTATGAAAGGATGCACTGTTGCTGTATTAGACATGTTTCTCACAGTAATGAGCAAATTCTCCCAGTTCCCTGTCTTGCAGAGCGCACACTCGGATGTCAGCTCAATGCTGCTCTGGTTTCACCAGCTGGTATCCAGAAAACATCTCCCAGGCCATATGAAACTAACACAGCATCCTTCTTCTCAAACCCCTCCTCCCAGAGAGTGCAGTTTGTATGTATAGATTGTATTCTCTACACATTGGCCGAGCATCCAGACTATCACCTTGAAGAGCAAAGGAAACAGGCTTTACCTTAACCATCTTGGGTGTAACAGAGTTGAGATACAGTGGGGGAAATTCCAGACTGGAGTTTAGCAAGCACAATTTGCATTAAGACATTATACCTGCACATACAGTAACACTGATTGTCACAGTCAGTTTGACTGCAGGTGGGCACAAACTCTCACTGTAGAATTATACTGCTGTGAACAATGTCAAATAAATTCACACTGTGGGAGCACTATACTGAGATCAGTTTAAGGAACATAATTCATGGTTTAATGTGTTAGGCACAATTGATCATGGTTCCACTTGACCCATTTATTACTTTAATTTCTAATGTTATTAACTTGCTTACAGTTAACAACTTTTTAGGCTGTCCTGAAAAATAAATGTATGAGAAGTGTTCATTTCATTGAATTTTCATTTCTTATTAGTGTCTGTAAACTGTCCCATGATAGAATTATCCTGCTGTAAATAATAGAACTATAAATAAAATTAATTTACCTCTTTCATATCATCAAGTGCTGACAAACCCAGTTGCCAATATTAAAAGAAATCATAATAAAACCACACAAAATAAAGGAAGCAATGGTTCAATAAGAATAAACAACCTCTGAATATAAACAATGTGTACATATTTCAAAAAGTGAAAAGAACCATAATTAATTAAATAATCAGTGCAATCAACTAAGCCCCATATCACCCCCCCTCCCCCTGCTCGTGAGAAGCACCAAAATGCTGATGCCATGTCACGGAGGCTGTGTGCGAATGATGGGTGCCAAAACTGCACCCATTTGCAGCCAGAGGGAGGCCGGATTGCAGTTACAAGCCCCCCTGCAGCAGTACCTGGTCAGCACCCCAATGGAATGGGGTGCAGTGGATATCCTGGGTCCGTTTCCTGGGTCTACCAGAGGAAACAGGTTTGTCTTGGTGGCAGTAGATTATTTCACCAAGTGGCCAGAGGCGTACGTGCTGCCTGACCAGGACCTGGCCTGTGCAAGGCCTTAGTTGATGGGTTTTTCAGCTGGTTTGGAGTCCCAGGGGAGCTGAACTCAGAGCAGGACTGGAACTTTGAGGCTCGGGTGTTTAAGGTGATGTGCGACCGCCTGGCGATTCGGAAGACCCGTACCAGCCCACTACACCCTCAAAGCGACGGCCTCGTGGAGTGGTTCAGTTGGACTCTGGCTGCTCAACTCGTCCTCACCACGGCTGAGGACCAGATCGACTGGGATGTCCAGCTGCCCCTAGTACTGCTGGCCTTCCGCCCCGAAGTGCAGGAGTCTATCCACACCAGCCCTCTTCATGCTCGGCAGTGAGCTCTGCATTTGTGTTTGTAATGAGGGGTTTATGCACTCCAACCCTACTATATTATCCCTTATTTTATTATTTTTGTTACTTTGTGTTGGGACTGGTAAGCCTGTAGTGAGAGGGACCCTGAAGAAATTAAGCTAGGTTACAGAACAGTGTCACAAGTGTAGGCACAAAATATAGTACATCCCCTTTTTGTACCTATAGTCAATGCCACATGTCTTGTCAACCAGAGACCCTGCTTATATCAAGAGCCCAGTTGCTCTGTCCATCCCTCACTGTTGCCATTATTTTATCTGAGTTGCAAATTCAGTTTTTATCTATATTGAACTTACAAACTCTAATTAAATGATCCCAAGGTTAAGAGCGCTGTGTGTCCAACTACCTGTTTGTTTAATGTGATTCACCTAGGATGTGATCAATTCATTCTTATATAATGAAGTTGAACCGGAGTGTTTTACACTTGATAGGTGGGTGCTGCGCTTTAGAATTTATAATTTATAATTGAATTTCTGGAGTTAACCACTGATGCAGCTCTCTTCCACCTTATGACGTATAGATACCCCATCCTCTCACTAAATCACAATCGATGTTCTAAACTACTGAATAAAATATTATATAAGAATATCTGTGACTTTCCTGAGATTACACGGCTATAACCCCAATGTTTACACACGAAGCTTCACACATCATCTCATGATAACAACTGTGCCTTGAGGACCTCCTGAAGTACTGAATTGGAAAATATCACATCAGTATATAGGAATGTCTTTGGAGTTTTATGTAGATTAATTTTTTGTACTTGCCTGCAATTAATCATTATTATTGAAAGTTCCTTATAATAAAAAATATAAATCTTATAAATCTAAGAACATTAGACAATGATTTTAGGCCAGTGTTTTCCAAAACCCCTTCCTCTGGGCAGGATTTTGCCCCGTGTCCAAAATGTATTGAATTTGTCTTTATTAAAGGTCTTTCAGTTACCCAATCAGAAACATTCCCAAAATATTTGCTAATGTTTCTCTTTCTGTATGGTGGATCTCAGTTTTCCATGATTTAGCAATGTGGAAATCATTACCTTCCACAGGAATACTTTGTGTAATATCTGACCTGGGCAACATAATTTACTGAAATGAACTGATTATCTTTCTAACAATTAGACTTTAACAACATTGGGTAGCTGAGTAGTACTTCTGTAAAAGTATTGCAATTCTTAGAATTTGTATTGATTTTAATTATGAAAATAACAAATAATCTCACTTGTAACAGTCTGGCTGCTCTCTCCCTCTTTGACATTCTCCTCAAAATGTCATCTACAGTAATATGAAACTTGTTTTTGCAAGGTTAATTTGTAGTAGGAGGACTAATACATCCGACCACAAGAACCAAATGCAATACATCTGAAATATGGAAACTGAAAGTATTGCTCTGACATGTTCTGCATACTGGAACTGTAAAGTACCACACTTTTCTCATCACATTTCAGATGTGTTGTCCGATTGCTTGAAAGCACTGGTTTTAAAACTGCGGTGATTGTGAATGAACGAAACCAGCACTTTCAATTTAAAAGACATCTAAGTCCAACTGTCTTCGGATTAAATTGATGCAAAACTTCTATTTTCAGGCTTTAACCGAAGACGTCGTGGTAATTTAAACGCAGTGGTCCTGGCTTCGAGAAATCTATTCTTTACCACTCATTGCTTAGGAAAATTAATGGGAATGGAATCCACTCATAATCGGCAGACGGTCTGTTCACAGTGCAGCGAGGGCTGTGACGAGGACTGTACTTGCACTTGCCGTGATGACCCAGAATGCACCCGTGATAAAGGCTGTGAGTGTTGTGCAACCTCTTGGGAGTTTTGCTGTTCCATTGTGGAATACTGCCTGTGTATTCTGGAGTGCTGTGAAGGTATTATGGGGTGTGTTGAAGTATGTGGGGATATCTAAAGTAAGTTGAACTAACTTTTTGTCTAATTTATTACTTCCTCTCTGAAGCTGTAGAATAGTAGCCACTTGATTTAAGAAAGGAAATCCTGTCACTCGGGAGCTTTCATTGTAGCGTGACTGTATTGCATGCAGGGCTGGTGTTCTGACAAACTGAGCTTCCCTATCAGGATGAGCTGCCCGGTAGTCTGAATAAAATGGGCTACTGGTTGGAATGAGCTGCTCCGACTGAAAACACTAGGTAGCTCATCCTGTCGGACAGAAGGGACCTATCAGAATGGGCTGCCTTCTGTTTCTCAAGACTATTACTGTATTAGAAGCCCTAGGTAGCTCATCCTGTCATCTATGAGAAAATAGCAAATTGATCACTATGATATAACACGGGCAAAATCATTTTAAATGGGCGTGTACACTGCGCCCGCGTACTATCACTAGGTAGTTAATTCTGACAAGTAGCTCAGTTGGTCAGAACACCGGCGCTATGGGCAGACCTTAAGGGGCCTTGCCCCTAGTTTAGATACAGTGCCCCCCAGTTTGAAAATTGTGCCCCCTTTATTTGTATTGTATTTTATTTGTTAATCCGGTTATTAATTGTCCATGTAGAAATGTCTTATGGCAATTTGCATTCTTGTTACAAAACCTACGTGTGTTGCCATTGATATGTGCTGTTATTGTTCTACGCCCCCAGAACCGCACTTCACCAGCACCCCTGACCGACTTGTGCCCCCCTAGTTATTTCTGATGCCCCTTTTGCCGAGTTAATCTTTCTGCTGGGACTGAGTGCATGAAGAGAATTGAATTGGTTCAGATGGATATTCAGATATTGTTCTGAATTGACTTCCCTGCTGATAAACGGTGAAAACCATTCTACCCCTTCCTTCTGTTGCAGAGCCCCCTCTGATGTGTGCTCCGTGACAACACCTTCAACTTGCATCATCTCATTGCCATTGTCATTGTCCCCCCACCAGCCCCACTCCCACATACACAATGCAATGCAACCTTTACTTTATATCAATGTTAATGCACTGTTTTCAAAATTGTCTGAGACACATTGGCATTAAGGAAATTCGGGGTCTGAAGCTATCCATTCTCTAACTCAATGTAATGTTCACAGAGACCATTATATGTATTTTCCCTAACACTTTCCTATAATCTTGTTAATAAAGAATGTTTTTGTTGCTGTTTGCTCTTCCTGTGTGTTAAGCTCACATTAAAGTGCACTGCAGGATCACAGTGCTTTCGAGTGTTTCAGGGAGGTTCACTCCATCTCTGATGTTCCTGCACATTACTTTCATTTTTTTCCTAAAGGTAATGAGACAAAGTCCCGCAACAGTGAGATTTCGCACAATTGTCAATTCACCTTCTCTGTAGCTTGTACTTGAACTCCATTATCATTGCTTTTGTTTTGTTTATCAAATATCTAATACGTATTTCTCAAATCTCATCAGCTTCATAATAACTTCTATCTGGCTTTGGTCAATTCTTGCTTTTCAGCTGCATCACAATAAAAGATCACAGGAATAACTGGAGGTAAGAGCTTACTTAAGTAATACAAGTAATTATTTGTATGTATTAGGCTACGTACTGTTGATTAATGTATTCCTCCTGCTGAGCAGAAAACTCTGTTCTCTCTGTGTTTCTATGGGGTAAAGTTGGAAATTTGTCTTGTAAAACAATGTACAGCTGCAGTGTTCCCATGTCATCCTTCCAGGCCTGTATATTGTTATTCCTTTAATCATTATTTATGCAACATACCAATTTAGCTGATCAGCACCCATCAAATATAGCTTCAGTTATAGGGTTATTATAATGCATTTCGATCAAAGGCATTGCAAACTGTATTTGAACTGCGGCCCTGAGAAAAAAAAAAAAAAAGCCTAAAATTAAGATTATATGTACAGTGAGGGAAAAAAGTATTTGATCCCCTGGTGATTTTGTACATTTGCCCACTGACAAAGAAATGATCAGTCTATAATTTTAATGGTAGGTGTATTTTAACAGTGAGAGACAGAATAACAACAAAAAATATCCAGAAAAACGCATTTAAAAAAAGTTATAAATTGATGTGCATGTTAATGAGTGAAATAAGTATTTGATCCCCTATCAATCAGCAAGATTTCTGGCTCCCAGGTGTCTTTTATATAGGTAACGAGCTGAGATTAGGAGCACTCTCTTAAAGGGAGTGCTCCTAATCTCCGCTCGTTACCTGTATAAAAGACACCTGTCCACAGAAGCAATCAATCAATCAGATTCCAAACTCTCCACCATGGCCAAGACCAAAGAGCTGTCAAAGGATGTCAGGGACAAGATTGTAGACCTACACAAGGCTGGAATGGGCTACAAGACCACCGCCAAGCAGCTTGGTGAGGAGGTGACAACAGTTGGTGTGATTATTCGCAAATGGAAGAAACACAAAATAACTGTCAGTCTCCCTCGGTCTGGGGCTCCATGCAAGATCTCACCTCGTGGAGTTTCAATGATCATGAGAACGGTGAGGAATCAGCCTAGAACTACACGGGAGGATCTTGTTAATGATCTCAAGGCAGCTGGGACCATAGTCACCAAGAAAACAATTGGTAACACACTACTCTGTGAAGGACTGAAATCCTGCAGCGCCCGCAAGGTCCCCCTGCTCAACAAAGCACATGTACAGGCCCGTCTGAAGATTGCCAACATCTGAATGATTCAGAGGAGAACTGGATGAAAGTGTTGTGGTCAGATGAGACCAAAATCGAGCTCTTTGGCATCAACTCAACTCGCCGTGTTTGGAGGAGGAGGAATGACCCCAAGAACACCATCCCCACCGTCAAACATGGAAGTGGAAACATTATGCTTTGGGGGTGTTTTTCTGCTAAGGGGACAGGACAACTGCACCGCATCAAACGGATGATGGAGGGGGCCATGTACCGTCAAATCATGGGTGAGAACCTCCTTCCCTCAGTCAGGGCATTGAAAATGGGTCATGGATGGGTATTCCAGCATGACAATGACCCAAAACACACAGCCAAGGCAACAAAGGAGTGGCTCAAGAAGAAGCACATTAAGGTCCTAGAGTGGCCTAGCCAGTCTCCAGACCTTAATCCCATAGAAAATCTGTGGAGGGAGCTGAAGGTTCGAGTTGCCAAACGTCAGCCTCGAAACCTTAATGACTTGGAGAGGATCTGCAAAGAGGAGTGGGACAAAATCCCTCCTGAGATGTGTGCAAACCTGGTGGCCAACTACAAGAAACGTCTGACTTCTGTGATTGCCAACAAGGGTTTTGCCACCAAGTACTAAGTCGAAGGGGTCAAATCCTTATTTACCTCATTAACATGCAAATCAATTTATAACTTTTTTGAAATGCGTTTTTCTGGATTTTTTTGTTGTTATTCTGTCTCTCACTGTTAAAATACACCTACCATTAAAATTATAGACTGATCATTTCTTTGTCAGTGGGCAAACTTTTTTTCCTCACTGTATATCTATATAGATATATGCAGAGATACACTCATATATAAATATATAAAGATATACGATACTGATCAGATGCCTCCCTGATGGTACTGCATGATGGATAAGTATATGCCTATACTTCTCAGCATTGAGGAGACCATTAATTCTGACCAAATCCCCAACTCCATTTGCAGAAATGCAGCCCCAAACTTGCAAGGAACCTCCATCATGCTTATATACACTCACCTAAAGGATTATTAGGAACACCATACTAATACTGTGTTTGACCCCCTTTCGCCTTCAGAACTGCCTTAATTCTACGTGGCATTGATTCAACAAGGTGCTGAAAGCATTCTTTAGAAATGTTGGCCTATATTGATAGGATAGCATCTTGCAGTTGATGGAGATGTGTGGGATGCACATCCAGGGCACGAAGCTCCCGTTCCACCACATCCCAAAGATGCTCTATTGGGTTGAGATCTGGTGACTGTGGGGGCCAGTTTAGTACAGTGAACTCATTGTCATGTTCAAGAAACCAATTTGAAATGATTCGACCTTTGTGACATGGTGCATTATCCTGCTGGAAGTAGCCATCAGAGGATGAGTACATGGTGGTCATAAAGGGATGGACATGGTCAGAAACAATGCTCAGGTAGGCCGTGGCATTTAAATGATGCCCAATTGGCACTAAGGGACCTAAAGTGTGCCAAGAAAACATCCCCCACACCATTACACCACCACCACCAGCCTGCACAGTGGTATCAAGGCATGATGGATCCATGTTCTCATTCTGTTTACTCCAAATTCTGACTCTACCATCTGAATGTCTCAACAGAAATCGAGACTCATCAGACCAGGCAACATTTTTCCAGTCTTCAACTGTCCAATTTTGGTGAGCTTGTGCAAACTGTAGCCTCTTTTTCCTATTTGTAGTGGAGATGAGTGGTACCCGGTGGGGTCTTCTGCTGTTGTAGCCCATCCGCCTCAAGGTTGTACGTGTTGTGGCTTCACAAATGCTTTGCTGCATACCTCGGTTGTAACGAGTGGTTATTTCAGTCAAAGTTGCTCTTCTATCAGCTTGAATCAGTCGGCCCATTCTCCTCTGACCTCTAGCATCAACAAGGCATTTTCGCCCACAGGACTGCCGCATACTGGATGTTTTTCCCTTTTCACACCATTCTTTGTAAACCCTAGAAATGGTTGTGCGTGAAAATCCCAGTAACTGAGCAGATTGTGAAATACTCAGACCGGCCCGTCTGGCACCAACAACCATGCCACGCTCAAAATTGCTTAAATCACCTTTCTTTCCCATTCAGACATTCAGTTTGGAGTTCAGGAGATTGTCTTGACCAGGACCACACCCCTAAATGCATTGAAGCAACTGCCATGTGATTGGTTGATTAGATAATTGCATTAATGAGAAATTGAACAGGTGTTCCTAATAATCCTTTAGGTGAGTGTATATATGAAGAGGGGTGTGGTGGCTGAATGGTCCCACATTACAACTCCCAGAATACCTGGGGGGTAAAGCATTGCCTGCTGTCACCTGACTGAGACAGCCCCCTTCATTGGTCAGGTGACCGTATAAAAGCAGAACGGGAAGACTTCTTTGCTGAAGAGCAGTGGGGGTTGTGGTAACAGGAGGAGAGCAGTAACAGTGAAGAATAATCCAGTGAAGAATAATCCAGTGAAGAATAATCCAGTGAAGAATAATCCAGTGAAGAATAATCCAGTGAAGAATAATCCAGTGACCAAAAGGTAATGAGCTGTGGCCTTTGAACTGGGATCATGTTCATGGATTTGTTTTTCATTTGTGGTCATTTTGTTATTTTTTTTAACTATGTTGGTGCTGGTAAGCAGCTAAAATGTCTGCCTATAGTGAGAGGGACCCTGGAGGAATTAAGCAGCTTTCAGCAGATCTTCACCAGTGTAGGCTCAAAGTCTGGTACATCCCCTTTTTGCATGTTTAATCAATACTTCATCTCTTGTCAACCAGAGAGCCTGTTTATGTCAAGAGCCCAGTTTTTGTATCCATCCTTCTCACTGTCACTTGGATGTATCTGCAAGTGTTTTAATCTCCTCTATATTGAACTTACAAGGTATAATTAAATTATCCCATAGTTGATAGCTATGGGGGTGTCCAACTACCTATTTGGCTAATGTCATTCACCTAGGTTGTGATGAATGCATCCTTATTAGCTGAGTGTTTTACTTGATTCATGGGTTTTGCTTTTGGAATTTATAATAGAATTTTGGTAGTAGACCACTCTGATTCAGCTCTCTTCTGCCCAATGAAGTATAAATACCCTGTCCTTATCACACCTACCATTCCCTCAGTAAAGCAAGTAAAGGCAAACCTCTACATTTAAACCTCCCACCAAATCGCAATCGGTGTTATAGAACAAGAGATGCAGTGTCTGATTTTGGGAATGGCTGCTGTTGATGTAAATCTTTGGCCACAGGTGTCAGGGTGTGACACTACAGCAGCAGTTTGGGGGAATGATGGGGTGCTGCTACAGTGCAAGTAAGGAGGGAAATGAGGAATATGGCAAGGAGAGTGGATGTCATAAATGCTGTTTGCAGACGAGGAAAGTTTTCCTCAGTCAAGAGTGTCTTGTGTGCATCAGCTGTGTCAACACCATTGCCAATTGTGGGATATGCATTGGAACTTGGACATGTAAGTTCAGAACAGCTTTATATTAATTAAATGCAATCCTTCCTACAGAAATGATGTGCTTTGTTTAGTTCTAGTTATGCCACTCCCCTGCTTATAATGAAGAACTTGCAAGAGAACTTCCTTTCAGTGAGAAACCAGTGCCTTTTCTGGATAGGAATAATTTGTTCATATTTTAAAACCATTAATGGAATCCAAGTTTTCTGTAGGGGTAGGATACTGACTGATGGAACACAATTCAAGTGTAAGGTCTTTTGAAACTGCAATGCAGTATTCTGGGTATTTGTAATTGGTGAATCGCCATATCTTTAAGTGAATGTGTGAATATGAAATTTAGATTTCTATTCTTACATAAGGAATACGGATAAATGTATCTACTGTATTATGGCAACAATTTGGTGTATTTTGAAATTTAGCTAAATTAAGATTTCAATTTAGAGGTTAGGGTTAGAATCGCCAGTAAACGCAAGCTTATAAGGTTTGGGTTTTTCCAATGGTAATTGAATTGTGTAGATTTGAATTGGCCTGGCTTGAATTGGTGGTGTTGGCTAGCGTTTTGGATGGGCAGCTTGGGCCTATAAGGGGGTAGGTAACCTAATTTGTTTAGTGTTCAGTTTTCCCCGCAGCACCCATTGACACACGTCAAGAATAAACATTGTTCAGCTAATTACCATGTGTATTAGCTGAAGATTTGAATTAAGAAAATAGAAAAATGGTCAGTTTTTATTTATGGGCACAAATTAAGATCGTAATTGTTCTAAATTTCCATTGTTTGTTAAGCATGTTATACTGAGGAACTTGGCTAGACTTTGCAAGATGAATACTATTCTACACTGTTTTGTTACTTTGGCTTCCTTTTAAAAGGACCTGTTGTGCAAATAACCACCAGGAATGTGAAACATTGCTAATGTGCAAAATGCAGGGGTAGAGCATTGTTTGGACACAACTAGATCTTTATTCACAACTGAAGATCTATAAATGTACCATTCAAGGCATCTAAAGTACAAGCTTCTGGAAAGATCAAAATATGTTGAAAGAGATTGAACATCTTATTCCATGTAAATGGAATGTTAAAGCTCCTGATTTTTAAATTGCATACACATGCACAATGTCAACATCTAATCATTTCACTGATCCAACTTCAATTAGGGTAATGAGGGAGTTAAAATATTTAAGGTAATGCAGAAGTTCCTAATGATGGGTAATTGGGGGAGTATTGTCAATAATAATGTTAAATTGAAACATCAGATTTAAAAACAAGTATATGTATGTTGATAAAAGGATGCATTGTGTCACTGTATTAGATGTGTTTCTTGCAGTAATGAGCAAATCCTCCTGTTTCCCTGTCTTGCAGAGTGCACGCTCAGATGTCGGCTCAATGCTGTTCTGCTCCAGTTTCAGCAGCTAGTATCCAGAAAACCTATCCAAGGCCATATGAAACTAATGCAGGGGCCCTATTCTCAAACCACTCCTCCCAGAGAGGATGGGCTTCTGACTTTGACTCTTTATTCCATCTACTATGCAGTTTGTATATAGATGTATAATACAGTACAAGTTTGCCAAGCATTGACACTTATCCCCTTGAATAGCACAGGGAACAGGCTTTACCACACCCATCTTGGTCATAACTGGGTTGAGATAAAATTGAGAGAATTCCAGAGTCTATTGATATGCAGGATGTGCCAAAACAAGAACTGGGGTGTGGCCATGAGGGCAATTTTAGGAGCAAAATTTGCATTGAGAGAGACCGGCTTTCCATATAATACCTGCAGACATCGTAAAACGAATTGTCATAGTCTGTTTGACCGCATGTGGGCACAAACTGGCCCATGATAGAAATATTCTGCTTTGAACAATTCAATTCACGGGGGGGAGCACTATCCTGTTCTTGTGTTGTGTGTGTGTGTGTGGTCTGTTTAAGGAACATGGTTTAACCCTACAATGTTGGGCATAATTTGTTATACTTCTACTAAATGTTTTACTTTGTGAAATTTGAAATTGTCCAAAAAATTATGTATGAGGAGAATATGTAAATAGTCAATTTTAGTGAATTTAAAAAAAAAAAAAATGTATTTCTTGTGATAATATTGCTGTGAACAATAGAACTCAATTGCAAAACTGAATTTGCCAGAACTAATGTGCCTCTTTCATAATGTCAAGTGATGACGGGTAAATCTCTGTAGTTGTCGTCCACCTTTCTATAAATACTGACCAGTTTATATAGTGTACAGCGTGACATTTATGTGCTGGTCTCAGGTCTAGGTAGGGATCCAAAGAAAGGTATTCTTGACTGCACGCACCCACACACACGTATTCTTTGACAGAACATGCTGTGACTCTAATATGTAGTATTAGCTGAGAAGAGAGACTGGAAAAACCTGATCGTCTAGTCTGTGTGAGCCCAAGATAAAGAACATACTTCTACCTACAGTGGTGTGTATGATAACCAATACATTTTAGCTTCTGCATTGCTGAGGTTGGGTTCCAGAGGAGAAGGAAAGGAGAGACTGGACACAAATCCTGCGGAAATATCACTGCATGAACAGGAGGTAAGAGCATAAATGAATGTATTTGTAATAATTTGAATTACTTCTATGTATTAGGCTGTGTAGTGTGTAGTGTTGTTGCACATATTCCTTAATCTGCTGAGCAGAAATAAAGTTATCTGATTCAATGGGGTAAAGTTGTAAACTAGTCTTGTAAAATGGCAGTGTTTCCATGTCATCTTTCCAGGCCTGTATATTGTCATTCCATTATTGGTAATTTATACAACACTGAACACATCAGATATAGCTTCGGTTTTAGGGTTATTATAACACATGAGCATTAAAGGCATTGCAGCAACTTGCAGGTCTATGATTGCCCTGAGAAAATCTGGTGCTCTAAATTACATTTTCATATACACACAATCTTAATTTTTGGTTCATGGTTTTCCTTTTTTGATAGAGGGATATACACGTGCGCATCTATATAGCTTATACAGTGCCCAGTTTCCACTGTTCAGTTCTAGGTGCACCTCGGTCTGTTGAGTCCAGGTATTTCCACTATGGCCCAGGTGACAATCTACCTGTACCCAAACTGGTTTCGGGAGGCACAGTTTTGAGCTGAGTCCCAAACTGGTGTAGGGGACTACGGTTACATCTCTTATGTAGCCAGACACAATGTCGCTGAATTTTTGAAATTGTACAGTAGTGGTAGTACTACAGTAGTGGTGGCCGCTATTGATGCAAGAGATGCTTTTTCCAAGAAAGAATGTGTGTTTACCTTGGGAAGATGATGAAATTAGAGCACTTATTAATGTATGGTCGAAAAGTGCCACACAGGAATAATTGCTCGGAGCAATAGTTAGTGTTTGAAAATATTGTGTAAATCCTGCTTGAGAGAGGACTGTATCGGACTGCAATACTGTGTGCCGTGAGAAAATACATTCACTTTTTTAAAGTATAAATAAATGCATGAAAAACATGAGACTTTAAGACTATCTGTTAGATATCGCAACAAAAGTATTTCAGTCCAAAGTTTGCTGCATTTTAAGGTTTAATGTACGAACAGTTCTCAACCTCCAGTTTTTGGACACTAAATCCTAGAATGCAGAGTGTCGCAGAATGCGGTTTGACCTTTAGTATCTCGCATTCACTTCCTGCAGCAGCTGTACATAATGAAAATGCAATTCAAACTGGCAGCCATGTTTCAATGTATGGGCATGACACGGACAGGCCAAGGTCACATTGGAAATGGGGAATAATACTATATATATATATATATATATATATATATATATATATATATGAAGGAGGCATGCAGTGGGTGAACTGGCCCACACTACTTCCCTCACGCTGTCATTTTTTTTTTTTTTAAATCAGAAATCTGTATTTGCAACTCCGTTTTTATCTATATTAAACTTACAAGCTCTAACTAATTAATCTCATGGTTAACTCTGGGTGTGTCCAACTACCTATTTGGCTAATGTGATACACCTAGGCTGTGATAAATACCTGCTTATAAAATGAAGCTGAGCCAGATTGTTTCACACTTGTTAGGTGGGTGTTGCTCTTAAATAGTTCTATAAGAATGTCTGTGACTTTCCTCTGAGATTACACTGCTATAAACCCAATGTTTACATCAAAGCTTCACACAATGACTGTGAACTGCACTGAATTAGAAAATTCCACTCCAGTATATAGGAATGTCTTTTCAAATGTATGTAGATTAATTTCTGTATGTGCCTTCCTTTTAGAAAAATAAGTCTGGTAAGACTGATAAGTTAGAGTAACAATGTACAGCTTTTACAGAATAAAGTGTTTTTAGGTATATGGCTGCTGCTGATGTTGTAAATCTTTGGCCACAGGTATCAGGACGTGACCAGTTCCAGCACTACAGCAGTAGTTTGGGGGAAAGATGGGCTGCTGCTACAGCACAAGCAAGGAGGGAAAAGAGGAATATGGCAATGAAACATATGGAAATGAAACCTATGGCAATGAAAAACGTGGCAATGGAAAAAATGGCAATGAGAGTGGATGTCGAAGATGCTGTATGCAGGCGAGGAAAGTCTTCCTCAGTCCAGAGACCCATACGTGTCTGAGCTGTGTCAGCACCATTGCCATGTGTGGAATGTGCCTCAGAATGTGGACATGTAAGTTCAAAAGAGCTTTATATTCATTAGACTCCCATGTCCCATGTTAAATGTCTCCTTCCTGCAGAAATGTTATGCTTAGTTAAGTTATAAATATATGTTTAAAATGAGAAGCTTGCAAGAGAACTTCCTATCAGTGAGAAACTTGGTAGGAATTATTAGTTCATATTTGATCAACTATTAATAGAAGCTAAGTGTTCTATAGGGGTAGGATACTGACTGATGGAACACAATTATGTATTACTCTGCTTTTGACACTGCAATGCAGTATTCTTTTCATTACGTGCACTCTAAGGACATGGCTAGGTCTTTATTTACAACTGAAGATCTATAAATAAACCATTCAAGGCATCTGAAGTACAAGAAGGAGGAAGACATGATCTGTGAATCAGAATTCCATTTACATTGTAAATGACTTTGTAATTGCTTGTAAAGAGAAACGCAAAGCATCTTGAAAACACAAAATGTGTTGAAAGATATATTGAACATCTTATCCTGTGTGAATATAACTTTAAAAGTCCTGTTGATGTCAATATAATTGAATTTATTAATTTCACTGATAATTAATTAAACCCTGTCCTGATCTAAACACATTTAGGGTAATAAGGGAGACAGTTTAAATGTTGGGTGATTGGGAATATTAATGTTTCAATTTCATGATATTCTTGATGTATCCTGTTTGAAATCATAAATATATTTACAGTTGATAAAATTTAATTTTTTGCTGTTTTACTGACATGTTTCTTGCAGTAATGAGCAAATCCTCCCATTTCCCTGTCTTGCAGAGCGCACCCTCAGATGTCGGCTCTGTGCTGTTCTGCTCCGGTTTCAGTAGCAGGTGTCCAGAAAATGTATCCAACGCCATATGAAACTAATGCAGCGGCCTTCTTCTCAAACCCCTCCTCCCAGAAAGGGTGGGCTTCTGACTTTGTGACGCTTTATTCCATCTGCTATGCAGTTTGTCTATAGATCTGAAGATACAGATAGATATATTACACTGTCTACACATTTGCCAAGCACTTTACCTTTGCCATCATAGGCATAATCGGGTAGAGGTGCAATTGGGAAAATTCCAGGCTTTACGATTAGCAGGATGAGCCAAAACAATTTTAAAAGGGGTGTGGCCTCGAAGGCAATGTACGACTGTGTAGTTTAGCAAGCAAAATTTGCATTGAGACATGATAGCTGCAGATACAGTAAAATCGAAGTCTGTGTTTGATTGCATGTGAGCACGAACTCAGACAGAAGGGCTTCATGCTGATTTGAAGCTGTACGGAGGATCCACCAGCTCTTTTCTGTCCTTGTTTTAATGCCCTGCTGGCTCTGGCTCCTGTTATCCCCACCCACACCTGGCTCCTATTATCAACCATCCTGAGCTCAAAGGGCTCTGAGAAGGAGGAGAGATGCAATGTACGCTTTGCTGCTGGAGCTACTCTTGAAATCCGTACACTTCATCTGTCAATTAAATTCTTAATCTTAGTGGAAAATAACATTCTAATGTTTGTGTCTGCTAAAATGGTGATGGTTATTTGGAAAATAGATGGCTTTGTTGGTGTGATGACAAACAACAACTGCCAGATGAAAACTAGCAGTTAATCACTTGGATTGGTTGTTAGTTGATTATCCACAGTGGAGGCAACAGTAATTCACATTATCCTGTTCTTGTGCTGAGGTCAGTTTAAGGAACATGGTTTTCATGGTTTAATCCTACAATGTTCGGCACAATTAGTCATGGTTCCACTAGATTCTCTGTAAAATTCAGAATTCGCTTCTATTTTCATATTAACTGGCCTACAGTTAACACCTTTTTCATCTGTATCCCAAGAGGAGAATATGTAAATAGATTGTACATTTTATTGATTTAAGTAATTTGTATGTCTTAGCTGTGTCTATAAACTATGTCCCACAATAGAATTATACCTCTGTGAACAATAGAAATAAAAAGAGCAAAACTGAATTGTCAGAACTAATGTACCTCTTTCATAATGTCAAATGATATCAGGTAAATCTCTGTAGTTGTCATCCAGGTCTGTGTGATGTGCTGGTCCTAGGTGGGGATACAACTGGTACTACACAATAGGCATATGTTAGATTGTAGGTACTTGTAGGCCTCATTAGTTCGTTTTTTGTTGTTGGTTTTTTTCGTAATTTTGAGGAGGTGTAACAAAGCATTACTCAGCATTTTATATATATATATATATATATATATATATATATATATATATATATATATATGCCTCATCCCCTAGGGCTCTTGACCTGTGTTATTAAAACCCAAAGAGGGATAGTAAATGTAAGAAAGGGATGAGAGCAGGAGTAGCATACCGAGTCTATAAAGGTCAATTCCTAAGGGGGGACTTATTCCATTAGTATACAGAATAGTAATAAACACCAACTGAACCAGCATCGATTCTCTTAGGAAGAAACTTCTGGCAAGCCGTGATTAATGGATTACCATTTCAAAGGTGCTCCCTATCAATTTACATGTCAATTGCAATCAATTTATTAGTAGTTAGGAGGCATTTTAAAAAGATGACCTCTGTCGAGCAATGAACTGGGTGTCAGTTTTAATCAGGACATCAGATTGGGCAAGAGACGGAGAAGAAAGCAATGATTTATCGGTTTAAAACATAACCGATTTGTAATTGAGGTCTGTTCCTCTTCAAACCACTGTTACAGAAAGTTTAATTTGTTTTATATATATGTGGGGGGGGGGTGTATTTCAGTAAGCCTTTAAAAGAACAATAGAAACAAAACCTCAATATTGTGCACTAACTTGGTGTAAGTAGCTCTGGAAGGTTAATCCAGTCTGATATCTGAAAGTTATTTTCCAGTGTGCTTATATAGACTAATCCTGGCTCAGTGTATAAAATGAGGCAGCAATTCACCTGCCAACCTGCGGAGGCAGCGCATGGGCAGGGATCAGGGGTCTGCGGGTCAAGGTGGTCCTCACTCCAGCTCTTTGGCAGGGAGTTATTAATGAGAGGGCAGGCACAAAATCCCCCTCAGTCTCTCCGCTCCGCCAGCCTCACTGCCTGCCCTATATATTTGTCTCGGAAGAGCAGTTAACACTCATTACTGAGAACCTCCTGGAACTGTCGCCGACTCTCCCTTCCAAGGCCAAAGGCTCCCTGCAGGACTGCAAATAGAATAGGACTGATAGCTGGGAGAAAATCACTGGGTGTTTAATGATGGAGTGCCCTGTAGACCCTGTAGCCACACACTGAGACACTGCCCTTTACTGGGCACTATTGCAAATGAGACTTGCACAAAATGTGTCTATCTATCTATCTATATATATATATATATATATATATATATATATATATATATATATAGGCCTCAATACTATAAATTGAAGCTATTTACTTTATGTAAAACCAACTGTGGTTGCTTCTGATTCCAGCCAGCCAAGATCTCCGTTCGCTTTGCCAGACATTATTCTGGCAGCCCTCCCCACAGAGATTAACATCAACTTCTTTTCAAGGGAGTCCCGTGAGGAAGCCCAGAGCTTTGAAATTTCAGCAGTAACCTGGCAAGGACTGTCTCGGGGTACAGCTCCACTTTGATCATGTGCAGTTCTGATTTTTGGTACTGGCACTGAGTAAGCCATGGGGAACTTAATGATCTCTATCGTTTACACTGTGGAACAGTTGTTCTCTTCAAAGAATGGAAAAGCCAACATTCCCCGCTTCCTTTAGGGTACTTAAAAAGTAAATCTGAGGAATAAACAAGAGTTAGACATTTCTAATTCGCCAATCGTTCTTTTTCAAAACTGCTTTAGGGCAAGGGAACTGCCGTCTATTATGAAGGTGGGAAAAAGATTAATTAATACATTCATTGTTGTTAACATTCTCACAGATACACTATCTCTCTCCGTCAATGTCTTTGCTTCTATATATCCCTCCCTCGCTCTATCTCTTTCTCTCTCTTTCTGTACCATACCATGGCGGCATGTGCATATAATAGTAGGGTGACATTTCATCCAGATAGATTAGGCCTTACTCCAATTAATTTTGGTTTCCTTGTTAAATACACAATCAACTGAAGGCAAATGTCAGTAAAACAAATGAGGAGGCAGCACGTGGGTGACAATTAGTGCAAAGCGGTTCAGAAATGCCAATATGCGATGCTGGGTCTGACTCTCAGATGGGGCAAGGGACACAAACCTGCTCCCAGGGCCAGGGAGAATCCAAGAGCTCAGCTCCCAGGGGCCGCCTCTTGCATTTCCAAACAGTTCTTGCGAAGTTCACTACTAATCAAACCAGCAAAGAGAAACGCATGCAGGAAGCCCATATGCTCCAGAAACCGTTTGGATTTATGTGAGTGTTTTTTTCCTAGGCAGTACCTGGATCAACAGATGAAAGATAAATGTTTCCCAATCTGCAATTATCTGTGTTCTTTGTTCATGTGAGCCTGTTGCAGGGAAGTCAACCCCCCTCAAGAGTCAAGGGCACTCAGAGACTGTTTGTTTGGAGTAATGGGTTTGTCAGTCCTGTATATTGTTGTTGTTGTTGGAATCCAGGGGCCCAAATGAATGTACTACATGTATAGTATCACAAAATATACTTTAATCCTACAGATTGCAAATTTACAAAGTGAAACAGCCAGTTTATACCCGAAAGCCCATTAACTTTTTGTGTTATATTATCGCATCAGCTGTATCTTGTTTCTACCCTGTTTCAGAATCTCAAGGAGGGACCACTGGTCCGTGCTGTACAAAACACCATGTACAAATAGATGCTAGCAGCCTCTGTAGAGCAAGGCTGAGATCTCGGACCGTTCCTTTCCTTTTTCTTTTTTTGAAATCTGGGCAAACATTGCCTTAAATACCGTTGGTCTAACTTATAACAGAGGACTACATTGTAAAGTGTGTTTATTGCCAGAATATTGTGGCTTTACTTTGCAAAGACATTACAGCTTATATTGTTACATTTGTTCTGTAATGGGTCGAGAGCAACAATCTGTGTACTACTAGAACAGGTATTTAGTTTGCCCTCCTGACTAGTTTGTAATCCTTTACATCCCTTGTAATCACCTCAAGTACAAACTAAAACTGCACATACAACAATGTGATCCTTTAGTTACGTATAGTTGACACACAAGGAATGCCCTGCTCTGGAATATTCTGGATTATGTAGTTCTATTTAATTAGAGAATAGAGAATATATTGATTTAAATAAATTAATTAGTATTCATTATTATTAGTATGAACATATTTAAACTTTTAAATCTCACTTTTAGGAAAAAACTCAAACCAGAGGTCCATATGGCCTGGACAAGGTTGTGACTGAATTACAAAATGGAAAGAGTTTATGAATCAATCCATCCAGACAAAGAAAAGAGACAGGTTTGTGCTGGTCTAAGTGCCATGTCCTGGGGTCTAGGCACAGTTTAAACGTGTCGGGTGGTGAGTTGCGATTGATAGGAATCTGGACAGTATAGAACAGGTCAGTCATGGAGAAACATCTGAGCCTCCCCCAGGTGGGCAAACGATGGTCCAGAATCCAGGATCTCAAGCTGTTCTTGTTCGAGAGCGATTTCCTCTGACTGTTCCTAAGCCAAGACCATCTGTTGCTCTCTCTGAGTCTCTGAATATCTCACTGCATTGTGGTATACCAGGCTCTTATAAAGAAGTCAGATATTAAATCGCAGGATGGCTCCCCAAATGTGTCGAATCTCACTTTCCTGTGTCTGTGATGATCACTGCCAATTCAGTGGGGAACAAAGGCAGCATATTTCGAAAGAGGATCGCAGGCTGTTTACAATTCTTTCAAACAACATCATCAAGCCAATCTGTTTTTTTTCCTTAACAACATCCAGCTTGTATTTAAGATGGCATTCGTGTTTTGATATACAGGCAATCACTACTTATAAAAAATACTGACCCACAAATAACAGCTAGTTTTTACAGATGTTCAAATATATATAAAGCATTAATACCTACTGGGACAAATTAGCAAAACCTTAGTACTTGTATACGTTATTTTTCGTAAATCTAATTTTGATTCATGTCATGTTTTATCTTGGGGAGGTAAGTATGATTTACTGATGTCAAATACAATAAAATTACAAAGGTTTGTTTTCCTTTTTCCCCACGTGTTTTTTGTTTTATTCTGGAAATTTGTTCAACTGTAATATCTGTGAAAGACCAAAAAAATAATTTCTCACTAATGCAGTCATGGTGTAAGATTCAATATTTTACTGCTGCTTAACGCATGTAGAGTGTGTAAAATATCAAATTCAAGATTGTATCCCTGCCTCAATTCATACAGATGAATTGCTTCTCTTGGCTTTGAAAATCTGGGCCGTGCTGTATGTAGGAGAAGGTCAGGTGCCTCTGAGAGAGAGAGAAGACAATCAAAAACAGCTTGAAAAGTCATTAATCCAGAAGCAGGCACACACACACACACACGCACGAACACACACACCATTCACTACTCAGCTTTTCATTATTGTGAAGACTCATTATAGGGTCCTTTCTTCATCACCACAGAACACAAAAGTTCACCTTTCAGAGCAGAACCACATTAACATCTGTTTTCTGGTCTGATAACAGTGTCGGCCTTTTCATCCACAAGAAATACCAAGTCACTCACACAGTATTATTTATGACAGGCTGGGCTCCCAGGAGGAAGAAATAAGGAATGACATAAAAGGTTATTTTATAATTATTCCTGGAGTAGGAAAATAAATCAACGACTGGTATATCTCGAGCTAACAAACAACTTCTGTATTTAGGATATACTTTGACACTCTGCATTTCCATGTGCCTTCAGTCAAAGGTTCCAACGGAAAAGGATCCTGGGATTTTGAATTCGCTCCTGTTGTTCTTTTTCAAGAAAACGCTTCAGTATCGCTTCCAGTCTAATTCCTTCTGACAAAAGAGACTTGAGATTTGCTGGCTCTCACAGCAAATGATGGGAGATGCTCATTTCAAAACTCGGGATCGTGACATTTTAGGGATGACCGTAAAATTAAATTTCATGGCAGAAAATGAAAAACGGATAATGGTTTTATTAAACAACTTAAACAAGTGGGGCTCACATGTATTCCAGTCAATAGTTGAGCGAATGAGAACATGAAATTAATCTCCACTGGGAACTTTAAATATCCTAATTGTGTTGTCTGAACCACATCAAATAATAATCTGGATCCTACGTATTTTTGTTTGTTTGTTTGTTGGTTAGTTTTTTATGGCAGGGGACAACTTAATCACTATCCACCTCAAATGTCCTCTAATGTTAGAAAAGTGTCAGAGTGGCTAACCAAAAGGGGTTAATCACTGATGAAAAACCCTGTAAAAGACAGGGTCATTGATCTTTTTAACTAACCCACTAAGTGATCATAAACCGCTTCATAATCTTTCCCCTCTCTGACAGACTTGCCAAATGACTGATTATGCAGTAGATTTGGAACATCTGTGATTAAAAAAAGTGAAGTTTCCAGTGTGGGCACGGACTTATTATGAAACAGAAGATGAAAAAATTGCATTTTTGTTTTCAGGCAGATTGTGATCTGGGGACGAGCAACTCTTCTTCTTCCACCACAGCCCAGACGAAGCCACAAACCATACCGGACTGCAATCCAGAGCTGCATATTTCCTGGGCAGGCCGGCAGACACTTTGCTCATCAGGTTTTACAGCATTTCTCCTGCGGTGCTGTAGTTGCTGCTGATGGGTTTAGGTAGCCCTGGTGGTGAGAGTCCGGAAAGCAGCTGCTGTGTTATAGAAGATAACTCGGCTCTTCCACCACGGGCCGCAGAACATGGTTCTCTCACACGAACCAGCGTGTCATCATGCCAACGCACACAACAACAGACTATCATGCCTCCAGACAAACATTGCAGTGCATACACACTCACTCACAAGAGCTTGTATATTATCTATGTCTGAACACACAGAAAGGCCTGATATGGCATGGATGAGCTGAAGTACGTGAGGATTGACTCCCATCAATACACAAGCCACAACTGACAAACTAACATCTTGAGCAGATGAGAGGAACCTACTGTTTTGATGGAGTTCAGGACACACAGAAAACTGAGAGCATCTTCTCTTGCAGCTGATTAAACGGTCTGTTGTCAGAAGTGTTTGATGATGTTTGTTGGCATAAAGTGAAAACCCAACATTGCCATTTTGCAAAAGCAAACCCATATAATCTTGCAACTGTTTAAACAGCTCCCATTGAAAGCATCGGGATACTTGCTTTGCTGAGTAGAGATGATGGATTAATTTCTGCTGAAAGGGATTTGTTTCGATGTCGTTGGTGGCCCACATTAGCCATCCTGTCAGTTTTTCCCATGTAGTCCTGTGACCAGACGTGAGTAAGGTCTCCTGTTATTTTGTTTATTTTTTTATTTTTTCTATTGGGTTAAAAAGTCAGTGACGCCCTAGAATGGAAAAAGGCCCGTCTTATTTTTATAGATAGCTCCCTGGAGACAGCTGTACTTACTTTTTCAGAATAATTTAATGCCATTAAAGGCTCGGTTTTAAAGGACAGCTTGAAAGGATGAGTCATTAAGTCTAATGCTGCCTGAAAAGGGGGCTTTCACTCAATCTTCCTGATGAGCTGTGATCAAGACTCAAATCTTGAAAAGCATTTGAGGTTACAAAAATGCCACAGTTCACAAGGTGCAACAGTAGGCCTGTGTCTTAGTGTCTTTGTGTTATTATTTCCCAAAATAATGTCTGATGTCTGGTAATGTCTGAAGAGGATGAGTAACATTATCATTTTCATAATATGTGATATATCCTTTTTTATGTCAACAATGACATGCATGTTGAAGCAGATTAATTAGAAAAGATTAGCAATCATGATGCAGGTAGAGAATCCATTTTATAAGACAATTATTTAATTGTATTTGTTTGAGGTTTTTTTACCTTTTGAAGCATTCTTCAAAAGGTAAGTTTGAAGTCCTCCAGGAATTATCCTGATCAGTATTATTGAGCTACTAAAGTAAAAACTTTAAACATATGCAGACAACTTCTATAATATGTATTTATTTCATTTATCTTTTTCAATATCAGTTTTTACCAAAATAAACATTTGTACCATGGAAAAACTAATAGTTTTGCAGGACTAAAGTTTAAGTGGTACTGTTGTTGTTTTTTCGGTGGATATTCTGACCTAGAGACTAAAGAACTCAGTCTGTTATTCCATAGAGGAATAACTCAGAGGAGCACTGTTGGGCCAGGGCCTTAGCTGTCAGTGTGGAGTTGAGAGAAAGAGGGGTCCCACAGGGAAAGACTACAGAAACTAAGAGTGCGGAAAAATATGATTTACTGAATTGCTAAGATAAATACAGAAATGAAGAGGATGAGACAGACAGACAGAAGAAGAAGATGATGTATAAATATCCTATATCCTCTCAAAAAGTTCCAAAATCCAGATTTCTAGAAGTTAGTACATGTCCCTAGCCTTCACTGGTCCTATCTGTTCTCTGAGGTGACATACATAAACCAGTAACACTTCAGAATAAGGTGAATACCACAGGATTAGCATGCCAATACTTCAATGCACTTCACCTGAATTCTGATGTTGAGCACATGAACCCTAAACCTAACCCTGATATACATGTGATTAACACCAGTACTCAGATGAAGTGCATGATATATCCATGTGTTAATCCTGTGGTATTCATATATTAATTCATGAGGAATCACACCAACTTATATGACCCATTAATCCTTAGATATATTGGTTTATGAAACACAATGAGGAGTCCTTTGCTTTCATTGAAGTATAATCGTTTAATACCATATTTCCAGACTAAAATCAGTCTGTATTCTCTACTTATTCCCTCTGAGACAGATAAGTAGAGCTGCGATTTGAATTCATAACCAGAAGACAACATCTGAAAACAAAAAAGGTCTTTTTACGAATCCATGCAGAAGTCACCAGGAAAAGGGCTGTGGTTGTGCTATACTTTCTATGCTATTTAAAATAATCTGTATAAAGGAAAGAGGGGGGAGTTAGCATTTTTTAACTGAACTTGAAGACATATCTAATAAAATCGTTTGCCTCTTTTATTCATATGAGTGACCGAACATGACTAGATGCCTTGCAGTGCCCAGTGACAGGGTATTTGAAATTCTAAAGGTGTATCTGGAACCTAAGTGAAGAATGACTTGATGTTTATAAACAAAAAAAAAAGATAAATGGAATTATATTTTACTGATATTCATTTTCTGGAACAAGAAACAGAGAAGGTGGCGACCTGGTGCAGGAATTTGGATATTCTTGTGAGCCAGATAAAGCTTGAGCCAGTTGAGAATGTGAAGGAGGTATTCTCACACTTTCCCTCTCTCTCTCTCTCTCTCTCTCTCTCTCTCTCTCTCTCTCTCTCTCTTCTTAAATACACACACACACTCTCTCCCTCTCTCTGCTTTTATATCATGAGGCTCCTCTACCTTCCCATTCAATTTCCAGCACAGGCTTGCTGTGCAAATTGGTGTGAAATAAAGACAGAGAGAAAGAGAGACAGAGGGAGGGAGATAGGCACACAGAAAGAGAGGCAGGCAGCTGGCAGATTTAATCAATTGTTGTGCATACGCAGGCAAGGCCGCAGGACACCTATCGTGAAAGGACCCTATTTAAGGCAAACTATGGTACCTGAATAGACTTCTCCTCCCCTTCGCTCTCCATCTGCCTTTGATCTCTCCTTCATGTTTAATAGAAATCAACTCTGCTTCCTTTGTCCTGCATAAAAATGCGGTGGGATCTCTTTATTTGCTGGTTGTGCCTGCTATCCCCTGGCCTATACGCTTTATACATTCAATACAGCGGCCAGTCACAGCCAGTCTTTTGCAAAAGTGCTGCGGGTTTAGGAGTCAGCAACAGTAAAAAACATTGCTGAATGACTAAAAATATTCGCAATATTAATTTGTCTTAATCAAAAACCAATTTAAATGACATTGGGTTCAGTAGTTTAAGAGTGACCCTGCTATTAGATTATTAATTTATTTGATTTTGTAGCTTAATTTACTGGAGGCAAGGACATGGTGGGCTGGTAATATGCATAAACAATGATATGATTAAAATTAAAAAAATAGGTATATCTGAAATGTTTGTGTTGGGTATTTTCTGATGTTATATTCACATCTTTTGTAGTCTATATATCTCCCTCTAGAAGTGTTTGTTTGGTCCTCTAAAAACATTAAATAGTATGCTATTCCATAGAGAAGGCATACAAAAATTGTTTGTCTGCATGTTTAAATCATTTCACACTACTTCATCTATCTGTCGATTAAATTACATGTTTTTCATTTCCACTTTTGTAATTTTGGTAAGCTGTTCAACGCATCCAAAAAGCAATGGATAGGATTCACAAACATTTTACTGGAGAACGGGTATGAATATAAAACTGGTATGATAGACACAGACATCTGGAGATGGAAAAAGTCCATTTATAGTCATTTAATAGAATCAACTGCCTCATATTAAAAATCTTGGCGTTGCATTACGTTCACAGATTTTTACACGCACCTGTGAGCATGTTTTCAGAGTGTTTAACAGAACATCGCCAGGTGAAAATTAAATCCTGTGTGACTTGTTTTGGTTAGCTTTTTATGGAAATGTCATGATGCAGTTTGATTTTATTTGCAGGATGCTTAACATGGCTGAGCTGCTTTCTTGAGTTATGTTACATTACATTACATTACATTACATTACACGAGGGGTCTCTAGCCCTGCTCATGGACAGTTACAGTGCAGTACATTACAGTAGGCTGCAGAAATGCACACACGCCAAATAGTAAATGTAATTGATGCTCATTCCATACATGATGCCTGCCCCCTAAAACATGCTGTCCCATACAACACACCATGACTGTTTGTTACTGTACCCCCATATCATAACATACATTTTACTGTACTGCTCTATCACTACAGCTCTATTCTACTGTAGTGTAACAAGACTGTCCCACTGTTGTGTATTGACTATGGCGCTATTCAGACACGGTGTTACAACATGGTGGCATGCAGTATAAAATGAGAAAGTGCCCCTGTGCAATATTACACACATACACTATCACAAGACCTATTTTACTGATTTTTGTCAGTCTTTCATGGTGTTAGAAGCATAAATGTTATTATTTGCTTGCTGGCTGTAGCCTTATACTTTATTTTGTAAATTACCCTATATGTGTGAGTGATCTCTGTCTCTGAATGCACAATTAATAAACAAAATAGATAGCTTTGCATTGTATGGTAGCTAATAAAACTGCAGATTGTGCCCATTTTAAATATAAAATAAAACCATCAACTCCGTTTTATGTTTTATAAGTCAAGAACACTACAGGGTATATGTTGGTGACAAGATTGAACTTTTGTTTCTGTGAGGAAAAAATGTTAATGCTTAAATGATTCACAAATAATAACATAATAATATGGGATGCACATAGAAAATAGGTATAGAAATTCTAAATGTCCAGCAATATGTCAGATGGCCCATCCCTACTCTAAATTACTAAGTAGATGTAGAGGATTCAATGGTTGTAAATCCTCAATACTGATTGGCTATTGAGTATATGGTACACTGCTGAATGTCTATTCATCACTTAATGTTATAAATCTGCAGAGGTATTAATCTTAAATTTTAGGTCTTGAATTTTAATTGGTTATAAATATATAATTGTCACATCAGGCTAAAGCAATCTATTTGTTTTCAGGTTCATTCAGTTTAGGAAGCTTGGTGTGTCTAGTGCAAAGCTGAGGCAGTTAGTGATTGTCAACATGGAATAATCATAATAATAATAACAATCAAAATAATCATAATCATGCAAGAGAACAAGACTGTTCTCTCTTGCAGACTAATAATAAAGATACTGTACTAGATCAAGTAAAAACCATAAGAAAAAAAACCCACTCTAAACTAGTAATGATGCATTGATAGAAAATCTTTTACTTCGCAATAGGAACATTCTCAGGTATTTACTGTACATATTTTATCTGCATTTATCACCCAAATCCCACCTGAGCCTGAGCTTTGAACAGTTTATGCTGAAAAGCTTTGATGTGTAGAATATTTGAACAGAACATACGTTCTAGGAATTCTACAAAAATAAATAAACAAATAAATAAAATAAAGTGATTACTTTTTTTTTAAGAATCAATGAAAAACAGAAATGCCACAGATAGCATAAGCAGGTATTTTGTATTCAATATCCGTACATTAATAATGCATTTTAAGATAGCCCATTACGTTCTGTTTAAAAGTAATCAGATTCCAGGCTTCTCACAAATCCATTATCTTTTAAGCTCAGGAAAGGGGCAGAGGAGTAATGAACTAATAACATCATTTTATAGGTTTATTATGAAGGCCATGTATTGTGCAATACTGTGCAATATTATTATTATTATTATTATTATTATTATTATTATTATTATTATTATTATTATTATAACTATTATTAGTTATTATTATTATAACTGATACAATTATACTCTTTTCATCTGTCTAATGTAAATCTGCAAGTCATGCTAAGTCAATTAGACAACCGAGCATCCCCAAACACTTCCAGTTAGTTGAAATCAATAAGTACTCAAACACAATGTATTTCAAGCTATTAACCATGGATGTTTGCAACACAATGTATTCCAGGAAGCATTATTAAAATATAAAGTTAATAAATTATATGAATTACACTGTAACTAAATGGTAGTTACCCTTCTATTATACATACTTATGTGAGTCCTACTATTTGACATGTATCTGGTGAATCTCAGGGGAAGACTTTTATTCCCTGCTCTCACATTCCGTTAAAGGTTTTATTGACCCCCCCACACATCCCCCCCACAGTGGCACCAGATGAAAAGCCACGCGATGACTTTAATGTGATGCCAATGAAAGGGGAGCCTAATTTTTCTCCATTCCACAAAGTGACCCTCTTTAACGGTTTGTTTTAGCTAAACACAATAACTCTGCCTGCTGTTACTGGTAGAAACAACGGGCTCACAACAGATGTCACAGGTTCTGCCTGCCAAGTCCACAACGGATGCCCACTATCTCAGACTGGCACAGACTATAATCCACAGAACAGCCGGTGCCAGCGTTAAATGTATGCTTGTGCTGTATGGAGGCCAGGCATCCACAGCTCTTGCTACAGTATGGTCTTTAAAGCCCTCCTTCTGGGTTTCTCGTCTTGGAAAATCTGAATTTGTTTCAATTGTATTCCCGTATGGGTTTATTGATTGACACACTGCCCAGATTTTGAGTGAAATCTAATGGCAACGTGTATTGGTATGGTTACAGTGTTTTGGTTTCAAATGATATCGGAGAATATTAACTTGGCCTGACTTGGTCTCGAGGTTTCACAGGGTAGGAAATGAAATTCATTAATATTTTTACCCCAAAGTGGAAAAAACCTAAGAGATAAAAATCCTCATCCTCATATTCACTTAGTCTCCCATTTTTACGGTGTGAATGGAAGACTGGAAGACAGCCGTGTCTCTTTGCATATAGGTGAGCTGAGGGGCAGCAATCAGAATCTCTTCTTCCATATCTAGGCGATTAATTGAATTTACTGACATCTCATTGTAGAGTTAACATTACAAGCTCTGAGACGGCCAAGGCAATTTGACTAAGGGACAGTGGTAGACAAAGCTTCCCTTGTTCATTTTAAGACAGAGCAGCTAAGAAATGTTAGGGCCTGAAGCTTATTGTCCAAGAGAGAGACTGGCAATTTAACTGGTAAGTCCCAGGTTCACAACCAACCCTTTCTGACAGCTTAGCTAAAAGAGCCAGGCACCTTGATAGCAACTGACAGACAACCACATATATTTAACTCAAGGTAACTGTTGCAGAGTTCATCACAATGTCCCCCAAAATGACCTTGAACATCACAGAATTACACAGCTCCAGCCCAAAAGAATTACTCTCTTAGTTACTGCTGTTGTAAATCCAACAAGGAGAACTTTCATGTAAGAGGCAGTTTGCTAACTGCTATTGATTTCCCCCTCTCCTTTTTCATCTACTGTCACATAAAAAAAATATTTCTCTCACTTTGTACTTCCCGTCCCTCTGTCCAACTTTCTGTTCACTGTACCCAGAAATTGTGTTAATCCTTGTATTAATGATAGCCCTGAACACATTTCTTTTCTTGTTTTAAACACATCCTGGTGTCTCAATCTTTCTTTTCTTGCTTCTTAGAATTCCTACCAGTACTGTAACTAAATGTACTGTACATCCTCTGTACGGCAGAATAATGACTATGTTTAATGTCATCCTCAAACATAATGAGGTACTGTACAATATGTTATCTGTACATTAAGTAGATAGTTGAGAAAATGTTTCTTTAGAAATATATTAAAATCTTCCTCCTGAACTTCAGTCCTAGAAGCATTTCTATGGCAAGCTTTATGTATACAGCTAGTCTTTCACAGTTTTGTTGTGCAAGAAAATCCTTAAAGTATGGAATTGACTTAAATGCTTACTTCCATTTAAAAGAACAGTATGTGCAATGGTATCGTCCTTTCTAAGTTCGTGAACAGGAGAAAAAAATGTGAAAACAGGAAAATGAACAAACACACCAGCACAAAAACACATCTGTGCATCTGAATCTGTTTGCAATTGAAATAAAAATAATTTAAGTCTTCTCTGTCAGCAGTATTAGCAAGCTTGAGAGGGAGATCTGTAACTTTGAACAGAAATCATTCAAGCTGCACAATCAACATTCTTGTTTCATGTGTTGATGCTCATGTGGATGGATTAAAATAATAGAAAAATCTTATCTCCAGCACCAAATTAACTCAGAGTTATTTCCCTGTCATGACCACAATAAAGTACAGCTAGTCTGGTACAATAACTCTTAATATGGGGAGAATTCCTGTATGACAAGGTTAAGAATTTGTTAATTGGAAAAAGTTCTATGCCTGCCTTTCAGTACTAGTCACCATGTCTTCAGTTGAGTGCCGAACTCCTGGCGTTGGTTTCACAGGCCTCAATGTTATATTAGGAAGCGTGGCACAAGAGTCTGTGAAACGAGCTGATTCAGTCGGAACAACACACACAAAACCACCCAAAGCTGCTGACCCGGGTTCAAAGCTCTTCGATCTTAGCTCAATTATGTCAAAGGACGATGTCAGCCTACCTTTTAAAACTGACAGGCCGAGGCTTGAAAAGGATCAATCAAGACGAATTAAATTTCACCTGGGTCTGTGGGCCTCTAATTGTTTACCTGTTGGAAAGGATTCAGGCCGCCATTCAGCTGTGCTAGCATGGACTTGATTATTCCCACCACCTGAACCTTTTAATTATCCATTCATCAAGGCAACCTAGGCTGACAGTGGGGCTAATGAAAATCCTGAACGTAGTTTATAACTCTCTGTGAAATCCTAGTGCTCTGGAAACCAACACAGAGAGTTATCAAGGTAAATAAATCGTCAGATTGGCAAATATTATTTCAAATATATGTAATTCAGTTTTAAATATAAGTATAGAGGCTTGCCTGATGATAGTAATGAGGTTTCGTGCCCTATTTAGATTATACTGTTGTTTTTATTATCAGAGTTAAGACTTAATCCTACTCTACTGGCTACAGCATATTAGGTACACACACAGCCCAGGGTTCCTCATAATGTCATGCAGTCATGTAAAAAAAGCCCGTTATTTCACACTAGAGTAAAAATAATTTCAGCCCAGTTTCAGTTTTTCTGTTCAGGTCCCTTTTTTTAATGGATTCAGATAGGCCATCTTTGGCAAACAAGGTCGCCAGTGGTCATTACACAGGTGCGGTTTACATTTACAGCATCTACACAAACACAGAAACACACATACACACAAACATACATACATACATGCAAATATGTGTAAAGCATGTATGGATTAACACAGGCAGACAGAGAGGGAGTGAGAATAAGGGGATTTGTGACCATGTGTGCTATTTTAGGCTGTAATCAGTAGCCTATTTGAATATTCAGCCTCTGAGCCATTACTCTAATTTCTTTTCCAGATTGCACAACGATGAGAAAGTGACAAAACGGCAGTGAGCAAGGCAGGAATTTGCATTTTAATGCGCTTGTCGGAATCACTTTGGCAAGCACAGTTTACAAGGGGCCAAGCGACCTTGGGGTCACCACCACACAACCACTAATAGCAGCTGTCTGCAGGAAACAACATCACCCCCTCCACTGGGAGCCAAGGGCAGGGGGGTCCCTGTCCACAACAGCCCTCCCTGCCTATGGTGGAGGAGAGGATGGGGCACTTTAGTAGTTGTCAAAAGGTATTTAAGACATGGAGTTCATGGTGGACGTGTTCTCCCCATCAGTTCTCTCAGAGATACTCCTGCAATCTTAAACACAATGTATGCTTCCATCATGTCACTGATTATTCAGTTTGTAATCAGAATTAAATATAAATGCATGCATCTCCATCTATTCTTCTCCCCTTAATTAATTCTGCTCTTCTACATTTTTCAGTAGATGTCCTTCCTTTCTGATATTCCTCTTTTCTTTTTCTGTTTTGTTTGTCAACTGAACATCACAGCATGAAACCAACCTGGATGGAGACACATTCCATTTCTTGACTATTAGGATGATGTTGCTCTTGTCACATCACATTCTAGAGTTTTGAATGTAATCATTAGTCAATAAATCTCCATTATTTCCTCTATCTTTTTTTCAATGTCCCCGTTACATCACATGCAGGGAGCGACCCCCTCAGTGTTCACTCTTCCAGGAGTTTCGGGGGGTGGAAGAGTGTCTTATTATGTCTCTGTATGACATGATACTGTGTCAGTAAGAGAAATGCAGATCTGCTAAAGAAGCTTCAGCCAAGCAGAGACGGCAGTGCCTTAACATACGAATGTGAAAGAATAACATACAAGTGCTACCTCAGCTTAATTCTTGTAAGGAAATGCTTTCATGTAATACCATTCAGCTGACTTTAACATGAAGGCTACCTCTTTCAAAAACGGGAGAACTTTCTCTCATCTCTCTACAAAATAAGTAAATGAATAAATGCTACCATTTCAAATTCTATTGGTCGTGTCTGCCAATATAGGTCATGAAACATTCCCGTGTGCCCAAAAATGTTGTTGCTTTTCAGCAGTTGCTTTAAACATGATGGATGACTTGGATTTATATGTAGGACTTTTGTTGTTGTTTTTTTTTGTCAAAATATGCTTAATAATTGGCAGATGCTTCACTTTAGTCCTCACCTCTACACACTGAGGGACTGAACCAGTTTTTTCATAGTGTTGATTAGCGTTCCTGTTGAAAGTTTTGCTTTCAGAAAAAGGATACCACTCGGCAAAATAGTGTTATTATCTACAGCTTACAGACTTACCCAGGGAAGTAGATGTTGTGCTGGTGGTGCAGTAGTATTAATCTGCGAGCGATGCATGTAGCCGAATGCTGTAACTGCTATTTAGTGTCCTAATTAAATTGTCATTTGGCAAAAAATGTATCACGGCACGGTAAGCATTTTGTGAAACGGGCCCCACTGTGCACTGTCGTGATCCAGTACAGACTGCATCCATTGTCTGGGCAAAGACAGGCTTTCTGCTCCACAGTGGGAGACGGAGGGACACTCACACTGTATCTCTCTCGCTAAGATGGACAAACTTCTGACACACCTGCTCTCCCACAGAGGTTTATGTTTCTGGGGGCCCCAGCCGGAGCAGAAGTTTGTGTCAACTTTTTCAACGTTCATCTGTTATGCGCCACCCAGCCACCACACCAACAACAAATGAAGTCCCTCACAAACAAGAGGCATTATTCTCATTGGTTTATGGATTCATTTATTTTATATAAGTATTAGACCTCAATTACTTCATGAACCAAGAATAGCAATGGCTGCCAGATCACACGGGGGACACTCTTCTGGCACTCAACAAACCTACAGACACAGTGTCTATGCCGCATGGGAGAGACGGAGAGATAGTACCTTCACTGGGCTACCGAACGGTGCAGTCAGACTATCCGTCATGGTGCTGCAGACGACAAGTGTCCACTAACCTTGTTATTTGCTCTCGCACCTGGCCAGAACATCCCTCATTATTATAGTACATGTTTGAAATCCAGACCTAATTCAATTCCAGAGCTTATCTTCACTCACAGCTCCCATTTTCACTTAATAAATCCTCATCTGATTGCATTGGGCCTCAAACAGCATTTCCTACAAATGTAATTTTTCTCCCTGTGTTTTTTTTTCTTTCAAATATATTAAATTACATGTGAGGGAAGAAGAAGGGAGGGGGAAAAAATCCTTAGGTCTGCAGAAATGTGTGGCTTCGTGGCTTTGTCTGATATTGGTTGTGGATCTTTTCACTAACATGGCCCCATAATAACACGTTAGACATCAGGAGTTTGTTTTAGTATTAAGTCTTTGAAACTTCTCAATCCGGAATTACATTTATTTTGGCAACAGGATTTGCCAGAACAATATGGTCACTTTATTTTGATGACTATATTAGGCCTACAATTATTTTCTGGATAATACCATTATCTTGATTTTTATTTTTTATTTAAAGTGGGCAGGTTAAGTAGGGAGGGTTCATACTTCAATATCCCTGCAGTATCTGTGAGGCAGGAGATTTGGGGGAGTATCTTGGCTGGGTCTTGGGCAGGTGGACTAAAGTACACGTGAAGTAAGTCTGACTAAAGGCTATAGAATGTACTTTGTGATCTTTGAAGCTTCTTTTTTGTATATATGATCTTCAGAAAAGTAAGAATTTGCACTGAGGGTTCGGTGAATTGTGCCAATATCATAATATAAATAACAAGGCAGACCAATGGATACAATTTCAAAAGATCACAACAAATCCGACACATCCTGCTTCACAAAAGGGTCCTGAAGCCGATATGCTTTTGGGGGAGGCAGGCTCCATCACGATCAATTAACAATACAAGAGGAAGATCGCTATGCACCGGACTTGGTTTGGTTCTATCTAGTGGAGTTGTTGTTTGTTGAGTGGCGGTTCATTATACCAAGGATAGATTATGTTCGTTCTCCTCTACACAGTGATTAAAATGAAAGACAGAGAGGGCAACAGCAAGGCAATAAAGGATCTTGGAGCAAGTCTATTCTGATAAACCAGGTAACTAAAAGATATTGGAGGCTCTATGATCCTGACTTTCCTTTTTCCTTTTTTTTTAAATTAGCCCACCAATCCAACTCTTTGCTCTACTATATTCTAACTGTGTTTTTTTCACATTGGCTCATGGAGTGTCCATGACGAAGTATTACTTGAATTTTAAATATATATTTAAAAAAAATATCTTCAGTTCATCAGTTTTGTCGCAAATGTACCTTGCCCTGTGGCTTTGAGGAAAAAAATCAGGCTGCCACCAATAATGGCGAAACGAATTGTGGTACAATGCCCTCATATTATGGGTAAACAAGTGCTGCTCCATTACACAGGACTTCTCTCTCTCTCTCTCTCTCTCTCTCTCTCTCTCTTTCTCTCGCTCTGCACAATCCAGGTGTGACAGGCAGGGCTTATTTGGCATGAGACCAGCAGTAATCCAAGACAAATTGCTACAATGCGTGTGGAATAGCAGCATGCAATTACAGGTTATTGTTCAGCTGACGAAATATGAACCATCAAAGCCCAGCAAAGAAAGCACAGAAAAGCCAGGCAGCCCGTAAAAGGGAGCCTAGCCCATCACAGCCGGTGTAATTAGAATGCCCCCGGTTATCTTAAGCACAAATTGTGGTGACTTCACACTTTAAAAGGGGCCAGATAAAGTGACATCTCTACTCGTGAATCTTGATACACATCCAAATGTTTCAATAACTGCGCAATGACAAAGACTGGAGAGACCGTGGTCTATAAGAATGCTGGAAAGGTTACAAATTAGATGATGTGAGTAATTTATAGTGTTTAGACACTCCAAGGAACAAATTATGATAGGAGCTCGAAATATTCCTCAAATGCAAATGCAAAGAATGTAAGAATCGTGACATATATCACAGCTGCATGGAGTATACTATGGGTATTCCTTCACACAATGCTGGCAGTGATTCATAGATTATGTTGCCCATTCATTCCTTTTCATCTCCCAGATGCAATCTTCTTTTTCACCCTCCTCTCAAGCTTATCCCATAAAATTTAAACGGGGTTAAGGCCAGGCGACTGGGGAGACCATAGCATCAATTTCATATATTGATGTTCCATCATCGGGAGATCTAGTAAAAACTGAAAGTACATTTTCAAAGGCACAATATCATTTAATTCTTCGTTGTCTGAAATACTGATGAAGTGGCTGAAGGGTTTGTATATCAGCATGATACTGACCCTAAACACAGTGTCAGACTAAACCTTAATTAAAAAAAAAGTTTTGAACCAGCATAAATATCCTCTGGGAGACGGTAAGGACTAAATGAACAAAGATCAATTGGAGATCCCCTGGAGTTGTGTGAGTATGTGTCCAGAGTGTGTGCCGCCATGATTGCTAATAATCTTGTTCAGAAAGATTTGTTGTGAAGTGGCAGCAAAATATTTCCCTTGCTTCGTTGGATTTCAATGACATTGTCTATGTGTCTTTAAGGCTATGGATTAAAAAACTTTGACCCACCCGCTAGTAGCAAATTACAGACCTGTACTTCATAGCTGTAATATTTCTTAGTAGAAGAAAGAAGCATCGTGCGAAAAATAAAACCACATTTGAGTGGAGGATTGTAGTTTTCTATTTGAGTGAAAGTTTTGATTTAATCCCAGACCAAGTCTACGTTCTGATTCTATGTATATTCTAAAAATATATAAAACGAAAAACTGAATTGTAACAAAGGGGCAGAACCGAACACAGACCCTATTGCCAGGCAAGGAGATTAAATAATTACCTCAGGAAGACTTGACCTATTATTTGAATAGAATGTAAAACAAGATGTCTTTGCTAATTTACTATATTTTAAGGGATTGCATTTTGGGGATGCAGGAAAAAATGACCCCGTCATCATTTGGCTACTAATGCAAGTTACAATATAAAATTGTGAGGTAATGCAATATTTATGACTACGGGTGTAATTATATATTATAGAAATGTCCCCTACCACTCTGTGAGTGAGGTAATATGATTTACTTCTGAGCCTGTGAAACAGTTTTGAAGATTACTTGTATTGTATGACATTACATGTAAATTCCTTCGGTGAGCCGACAAATTGACTCATTATTGAACATTATACAGAATAAGGATTTCAATCAGACCTCGACCCTAGCTAGGAGGCATTCCTGTAGGATAATGTGATATTAGAATTCCTGAACAGCTTGACAATAACATGCACATACATAAAATTATAGTGAACCTTTAAAGAGTGATGATTTAAACATGTTTCTATATCAAATCTTCATAAAATATATTTTATATAATATCATATATCTTTATATCTGTCTGTATTTGGGTCAAATTATATTTAATTGTATTTTTATAAATGTGATTTACATAATTTCAGTTCTGGTTTTCCAGATTTACCTCGTTTGAAGGCATGTCCACAATTTGCACAGATGGCAGTATGTATTCGACCTACTGGGAGGAGGGATTCTGGGTTTTATTGTTATGGAGAAAGATCAAAAAAGAATAGATGTAGTCCACCTGTCAGGGCCATGCGTGAGGTTAACTGTGGCAGAAAGACCTGTATTTCTGTTCTTCCGTCACATGTGTTGTTGCTTATGTAAGTAATTAAGCCAAATTGATATGTCCACTGATGGAAAAGGTGCAGCTGCATCAAAAAAAAGTGGATCATGTCTTAGTTGTGTAGGACGTGGCAGAAGATAAAATACCCACTTTAGAGAATGTTGTTAACATTTTCTCTTTTTCTTTTTGTGTTTTATAATTAATTTTCTTGGCAAGCTTTTATGAGCTTTGAATCTCTGCTTGTGGACTGCTGTATCACACACAACTTTTTCTTGGCTCTTTGTATATGCCTTTCAAGTCAAATGAGATGCAAGACATTGTGTGTGTGTGTGTTTGTATATATATATATATATATATATATATATCAAATCAGCATGGAAAGATGTATGCTTGGAATAACATGAAGAGATTGGAGTATCCGAGAACAAACCAAAATATGCCACATAATTGAAAGAGTGAAAATGTTAAAATGGCAATGGGCTGGACACACTGCAAGAAGAACAGATTAATCCACTGCTGGATGAAGGCATCACCAACATGTCTGCACTTGCTTCGATCTACAGCTTCCCTTTTCCATTTCGCGCCGGCAAAGTTTATTATTTCATCTTCCCATCTTTTATGGGGACGTCTGTAAAATTTTCTGTGTCTAGTGAGCAGGTTTCACAGCCTTAAGTGAACACTGGTGGTATGCATTGGTATGCATTGATATATTGAATACTTTTCTCTTCAGGCAGATGGAGAGATCTTTCAACAGCAAGATGTTTCTTCTTTGGATTATTGCTCTGATTTGTTGTCCATTTGTTGTCTTCATCAAGTATCCATTGATCTACTACCTTTTAAAAACTGATTCAGCTTTTATAAACTGATTTAGATCTTCTCTAATCATGCTATATTTTTAAGACTGTAGCAGTGGGGCTAGGAATACTATATAAGACAGACAGACAGACCGACAGAAAGTAAAAAGGATAGTCCATCTGATATGGTGGTAAACAGTGCTCCTGTTGGCCCATAGTTCACCAGTTATTCCACTAAGTACCTTTAAATAACCATCTGCTCAGTTCTGTGAAAGGTATGTTTATTAAGGGTTATAATTTAATGCAATTAAATGAAATGATGGAGGGAAATAGAAAAGACCCCCAGGCCTTCTAGACCAAGATCTGCTCTACTGATCAGAAACATTTGGATTTAAAGGTCCAATTGAATATCTTTATGAAGCTGAACATGTTAAAACTCAGTGAGGAAAATGTCCTTTTATAATTTTAAGCCCCGTGGGCACTGCTCTCAAATCAATAAAATGCAAAACAGCAGGGCTTTTTGTAGTTTGGACAGGAGTGTTCGGCACTGGAGAAGTGTTTGAAGTTAAACCAAAAAAAAAAGGAAAACTCTAGTTGGGGAATTTGTGCTTGCACGGGTAAAATAAGAGATATCGCAGTGAAAGTAAACAAAACAACAAAGTAAAGCCTCACAATTTGGAAATATTGTTGCAAGTGCTGTTCACATTAAATGTTCCTGCAAGACTGTTTGTGGAATTAATAACCTTCCCACTCCAAAGCATTTTTTTTTAAAGAATAGTCTCAGATTTTTTTCATCCCCATCTACCCCCACCCTAGTAATCTCTGTGAAACTGTCAGCGTCAGATATCAGCCCATGTTGCTGCTGACATCTGACACAGCTGTGGGAATACAGTCAATAAAGCCATCTAATTGAGTGTTACTAGCTGCTCTTTATTGACAAAATAAGACCTGGGAATTAGGCATGTCTCTATCAGCGGCCTGGATTTCAGAGCAATCACAAACCTGTCCAGTTTATATCCATCAATGGCAAGATCAGAATCAAGGCAATTTCAATTGATAATAACTCAGGCCAACTTTGCTAGTAGCCTTCTGTTTCACTTGCTGAATACATATGTATTATATATACCGATCAGCCATAACATTATGACCACCTGCCTAATATTGTGTAGTCCCCTTCTTGCCACCAAAACAGCCCTGACCCGTCAAGGCATGGACTCCACTAGACCTCTGAAGGTGTGCTGCGGTGTCTGGCACCAAGACGTTAGCAGCAGATCCTTTAAGTCCTGTAAGTTGCAAGGTGGGGCCTCCATGGATCGGACTTGTTTGTCCAGCACATCCCACAGATGCTCGATTGGATTGAGATCTGCAGAATTTGGAAGCCAAGTCAACACCTTGAACTCGTGATTCATCAGACCAGGCCACCTTCTTCCATTGCTCCGTGGTCCAGTTCTGATGCTCACGTGCCCATTGTAGGAGCTTTCGGCAGTGGACAGGGGTCAGCATGGGCACCCTGACTGGTCTGCGGCTACGCAGCCCCATACGCAACAAACTGCGATGCACTGTGTGTTCTGACACCTTTCTATCAGAACCAGCATTCACTTTTTCACCAATTTGAGCTACAGTAGCTCATCTGTTGGATCAGACCACACGGGCCAGCCTTCCCTCCCCACGTGCATCAATGAGCCTTGGCCACCCAAGACCCTGTCGCCGGTTCACCGCTTTTCCTTCCTTGGACCTCTTTTGATAGGTACTGACCACTGCAGACTGGGAACACCCCACAAGAGCTGCAGTTTTGGAGATGCTCTGACCCAGTCGTCTAGTCATCACAATTTGGCCCTGGTCAAAGTTGCTCAGATCCTTACGCTTGCCCATTTTTCCTGCTTCTAACACATCAACTTTGAGGACAAAATGTTCACTTGCTGCCTAATATATCCCACCCACTGACAGGTGCCATGATAACGATATTATCAGTGTTATTCACTTCACCTGTCAGTGGTCATAATGTTATGGCTGATTGGTGTATTTTGACTGGAATAACTATTTGTAGAGCAGGCAGTGGAATATTTCATAGTACCTAATGGGACCAACATATATGTATGTGCTTTGAAGGTGCAGGTGTATAGTCGCACTCTCAAATTAATCTCTAATGCAGGGGTGGCTAACCCTGGTCCTGGAGAGCCGCAGGGTCTACAGGCTTTTGTTCTATCCTGATCGTTAACTGCTTAATTGAACAAATTGTCCCTGTGTTCAAGGTATCCAATGATTGGTAATTTAGAGAGACCTGGAAAACCTGCAGGACTGCATCTCTCCAGGTACACCCCTGCTCAAATTTAAGTCTGTCAGTACAATATTGAAAGGAAATCTTACCCTTATGGTCATTAAGTGAAAAATTCAAACCTCACAATAGCAATATGCATGGTTGGAATAACATGCAAAAATGTATAAATTGCACTAGAAGCAGTGGTTCTCAACCCTTGTCCTGGAAAACCCCCTACCCTCCTGTTTTTTTGTTCCACCGAACTTAATTGAACTCTTAATTTAAGTAATAATTTGCTTACATTTGACTTTTTAAATTGTGCAGTTAATAAAAAGTTGGTTCTTTGATAAGACATGTTCCTTATACAATGTTATTCTTCACTTAAAACATTATGGGTTACATTAAGAGTTCAATTAAGTAATTAAGAGCTTGGTTGGAACAAAAGCCAGCATTGTAGGGGGTCCCCCAGGACCAGTGGTGAGAACCACTAGACTAGAGGAAAAACAAAGATGCATGAGATCAATGAAATAGTGACTTTGTTCAAATGCCAATGGTCTTGGTACATTGCAAGAACAGCAGATCTCAGACATTAGTAGAGTAACTTGGAGAAGAGATGCTCTAGGATGTTTAGGGAGGCCTTTGTGTTTTCCTTTCTAACTGGAAGAGGATTGTGTAAAAGTTATTTAAATTTGACATAATGCTGCGGGCCGAAAACTTTGCTCCTGATTGGATAACAAATAAATCGAACGATAGTTCCTTGCAAGTACCTCAGTGGAGAATTCATTACCGCCAATTATAAGTACAATCTCCACACAAGGTAACAGATAAGGCTCCCATTGCATAGCATCGGCTCGGAGCTTAATTAGCAACAGCTAAAGCCAGAAGGCCTAGCCAGCCAGAAAGACCTTAAATCAGCTGAAGTGTTATTCAGCAGGAATAATCTTATCAGCTACTCTTTCACACCACAAAATTATTGAATAAAAGGCTTTGCTCTGGTTTAATTTATTTTACCTAACCACCAAGGGTGTTTTTCTTACTTAATTATTATTTATTTATTATTACATTCCTTAAAGCATTTATTGTAGAACTAAGACTCCACCCCCAACACACACACACAACAGTGTTCTCAGGTGCAGATGAAGATAGTGGCGCCAGTGTGACGATTCTTGGCGGTGCTAACAAACCGCGCGCCGTGCTGGCCGACAGTGATAAATGAGCCAGCCGACCCTCTGATAATTCGTCACTCACCGGCAGAGAGAGGTCCATTAATCAAAATAAGCGTGGTGGCATCGCACTCCCCCCATCACTACGGTTACCTGCCGCAACTCCGCAGGCCCGGCCAATGGCAGGTGCCGTGAGGAAACCCTTCACTTCATTATCAGAGCTTCCCTGTGACATCGAGGACACATACCGCTGCTCTGCACCGGAGGAGATAGCCAATCGGCAGGGGGAGTTGGGTGGTGAGGGCTGGTGAGGGAGGCGCTTATTCTCAGTCCTCCCGGGGGGGGAGCGGCTTGACATAGAATATGCAGTATGAGCTATAAATACATGGCTGCTATAGTGCTGTACCTAGTCCATTTTCACCCATTTTCTCAGGCAACACCACTATCCTTGCCCGTGTTGTGTGTATGTGTTGGGAAGAAAGTGATGGGAGTGCTAGCAGAGATTGATTGCTCCACCATGGTAATGAATCAGCAGGTCTCTGGGGGGAAAGTTCCCTGAAGTTGTGTGCAAATATGCCATTTTCTATAAACCAGTGTTTTGTTGCACAAATCGCTTTGTCTCTGGAGGGTATCCATTATGCTGTTTATATATTGCTCTGGGTATAATCTTGTTAAGCTGCCATTTCAGAAGTCCCAGGTTATTGTTGAAGTCATTAACTGGACTGTAACTGGAAATTAGATTGTAACAGTTGATTCATTAGCTTTTTCGGTTTGTTTGTTTGTTTGTTTGTTTGGATTAATAAATAATGGGGGATCAAATTGTGCATTGCAATACTGATTAGTTTGTGGAGATAAATTCCTGCTTTGAAAGCACACTCAGATTTTTCCTTGTTGAGTTTGACAGGGTACAGTATGATAAAAAACTACCTGTATTGTTGAGCCTTTAAAAGTGACATCATCGACTTGAATTAAAGCCATTGGCATAACGAGTTTTCTTTGAATTCTAGCAGTCTGGGATAAAAAAAGAAACTAGTGTTTGTATTTTAAGAGAGTGAAACGATGGCTGTTAAGAAATTTACTTAACCGGTGATGTAACAAACAAGCAATGGGGAGGGAAACAAGAGTTGATGGAGTCAATTAGGAAGCAGGAATAAACTTGAGGAAAAACATCTCAGGAGTTAATTCCGGTTGGGATGAAAATTGATATGCACCTCAGCACAGCCTTGTCTTTGCAAGCAGACCCTTTTTATCTCTCTCCTCCCCCCAATCCCCCCAATGTCTCACTCACTCCCTCAGGCTCTGGACGACTATCTGGTAACACCTTCCTCGCGGTTCTCGTGCACTCCTCCCATCTCCTCTCTTTGGTTAACCTCGGCCTCGGCAAGAAAAGCCTCCAAACGGCCTTGTTCATTGTGCTCTGGTGGGCACTGGGGGCTCTGAGAGACTTAGACTGCGCCGTTCTTGTCTTCTTTCATTTGAAGTCACAGAGAAACTTTCCCTCAAAGGTTTTTCACACTGTCTACATTTTTTTTTCTTCTTCTTTAGCTGCTGGTTTGTCAATGGAGAAAAGAAGCTTTCATGCTACCACTCCAGATCTGAAAGGGCCGAGAAGTTGACTTGAAGTTATTCCTTTCATGGTCTTCATTATGGTGTTTTCAATGCTAGCGAGGGTGGGTGTTTTTTATTATTATTATTATTATTATTATTATTATTATTATTATTATTATTATTATTATTATTATTATTATTATTTTATTTTGCTCCTTTTCACAAAACAGAACAAAGCTGAAGTGTTGGGGGTTTCAATCCAGATTTTCACACTCCTAATTATAGCCCACATTAGGGCTTATATGGTAATAGTAGTATCTGTTGATCTTTATGTATAGAATCTAATTTGTGTGAAGTAACAGGAAACCCACAACTATGCCAAACATCTAAGAAAACACCGTACTGAACCAAAAGTGTAATATGATATTGAACAGAATCCACTATGCAAAAAAAATGTATAGACTAGTATTTGCACATTTTTTTGCTTGCCTAAGAAACACTTATCTAATTTTATGCAGCACACCAACACTTTCCTCCATTTGGTTCGTAATAAAGTTTATGATTTTTATTTCAATGTCTGTTCAGTTCTGTCAGGAAAGCATTTAATTCAAATATATTCTGATGCATATATTATTTTATTGTTCTTGTGTTTTCTGTTGCATGCCTGTCCGTGCCTGATGGCACAACAATGTGGCACTGCATACAGGTTTAGGAAACACTGGTGTAATGAACCAAATACTTGCACTTCTTCACATTAGAGATCATTTACCTCCCAAATTCCCTTAGACTGAGTGAGCGGGCCCATCTGTCTGTGTGCCTATATTGACGTGCCAGGTTATTTTTCACTCTGATTTCTGCTGCCACATTCACATGCAGCTCCCACTCATTCTTACGCATCGCCTCTGCCAAGCGCTTCTGAACCTTGATGAGAAAAGGCCTGGAGTCTCCTAGCCTCCATCTTGCGTGGAGATTTGGGGGCTGCATTACATAGTTACATAGCCAAATTATAACTGAAAATGTCTTGGTCTTCTTTGCGTTTAATCTTTCCATGAAGGCATTCCAGGTGAGAGAGAGTGATGCTGAACAGTTTCAACATATGCGTTCGATGCCTAATCTCGATTTCTACAAATGACAAATCATTCCAGGCTGCTGTCCAGGTTTCTTTTCTCACTTTCTTCACTTCTTTTCCTTTTGTAGTCTAACATGTTTTGTTTTTTCATGTTATCCTTTGATTCTTAATCTTGTATTTCTCCATATCTGTTCCTCAGGTGTTACATTTCCTTCCTACAAACTGATGAGCAGATACTTGCATATGTAGCTCATCTGCCAAGCAGTTTCAGACCATAATGAGAAGAGCCTGCAGGCTTCAGGGCCTCCTCTAACTCTGAGGATTGTGAGTATACAGTTGCTAGTGTATACTAATAATGTTGAGGAGGTTTTGAACTGCGGAGTTGTTCCTGTAGTTCGCTGTCTGCCTGTCTATCAGCTTGCATCTTTGCCCTTGAAGATACGTTGAGGGATTGAAGTCAGCTCGCTTCCAATCTCCTTCTGACAAATCAGAGAGCTGAAACCGGTGAAAGAGACTTGGAAATGTTTAATAAACTCTATACTAATTATCTACTCCTCTGCTCTCCTAAATGGTGGTGTTTTTCCAGGTTGTCCTGTCAGCTTCCCAGCTTATCTCTGTTTGGCATTGGTGCCTCAGATCAATTTTATTCAGATTTCAAGCTGGAAATTTAGATTAAACCATGGTTCTACCACAAGGGGAAAGAGTTAACACAATCTCTCCACAATGTGCCCATTCCTTTGGCTAAGTGAGATATTAAAAACAATTTTCTGGAGGAAAACTAAAAAAACTAAAAGAAAAGACTGAAAACAAGACCTTCAATGCTAATGTTATTTTCTTTTCTTGGATGCAAATAGTACAGCACAAAGCAGGGCCAGGGGGAAGTGTGGAGGGACGCTGGAGAGATGGTGTTGACCGGGTGGTAATGGGGTGTTTCATTTGAAGACCAGCTGGTTGAATTTGTATTGCTTGGCTGTGTAAATGTTCTCATTAGGTCATGCAAATAATCAAACACAAGACATTTATTTTAGCCCCAGACAAAGATCTATCACTGGTGCCATTCTTTATTCACCTCAATGTTTCACAGTTATATCATCCAGTCTGAATTCATTTTCACTGGGCTTAAATTGAATGACGAATACCAGAGTAACAATGAGGTAGTAAAGAGAAGATCACACTGTTGCTTAGTTCTGAGCAAGAGCATGTACGGTATGGAACTGCCTTATTGCATTGTGCAGGTTGATATGCAACTAAAGTACTGAAGGGAATAGTCATCTTTAAAAAGGAGTTATACACACAAAGAATCTCAGTATAGGGCACATTAACTAGGAGAACATTCAAAGATTTCAGCTGTGCATTACACTTAATTGGCATATTATTGTGTTGAAAAGCACGGAGTATAAGAGGATGTTATGTCAGGGTTTCAAAAATCCCAGTGTGAAGACATCTCGCAACAATCAAGCTCTGGCATGTCAGCGAGAATATTTATTGTATCTCTTTTCCAAGTCTGCAATGTGGATAGCAATTACTGTGACTGAAGCAAGGGCATATTCAAATTTCATATTCTCTGTTTGTGTAGTAGCCAAAACACAGATTCACAGACTTTGGGAACATTATCAAAAGGGTGGAGAAATTGGTAGATGTGTGAGGACTTCAACCATTCAAAAGTTCAACCATGCTTTTTTTTCTTGTCCTTTTTTTCAGTAACACTCTGAATTTGTTTTTCAAGTTAGAGCATCCAGCAAATATGGCAATTAAATCTGATTCATGCAACATGTGAATAGGGCTGCAAGTATACCACAACTGATTAAAAAAAAGGAAAACAAAAGTTAATCCACATGTAATAAATGTAATAATGTAAAAATGTTTTTTAATATATTTACAGGGCAGAGGTCCCCATTGATTCTGTCACTTTCTGGCACTGAGGCTTTTTCTAACTTGAAGATTCAGCCTTAACACCAGCGGCTTTTTGTCTTTTAGACCAAAATTATGATTTCATCGTATAGGTGATTAAATATGTAGAGGGCAATTAAGACCAAATGTTCTCGGCATAACCTTTCATATTAACTGTAAACCATGCTGTACAGCTCTTCTGCATATATTAATAAAACTGTCATCTTGCTAATGGAGCCTTATCTCGTTAACGTGTTTAATTTACCACGTAAAATATGAAGATTTGTCTCACAGGCTCACCGTGGGTAAACGTTGTGGAACGATTTTCTGTATTATTAGTAGTCGTACTAGTGGTATTATTGTTATTGTTATTATGAACTTTTTTTTTTTACTTTTTATTTCCCTTCAGTTATTTGGATAATTCCCATAGGATTGCCACTTCTCTATCTCTTTCTCTCTCTCTCTCACACTCTCTCTCACTGTATAATCCATGCGAAATACAAAGTCAGAAAGCTAAATTAATGGTAATCTGTAAATTATGTTAACTTTGAAGTGAGATAGTATATTTAAACATGTATCAAAAGTAGTTTTGTTATATCTTTAATGCTATTATACTTTATATATATATATTGTTTCTGGTGATACCATGTGCTTTCCTTATATAGAATGATATTGTTCCCATGACTTCTCTTTTTGTTGTTTTTATCAAGGTGGATTTGTTACAACAATGCATTTCTAATAAAACTACCTCATCCAAACAGTGATGAAGAAGGGAATGGTTCCTATCTTCACATCTGTACATTGAAAGTTTCTGCAACAAAACATCACCTAGTATTCAGTTAATACTCCTGGAGTGTTTATGAACCCATTCAAAGTGTACATACTGTATGACTCCAAGAAAAACTACTTGTATATCAAGCCCAGAACGTTTGCTCTCTGTTAGTCTGCTGAAGTAACAGTGCTTCAAGGAGGTAAGCATTCGGCAAACAGCTTACCCCCATTCTATGCCGAGTTAATGTATCCATGGGGTAATGCATCCACTATGTATATTCTATGAATCACCCGTGTCTGTGGTGTCAGTAAATAATATATAGCATCATCCGCAAGAGCGATGCGGTGTATTCGTCAAGAAGAATAATGATTCGACCCATGTGAAAACCAGCTTTCTTGTGTATACCTATCCATCTAACCTGCTCTTATCATGAGTGAACACACACACACACACAAACACACACGTTAAACAGTTGGCTGCCTTTGAGGTATTTTGATTAAGTCTTAAAATACGAGTATATTGTTGGTGTTGATAGAGTTGCTGGGAGAGGCAGGTGAAAGCGAAAAGCACAAAGGCACAGTGAAGAATGCTAAGACAACCATCATGTTCTAAGCTATAGGAAGGTGTGTGTGTAGGGGGGGGATATTCAAGCCATTACTGAAGTCTCCACATCCCACAATGGGTGTTGTGCTCAGAGTTTTACTATGTGGTTTTATGTCTATAAATGATACCCTGAACAATGTGGTGTTTGGATAATAAACCTTGGCAAATTCCCCCCCGTCAATATGTTCCTGGAAGTTCAAATTAAAAAGTGAATAAATAAAACTGCTCCCCCAACACTGCAGGAATTAGAGCAGATTGTGCTCCCGTGATTGACAGGGTGGCTGGTCTCTCCCGCTGAAACACATTTCCTACCTCCTGGAGTTTCCAAGTCAAATGAAACAGGTAGCGGCAGTTTTATTAATCCAGGTCTCCCACTGTGTTTTAAAGCAGTGTATAACATTAAGGCATAAATCAATTTGTTCTTCCAGAATTCTTTATATATATATATATATATATATATATATATATATATATATATATATATAGTAACCTTGTGTAGTTTTGCCTGTAGTATTTTCCTCTTCTCACTTTTCAAAGGCAATGACGGATTACTAATGCTGCCTTTAACAGTTTGTGGAAATATCTCTGCCCCAGAGTAGAATGAGTTTGAAAAACATTTTTTTTATATATTATTATTTTATTTTTGGTTAATTCAGACATACAATGCAAATGATGCTTCTTTTCCCCTGCCTAGGACTCTCACTTTGAAGTGGCATAAAAGAATCTGGAAACCAAATCCCGTTTTCAGAGCCTTGACCACATTACCTTGGAGGACTTCAGGGAATCCAAATTCCTGAATCGAGATTTGATCACCGTTCCCCGGGGAAGGAGTCGCTTTGTAATTACAAGCTTTATGCTTCGACCGCCCAAAGCCCAGCCTTCCCCTACCCGTCCCCGCATCGCGCATTAATTTATACCTGCACTCGCTAGCAGTCAAATCCTCCGTTCCGTCAGTCGGTCCCTCCTCTGGCATCACAGGATGATTCATTTTAACATTCATACAGGATTCATTGTAGCAGGCTTGGGCTATGACACCTTTTAATATCCAAGAGGAGATTCTGAATGAAATGTAAAGCAGGCAGTCGGGGAGAATTCATTACCTGGGCCCTTTCCACCAGCACCAGCTGCCACAGCACACATCCCATCTCCTAGAAATTGAGCCCTTGTCCTATGCATATATTTTAGCCCTATTACTCTGTCAGAAATAATGGTTTCCAATGGGACCTGCTGCTCTGCCTTGCTTCTTTCTCTTTTTTTTTTTGCTTCATTGCCTATGCGGAATTTGATTTAAAATATACTAGAGATCCCGCATCTCCCCCCTTCTTCCGATCCCAATACATTTGTGCACACCCACTCAAACACAATGCATAGCTTTACTTGGAGCACACTGATTCAGTTAGATAGCCTCGGGGGGGTTAGAACCTGCCCTCTCCTGTAATTTGCAAGACAAGTGCGTTGTTCTACACAGTCCCCCCTGGTGTCAAAGCCTCTCGCCTGCTGTGTGACCGAGACCATTCCCTGCGAAAACAATCTTTCTGAACATAGCGGCCAACCCGAGTCACTCACATATACACACAAGTGGCTAACTAGCCATTTGCACTGGCTAATGTCCAGACGTAAGCCAGGTCTATCTTCCTCTTGAACTCCAGGGTCTGCACTATTTTGCAATTCTCCAAAGTGGGTTCCAATCTTCACTGTATGGCTACTTATTAGCCAGGGAGACTGAAGCCAGGTCATCTAACACTGATCTCATGGTCAAGCCAGATTCCCCATTCTTCCATTTAACTCAATTAAGAGGTGTGATTCAGCAACTGATCTCCGGAGGACAGAGCTCAGACTGAATAATTGCCACCTTTTCCATGTTCCAGTAGGGATCACAGTAACAAAATGAGCTAATGAACTTAGGGAGGCAATTTCCACTCCCTAAACTTTGGAATTGTCTCGTCAAATTTCAGGCTTCCATACCTCTTTAAATATCCCTTGGCAGAATGGTGTAAATACAGATCAGTGACTTTACAAATATGTGGAATACAGGCTGTGTTTTAGAGGTTTCAGAGGCATTTCATAGAGCTTGACATGAATGCTGTCTGTCTGTGACGTGGGTCGGACAGTACACTTTTGCCGAGAGCCAGGACTCTCGTGCGATCTTGCAACCCTTGGGCAGTGCTTCCTTTTTCAGATAACCGGGGCTGCATACGCAACCTATCATTATCTTTCAAGTCGGAAGCTCTGCCCAAGGGGGAGGGGTTACTGTATAACAAAACCGTCGCAAGGGAGGAGGCAGCAAGCTGATAAGGGAGTTTGCCCCTAGGTGCACCGCTAGGGGACCACGGCCACACAACTCTAGACTGTAACCTCAGGGACCCCGTAGGGCCGCACCTGAGCCTTCCAGGAGTGAGGACCGTAGTCACGTTCTACCAGGAATTGTCTGCAATCAGCATATAAAAAGCGGGGCTACAGAGGTTAACTCTTACGCCCTCCGCTTACAAGAGTAAGGCTGGCTGCTCTACTAGTGCAGCTAGGAGAGAGACTGTAATCAACTTGCACAATGTCTGGCGCAGGCAATCAAAAAAAGTCTTAAGTGACACCAGCTTCAGCTCAGCTGAGTTCAGTGGCTCAAATGGGGCTTGGGAAAGTGCATCCAGCACTACATCAAGGTGCCATGCGGGCAGTGAAAGGGTTCAAGGAGACCGTAGCTGTCAAGCTCCCTTTAAAAACTGCACAGAAAATGAGACCCAGGAGGCTCGCCATCAATCCGGACATGACATGACATACACATTGATACCAGATACACTTTGAGCGTGGACGGGGACTTGCCCTGGTCCAACAGCTCTTGTAGAAATTGCAATATGACCCCGATGGGGCAATTAATTGGGTCTTGACCGCCGTCTTGGCACCAGGTGCTAAACGTCCACCAGCGGTAGGAATACTGCCACCTCGTAGAGGGTGCTCTCGCCGACTGAATAGTGGCAATTACCGCGTCCGACGGACCCCAGGCAATCAATTGCTCCTGCTCAGGGGCCAGGCCTAGAGCTGGAGGAGGCCCGGACTGGGGTGCCAAAATGTGCCCTGCACCTGGGACAACAAGTCCGCTCTTACTGGGAGCTGCCAAGGCTCTCCTTGGAGGAGGGCAATCAGGTCTGCGAACCAAAATCTGCAAGGCCACCATGGGGCTATCAGCAGGACCACCGGGAGAAGGGGGGACGGTGGGAGTGCGTAAAGGATCCCTAGGGTTCTGAAAAAGGACGGACGGAGAACCAAAGTGGGCAGTGTGTGGACTCTGCTGAGGCAAAGAGATCCATGTCCGCCCTGCCGAACCGGCTCCACAGTTGTTGTACCACAAGCGGGTGGAAGCACTATTCTGAGACCGGGGGGCCTCCCCGAGATAGGAGGTCCACCACCATGTTGGACAGGCCTGGGAGGTGAACTGCTCTGATGGAGCGGAACCGTGGCTGCGCCCACAGAAGCAGACGGCATGCTAGACAGTACAGTCTGCGTGACCAGAGACCTTCTTGCCTGTTGATATAGGCAACCACCGCTGTGTTGTATGTCCGAACCAGCACATGTCTGTCCCACAGGACTGGCAGGAAATGAGACAGTACTGCTTGTAACTCCAGGATGTTGATATGGAGGGCCCGTGCTGGCTCCGTCCACCTGCCTCAGACTCCACGTCCGTCGCAGACTGCTCCCCAACCCTGCTTGGAGGCGTCTGTCGTCATGACTGCTCGGTGGTAGACTGGCCCCAGGGGCACACTGAGGGTCAAATTGTGGGGGCTCCGCCACCAACGGAGCGCCTTCCAGCACGCCGGAGTGACTGTGACTCAGCGTGCTCGATTGCGGCAAGGGTGCATCCTGAGAGACCTGAACCACCACTGCAACGGCCTCAACTGGAGGAGGCCGAGGGGGAGGGTCTGTGATGCAGCCGCTAGGAGGCCCAGCAGCCTCTGGCAAAGGGACACCCTGACATGAGCTCTCAGTCGGAAGAGGGAGAGACACGTCTGTACTGAGCCAACTCTCTCTGACGCCAGCGTGGCGAGCATGGCAACGGAATTGAGGCGCAGTCCGAGGAACTGTGCCTGCTGAGTTGGCGTCAGGTGGCTCTTCTCTCGACTGACACGAAGGCAGCCTAAAATCAGGTCCATGTGTATCCGAAGCTGCTCCCTCGAGTGAGAACAAACCAACCAGTCATCTAGATAATTGAGGACACGGACCCCCTGGCAACGCAAGGGGGCTAACACGACCTCCATGCACTTGGAAAAAGTGTGTGGCGCTAGCGACAGGCCGAAGGGGAGAACAGCAAACTCAAACACACGGCCCTCGAAGGCGAAGCATAGAAACTTACTGTGCGCTTGCGCAATGGGGATGTGAAAATAAGCATCTTTCAGATCCACCGTGGTGAACCAGTCACCGGGCTTGATGGCCTGGGACATAGTGCGCAGGTTGAGCATCTTGAAGCGCAGCACCTTGACGTGGCAGTTCAGGCACCTCAGATCCTAGATGGGGCAGAAACCGTCATCTTTCTTGGGCAGAAGGAAGTATGGGGAATAAAATCCCTTGTGCTGCCCCGACAGGGGCACTTCACAGATTTCTCACTTCTGCCCCCGAGGCCCCCCGTCACTCGCCGGAGTGGGAAATCACCAGGCGCGGTGGCGAGTGCGGCAGCGCCCAGTAAGATGGCGGACCTTCGGGTGCACCGTAGCAGACCCGGAAGTCGTGGCCAAATTGCGCCCCCTGTCGGTGCCCAGACAGACTTCCCCACTCCAGGCAGGCAAGGTGCGCTGGCCACAAGTGGCACAGTGGCGGGGGCGAGAGGAGCTCATCGCCGAGCCGAGCGCACACGCACGTGCACAGGGAAATGTGCAGCAGAGGCGCCGTTCAGTGTTTGCACTGGGGGCACACAACAACTGGAACCACTCTGCAACAAGTGGAGCGCCTAGTGAGTATTTATTATTGGTTATGAGTTCTGGGTAGCTGGTTACACATTCGCATTTTGCCTGCTTTAGCAGAAAAAAAACATACTATCTCAGAGTTTGTCAGCTCTAACAACGAGTCCAAACGCCTCTACAGTCACTCAGCTCCAATAACCAGGACACACTGTCACTTTGTTGCTCAGCTTTAACTGCATCTGTAGGCCACAGTGCCTCTCAGTCCCTCAGCTGTTACATCTAGGCCACTCAGTGTGCCTTAACTTCTGTGGTGGGGTTGGGGAATATTAAAATGCTGTTTGTGTCTTTCCCTGGAACTTAATCTATGGAGCTGTCAGGTTCGTGGCAGTGTGGTGGTTGACTAAAGCCCATAGTAGACAATGCATTCACTGGTCTCCCAACCAGGAGCCTGAGTGGTTTGAAAGAACAATAATAAAGTGTCTCGCTTGCGTAGCCATGGCTTATGGGACTGTGATGCCGCATTGAGATAAATGAAGGCCAGGAAAATGAAGAGTTGAGTAGCTGAATAGCAAGTACCTTGGAAATTAGATCTAAAAATGAAAGACCTTAAAAAACAACTTATCTAACCTGTGCCCAGACCAATTTTTTTTTCTCTGTCTCAAAAATATGTTTCCAAGATGCCATTTGGATACTATATGAAATTAATTGTTTCCTAGAAATCAATGTACACAGAATACCTGTAATATGAATAAATATGGTCTAAAATCACATCACGGTATTTCTTCCTTGAAAACATTCTTAAAACTTCAATTTCAGTTACAGAAGAACATGGTAATTATTGGTCAGGTAAACTCGCGACCATGCAGGAAAACAATTAAAAGGCAAGGAAGTAAGAAGGTTTATATGTTTAGAACTGAATCATCCATCTCACTGCAGTCTGTTTCTGCTTGTAAGATGGCTTAACCCAAGTTGATACTGTGTACTAATGAATTGTCCAGTTGGTTTATTATCACAAACAGCCGATCACGCAGTCAACAGCATTACAAATGCGGTTACTGGGTAATGCTCAGTGTCAACCCAGATAAAAATACCGCCGTCTGCTGCAAATTTAGATGGTGGTCTGGTTCAATAAAACTAGAGGTTCCACTGCAACTGGTATAAATTACACAATATTATACAGGTGGGAAAATCTGTTCAGCACTGTTCAAATTTAAATCTTGTGTCATTCTATTGTAAAATGGTGTGTGACAAAATAAATATGAGATTTTAGCCGGGAACTCTGCCTTCTTGACGAGATCAATATTCTTCTGGGTGATGCTGCTCGTAGCTCCTCTTCAGATGGGCAATAGCACATTAATACCACATTTTCACATGATCACATACCATGACCGAGGAAGCTAAGTATTCAATCTGCATAAATATGCATTTAAATGAGCAAGGTGTCAGTTTCAGTATTTACCAGTTTTTTGGTTTTAATTATGCACTTATCAAATATGGTAAATTATGTGTCAAAAAAATGAATTCTAGAATCACAGAGGCTAATTTTCCCAGCGTGTGTGCAAAATTTTGAGAAATGAATAACAATTTGTCGGGATACGCATCTTCTTTTATTCAAAATACATTAAATTCATTTCAGCAAGGATCATTTCTAATGGACTGCTGCCCACGAGCTTGCAAGTAACAAGGTGTTCACTTGCATGCACTTATTTGTAATAACATGAGATGACAAGATTAAAAAAGTGACAGTAAAAATAAACATAAGACTCAAAGTTACATGACTATATATGAAAAAGAAAATAAAATGGCATTGTGAATATTTAGTACTCCATACACAGGAAAAATCATGCAGATAATTGCTTAAAATAACCACGTACCTGATGCTTTTTTGGTTTAAAAGTTCATTTTTGATTGTGGTGTTTTTGTGTGCCCTGTGTGCTATAATTCATTTACGGTCCGTGCATTGATAATTGAAATTCTCATACATCTCTTCAGCATCAGTAGCTTCTTAACATAGAACAAAAGGAGATGATGTTCAGAGGTACAATATCACAGTACTTCACCAGTGTACAAAAACAAGGTTTTACCTCATAGTGGTACTGTGCTGTAGTTGGTAAAGAACATCTTAATTTCAAAAGCAGTGATACAAACAAATGGCTTTTGGAAGCCATAGTGCATAATATATAGTTACCAATATAGATCACGCTCACCCAGAGATCAGAAGAGTTAGTCGAGTATCCAAGAAGTCTGCATTCAGAGACAACCTTGACTATATCTTGACAAAGCTGTTTGAATTCCATTCAAGACCATTTTAACATAAAACACATACTTTCCTGTCTTTATAAATCTGCCCAGCAGCATTGCCATCTCTGTTAGCTGGCTATGGTTGTGCTAAGACCAACAGGAGAAGTGGTGACTTTCTATCACAGGTAAGCTTCTCTCTCCCATTTCCACAACCTCACACTCAAGCTAATGCACAAAGATATTGACGGGCAAAAAAAATAATACTTACACGAAATCTGTTGTTACACATTACTCAGTGGATTTTCAAATGAAATTGGTGCAAATTTCCCTTCAACTCCATTTATCTTTTATCTTTGATTGCACCAACATATACCACATGAAAGTGGCACTCAGAGCCAGATGGTGTGGGATTGTTATAATGTTCACCACTGCAAGGTTAGCAACAGAGAAAATTGACGAAAATATGAATATTTTACAGACATGGTTGATTCTTTACTATTGGAGTCATAATGTATTTTACCATTCCCTGTAATTTATCAGTATGCTCAGAATGAATCGTACGTCTTTCCCAGGCACAGCAATAACTCTCGGAAGAAAATTGCTCAGCTGTTTTGTTTTTTAAGTTATCCGAATGTGGTTTAATAAAAAGAGAAAACACTGTAATATATTTCTTTCAAACAGACAATTCCCGGCAGCTCTTCAATTTTTCTTAAAGATATAAACTGCCTCCATTGTTTGGTTATGAGAAGTCATTTATGTTGACTGCTTTAATGTGGACAGTTTGCAATCCTCAGAGACTGGTAAGTTGAAAGATTTTTCATGCTGAAAAGGAATGGGAATGTCAAAACAGAAAATCTGAATAAATTCACCTGAGATTTGTAAATATGAATAGCAGGAATGCATTAATCTGCCTCATTGAGATGTTTAATGTAGAATCATACTTATGATGTTTTCCTTTTCACATGATCCATGATCACTATACTTCATTTATTAAACACAAAATAGATTTTTAACAGCTACCAACTAGACCAACATTGTGGGGCAACAATTATAACAGTAACCTGTGTCAAATCTTTAATACCATTCTACCCTAGTGTTCACTATGGGGCCTTTTTGCAGAAAACAATCCCATAGAAATTCAATACTAATAGTCTCTATGTTCACATACTGGGCCTATAGGCGACGTACACCTTATAATATTAATCTGACCTGGGAACGAGTGGGAAGCACCACATGATGCTTAACTGTGAATATAGGTAATCCACAAGTATCACTGTGAAATATTCACTCTGAGTGTAAGTGATGTCAGCATCCTCTTCTCCACTGTATTGAACATGATCGTCAGGGCCCCATTTGTCACACTTGACTTGACAGAGTTTTAGTACAATTACAGGACCTTGGACCTCCAGAATGTCAAGGTCTGGACCACTGGGGGCTGCGAGGCATTCCAGTTCTCATTCCAGTTTAGTCCCCAAAGTACAGCTGATTGATCAAATTATGTTAAGACCTCTAGTGTGTGTCATGGTCCCTTTTAGGGTGATGATTTAACCTATGCCCTGGATTCAAGGTGCAGATTCCAGTGAAACGCTTTTAGTCCCAGAGGCACTTTTTTAAATTTGCCCGATAAATCAACTTAATTAGACCAAGTAACAAGGAGCTCATAAGCGGAGGAAAGCCAGAAGAAACTGCAGCCCCATGGGGATGACGTGACACCCCTCCTGTTCCTTAGACCCCGCACATCCATTACAGACCTCCTTGAAAGACTGCACTGGATGAAACTACGATCTACCAACCCTGTCTTCCATGTGCCAGCAAAGACCGTTCCCTCAATGTTCTGCCATACTGTCTCTAACAAATCTCTAGCTTTTGGGACAATTGAAGGTACATATACAGTACACAGCTTATAGTCCCATGACAACCTCCTTCCCCAACTCCAGCATCCCTGTATGGCCCAGGCCGGGAGACCAGCCCCTGAGAGCTGTGCAGCCGAGGTGCTAATCGAATCCCCTGTGTATCAGTGGGTCTGCAGTCTCCACAGCCATTAGCTGGGAATGCTGAAATTTGTATTTTTTCCCCCACCAATTCATTATTTTCCATCTGCCAGCACGTGGCTCGACCGACGGTCATTCATCTACTCATCCCGTCACCGCCAACACTCCCGCTCCCCTCTGCCGGGGAACAGTGGCAGCAGGACAATGCTTTGATGATGAATGCTCAGCCATGCTCTGAATATCATTAATAATACATTGTCACCCCGGGCATCAGTCTTCTTGTTTGCTCACCCTTTCCTATTTTTCTTCTCTCTCTCTCTCTCTCTCTCTCTCTCTCTCTCTCTCTCTCTCTCTCTCTCTGTGCCCCCGTTTCCCTCTCGCTCAAAAGCACTCACACACACACACACACACACACAGCAGTGACTCAACAGGTGTCATGTGCCACACTTTAATTGCACTAATACTATTGTGAAGTGTTTTTTCCTGATTTAATAATTCTTTATGCATTTAATGTCCTAGTATGCCTCCACCTGAGGTACTAACTAATATGAATGGTCACCTACTGCCTGTACAGCATCAGCATGACAAGGTAACCCAATACTGGTTGATTGCTCTGATTGTCCCACTGACACCATTACAGAATAGACATCAGGTCCTGGTGAGATTGGGTGAGTTAATGGCTTCGTTAACTTTGTGTTAAGGGCTCAATGGGAGCAAAGAAGCGCCAGCTAGGAACGTACAAAGAAGTCACCCATCAGTGCTCAGCCCATGTTGCTATCTTCTGTGAGGTGCAAGAAACATGACCTCTGGACATCAACGCACATAACTCATTTGACTAAACGGTTATAAAGTGTCATGTCTTCATAACCGAATCAACAGAAATTCAGCTTGAATAAGAAAGCTTGGATTGTACTGCTTGTTTGTTTCTTAGTCAGTATCTGTGCCCAACACACTCAGACCCAAAATAATACCTCATGTTTTTTTTTTTTTTTTGGAGACTGACAACACACAGAATACAATGGAAATCAGTATTCATGTCTTCTGCCTGTGCCATGTAATGGCCCGTGCAATGCAAGATAGACAGCACCAGCTTTTGTCAGCTGGAGTACAATACAGAATGCACTGTCAGCTGCAGCAAGGTAAGACAATAAAGCAATCAGAACATATAAAAGCCCTCACATTATGTCATTATTTGCAGACAAATGCTCTCCGGTGAAATGGATTAGTGTTTTGACAGTGTGGAGAGGAGAACTCCTGTGTTTTTTATGTTTGGTGCCACTGTCCTGCTCAGATTTGTGATTGGAGTTAGTGTGTAACTGCAAAGCTTGTGCTGTTGTACAGTTCCCAACTGATGTTGAGAGTATTCAATATCTATTATTTGTTGTAATGTTTGTTTTGTTTTGTTTATTTAACTTGCTAGTCTATTTGATCTTAAATTCTGCAGCAGCACTACTTAAGGGTGTTTTCACATATTGTCCCCTTTAAAAGAACCAAATTCAGTCCTCTTTAAGTGGACCAAGAGGAGATTAATCCAGTTCTCTTTGCATTTACACCATCCCTAGCCTTGAAAGAGGACCCAGATATCTTTCTAACCCACTTCAGCTGTGATGGGGTCTCATTCCACTTACCATTCACACTGTTTCTGTAGCTCATCATAGAAAGGGTATTTGATGTCGGCCAACTGCCCACTAGATCTGAGCTGATTGCGTGTCGTCATATGCTTCTGTCGCAAATTCTTTACTTTCACATGGCACTGCATTGCAGTCCAGTTAAACCCTTTAGCCTTCATTTTTACAGAAAACAGAAGGAAGAACTTTTTATTTCTGTGTGTAGTTGACAGTTGTTTCTTTATGTGGTCCTCGTTCCATATTTGGAGGAGTGCTGTCATCTCCTCCTCCGACCACACAACCCCACATCTGGCAGCAGCCATGACTTTTGAGCACCCCTGAACAGTGTTGTTGTGTCACATGAGCTATTTATGGTAAGTTGTGAGGGCCAAGAAAGTAATCAGAAAACCAATTGTGAAAGCAAGCAAACCTGTAGTGTTTGGTGTTCACAATGCACAGGTTAAGCGGACGAACCGCATTCAGACCATCTACAGAGCTGGTCTGAGTTCAGGTCACTTTATAGAGGTCTGGGTTCATTTGAAGTGTTCACATGCATGAAATTAAATATTTCACAAACCGCTCTGTGTTCACTTAAAATGTCTCAAAAGAACCAAGTGTGAAAACACCATGACACCAGGCACAAACAGGCACACATTGTTTGGTCATCAATCCAGTGAAGAACATTAGACCATGTCTCATAATATATATTTTTTACCAGATATTGACGGTTTCAGAGCCGTTAAGTCTACCCAGATGGTTGCCGCGCTCGTCAGCTTCTGCATTAACAGCCACAGAACAAAGTAATAAAAGCCCGGCTGAAGGTATAGCAAGGGTAGGATTGGTGCAGTGTGTTGCATACATTACAGATTCAAATATAAAAAGATCAGAGAAAGCCATGACTCACAGCAGAAAGCCTTGCATGAGCCAAAGTACAACACAAGGAATTATTATTATTAATCATATGCTTAATAAATGTTACAAAGCTGTACTAGCAGGATTGTAGCAGAGCTTTTAGCTTATATGAGGTGTCTTCAAACCTAAATCTAAATACACCTAAATTGCAGTGAACAAATTCCAGTTTAAACAAAGACACATTTTAGTTTTTAAATCCTTCCCTTTCAGCCAAGTAATGAAAATGTAGTGGTTGTCTCGAGAAACATTGTCTTTAACTGAAAACATCCATTGCTTTTACAGATGTCAGATTGTGTTGAATGGTTTTCTAAACCTTTGCATTTCTCATTAATACTTTTTTGGAACAAGTTTTGTAGCCTTAAGAATCGTGTGAAACTCACAAGGTAAAGGAGTTTAAAAGACATACATTCCTGAAGAATTTGTATATTTGTATGCTTTGTTAACCTTTTTACAGATGTCCTTGGTGACTCTATTGTGATTTGGGTTATGAATCATAAATGGAAATTGAGTTGAAGCAGAATGAGACCGAAGAAAAGAACAATGCAAACAACAGTGTTTGTTTGAGCATGTGTGTGCTTTTGCTGTGTGTCTGTGTGTGTGTGTGTGCGTGTCAGAGAGAGGGGGAGACAGAGAGAGGAAGTACATGCGTTTTTTTCTTTTTTTTTGTAGTCGTTGCAGTACTCGTATGAATGAATCAGTATGCATATCACAGAACTAACAACCACAACTTTTCCTCATTAGTAACCAATACAGCAGCCTCTCAGGGAAAAAAGAAAAAAGAAAAGGACGAAAAAGAAAGCAGAGGATGGAAGATAAAACAAGAAAGGCAACGTTAGCAAGGTGCAGTGGCGGGTTATAGAGTGGCACTAGTGTGGAATGAGGAAGAGAGTTTGTTATTATGGGCTCGGATATATTGCCACACGCTGCCCTTTTCCAAGTCTTCATGACTCTGCGATACTGATTCATGTCATTGTGTCTCTGTGGATTGATCACTGCAGCTCCCTGATTGGCGGACCCCCATCTGTTGGCCTATCTAGACTGTGACTCGTACAAACTCAGAGAGCCCCGTTTTCTAAGACCAAACTAAATCAAACCTGCACTTTAGCCTTTCTCTTTCTTGCCAAAACGTCACGGCACGAAGAATTGATTTTGAAATGTATGGTATAGTACTTCTGATGTCCGTGTAATTGAAGGTAAAAAGGACAAAGAAAATATTACCCATTTCTGTGGTCACCTCAAGGCAATCTCCTTTTCCCCGTATTATTTTCTCAAAGTTTTATATATTTGTAAAGTCACCTCTGTGGTAAATAACACTGAAATGGTACAATTGCCTCAGGGGGCGACATAGGTGTTCAAAGAGCAGCTGCATATTGTTGAAAGAGAGAGATTCTCTGGGGCTCAGCAGAAATGAGGTCTGCCAAACAATTGGCTCAACAAGGCATGTTGAAAAATAGGTTAGAGAGGGTTTGCAATATTTCAGAAGATGCAAAGCAAATTTGGTCACAAAGACTTTTCATGAAAAGCTGTTGAGTGATATGATACTGCAAATAATATTCATATCTTAATCAGTGTTACCACTTCGGGGTATTCCGGCAACTGGATTTGTGTACTCCAAAGAATATAGCTTGCTAATGTTATATCACAATGCTGGACTACCAGAGTCTCATGTCTGCAGGTATAAAGACCAACTGAAACCAGACACACTTGTTTCAACACATATGTATTTAGTACTGGACTGAATGAGGTATCAGAGGAAATTTCACTTAAATAATCTTGACCTAAACATAATAAATATTGAGTAACACCATAGTTCATTGCTCTTTAGTTATTATTTACATTATATTATGACTCAGTCTTCAACATGTTCACCTACCCATTGCCCTGGCTTTAAACACCCCGTAAGAGATTAACCTACAGTGTACTGATAGAACACCTTTCCTAGAAGTTAGCAGGACAGAGACACTATTCACAAGTCCTAGAAACTTCAGTGGTTGTTTTTCTGTCTCAAGCCACAATGTCCAAAAAAACAACAACCTGACAAAACTGCAGATTGCATGCATTTGTGTCACTTGTCTTGTGAAGGCGGGTTAGCAGGCAGCCGAGAGAGTCCGTCTGGAGAGCCGGAGCGGCAGGGTAGTGAGCTGTGGGCTTTTCTTATTACAGAGAGACAGGCCTCAGCGCCGTTGCCCCGGAACAGAGGAATCCAGCGAGACCAAGCTGAAGTCAGTCAGACGATTCGTTAAAAAGTAAAAAGACAACTCCCTCCTGCATAGCCAGAGCTTTGTGCAGGCTGACAGTGGTTGCTGTGTGACTGTATGAGGATGCCACCAAATGACAGGGGAAATACAGGCCCCTCATCAGTCCTCAGTGCTCATCCACTATACCAAACAATCATACAAAAAAATGAAAGCATAGCGAAAGAAATGCAGCCCGGTGGTAAACATTTCATTATCTATCGTCTTCAGAGTGCAGTATGGCAGAACACTAGCAGTGATAGCGTTAGCTTCCCTGTCAACAGGTTTGATTAATATCATACATTAAAATGTCAATATGACACACAATTTAAGGTAGATTCCTTTTTTCTTTCTTCCTGCCACGCATTAGTGATTGTGATGTGTTATTCTGAATGTGTCGCAATACATTTTCTCTTCAAAGACAAAGGAGGTAAGGGCGAGGTGTGTGGTGGGGCATGGGGACTGCAAAGGAAAGAGTTGAGTGGAACTGTTGGGTCATTTTGAGGGCCAGCTGTATTTCAATCAATCACACCATTTTGGCAAAGCCGTAATCTCTTCCAATGAGGCTTCTTTAGTGAACTTTCCTGCCTATGTTCTCAGATGTGCTCACTGGCAGTGACAACAACTCTGTGACAGGCCACTGCATCTCAACGAGTTGCCTCAGATTGCCCCAACTGGTTAAATTGAAGTTTATCACAAATCCATTCAACATTGATCTATCACTCACAGCAAAATTAGATTTTTACGATGGGTGAATACTTTGTTTCCCTCACGAGTGAAAAGCAACCATGCTGCACACTGATTCCGATATTATTCGGCTGTGAGTAAACCGTAAAACAGGATATGAATGCTGCAGCAGTTCAACTATGGAGCTATTACCGCACTGGGTTAACTGGAGTTTAGCTGCACAATAGCTCCACTTCCAATTGCAATCTCGAAACACAGTTACAAAGAGCTGTTGCTCTGCCGACCTTTGCTATGAATCAACTCTGGCCATCACGCTGCAAGTATACCAAATATGACATTTGAAATGTTTGTGTGCCCTCTGTACGGCTGCGTTTCATCTCCAAATCGACCAGGTTATTAAGATTCTGAATGAAACTGTCGTCCACACTTGCCTTCCACACTGGCAGACCCCAAATTAATGATGGAGTGATACTACTGAAATAATCCTAAACCTGAAACCCATAGACCCTCAGCTATCTACAGAAAGCACTCAATCCATTCATCTTTATTTTCAGCAGTATTTTCAGGTTACAACGGTAATCTGGAGCTCTGAGAGAAAGTTGATCATGCCTATTGATTGGAGTGCCATACTTCCTGTTGAATATAAAACAATGTATTAATGTCTTTGGGACTTCAATACATGGCTTGATTGCACCTAGTTCCCCCACGGGAGACTGGGTTCTCATTTTACTTCTTCTGTAATAAGTGTGCAATTCTTCTGTGTTGTTTGATTAGATGTGTAATAAATCAAAAGGTCCTTCTCAAGACAGGTGCTGCATAAAGCACAGGGGTCAGTGATTTCCATGAATGAGTATTAAAATCTTTTTGGTCTTTTGGTCTTTTCACCAAAGTCCAGATATATAAAACAAACAAAAACACTTGGTGTCTGTTGGGGGCTGTTGTCAAGAAAGAAGATATCTTTGAAGAATCTGTAGAAAATCATTTAAAAGAATGTAATTAAGGAATTAACACTTGAAATGGAGATTCTGCCGCACATGTGCCTGATTCACTTCACGGTAGTTTGGAACATTCATTTTTCATCTAGATATTGATTGATGAACAAAGCTTATCGATTCTGTTGAAGATAAAATGGTGAAAACCGTAGCGCTCCCAAGATAGCCACTGAGGAAATATTACACAGCCCAGCTCTGTTCTTTCCAAGATTCATCCTTTCACGTTCTTCTGCTAAGCAGAACTCGGCTTTTCTTCTGACTTTGATTAGACTCCATTGCCGGTGCAACCACTACCTAATAATTGACTCCTCTTTTTTTTCTACAATCTTAGACAATTGTATTTTATTTCACCGGGAAGACTCTTGTTTAATTATCCACTGTCTTTCCACCCCATTGATTTACATTGTTAGCTCTTTAATTATACAATTCATCACCTTTTAAACATGAAAAACTACTTAAAATTCCCGGTAATTAAAGCTCATTGAAGGATATCAGCACATTTTAAAACCGCTAAGTAAATTAGGCAGCTAAAGACTTGGTGCTTATTCAAACTTTTCCTTTTTTATTTTTCTTGTACTTATCTGACTAATGTGTCTCTGCTATAAACTGTGTTTTATGTGGCGGTTGTTCAGTGCCGTCTTGTCACAGCATATATCTTTAATGTGCGTAAAAACATCCCCCTGCAATGCTTTGAAATCGCTGTAACAGAAGCTCCAGCTTTCTTAAAAGCAGTTTTTTTGTGAGTTTAAATCTAGCAATTGTTTTATGTGGCCCCTGCCCTTCATCTGTCCTTCCTTTGAGTAAAACTTGGTCTCCTCTTAGCCTGCTTTGAAAAATAAAGAAAAACAATGAAGGAATATTATGAATATTTTTCATAAATAGAATGACCTGTCAAAATTTAATCTCGGTCTCTTGTCTCCCATTTATTTGTTTGTTTGTTTATTTATTTATTTATTTGTTGCTTAAGTTGTGACATGTACAGTAATGTCCTCCCTTGTTTGCTTTGTGTCAACTTGAAGGACACACATACCAATATACTGAGTGTTTCTGCACAGAATGTCTTCACACAGCCACAGAAGAGCATTGTGTTTAAGGATATATTATAGAAATAATTTTTCATTGCACAGTGGGTGATAATAAAAGAAAATGAGGAAGGAAAAGAAGAAAAGCTTTTCACTGACCTGCAATACCGGCCTTCAAAAATTATCTTCAAACTTGGTGAAGAAGGAATACAGAACAAAGCAAAATGGATGCCGATTTAATCGGTGTCTTGGATGACTATACTTTATCAAAGCAGTGCATAAGTGTTGTCAAACACGGTATCAGATTGATGTTAATATTACCAACACAGCAGGACAAAATACAAGAAATGAGCTAAAAGAAAACAATGCTGAAAATTATCCCCTTCCTCTGATCAGTGAATGAAGATTTACTTGCATTTTACACATCGTAACCTTGGACTTTTATACCTTGACAAACTGTTTTGCTGGCTACTTCCCTAAATTCCAATCCAGTGACTCACGATGGTGGGTTTTGACAAATGCTCTAATTATGAGCTGGGTCCACTTTTATTAAGTTAAGTTCATTCAATATTCAGAAATGAATCCCCATTGATATCAGGCATACAGGCAAGACTGATTCATTGGAAATGCACCACAGAATGTATTCTTATGAGCCGGACTCCCTACAACTAGAAGCTGTGTGGATTTGTACTGCTGTTTATTGTGCAGGTGTATGGGAGAGTTATTTTGCATTGTATAATAATAGATGAATGTCATATGTAGCTCATTCTTAACTGAGAATGCTTCAGGTAGAAGTCAATTTTGCTTAACAAATGTTTCCATGCACAATAAAGCAAGACATGTTTCAGAAAAGACAATTATGTTGATTTATTTATGTATTTAAATCAAGCAGGAAGACAGGAAACATTAGAAATATTCTGTTGCCATGGCTATAATTGTATTTAAACACATGACTCTTTGGAAAACAACAAAAGCTTAAAGATAAAGAGCTTCAAAATAAGATGTTCCCCTTGCGCAAACTACCCATCAGCCTGTGCTTTGTATGTTCCTCCATAAAAGCTTTTCTCAGAATATATGAACTTCTTCAGACTTTGCCCTCAGTATTTGAAACTTGGTGCCTGTTTTGTTTCTGACTTGGTCCCTCTCTTATTGTAAGGGTTTTGTTGGACTGTTGATCCCAATGTGAAAGCGGATCATCTTGTTGTCGATATTCTTCCTCACCTGACTGGCTTGCTCTTCTCAAACTTTGTTCTTTATCACCTTTTGTGCCACATTACTGTTCTTCTGCATTTGTGTCCTGGGAGGCAAGTGGAGAAATGCTTTCATAACTTGTTGATATCAGAATAGACAGTTATCATATGAGGAATAGGAGCTGAAGGGGAAAAAACAACTGAAAAGCACACAAATCACTCGTAAGGGCATCTGCAAGACGCATGGACAGAAATAGCAGGGCAACGTGGGTCGTAACACTACTCCTCGATAAAAGCGTTGGTTCGGTGCGGACCCTAGGGTTCCAGCTGTGTGATATCTGAGACTGAATGCTAGAATCGTTCTGCCTCGGCATTGCAGTAAGAAAATAATAGAATTCAACTGAGGCCTGATTTCTTTTGAGATAAAAACCCTGAACGTGCGAGACAAAGTCCACCCTCGAGGCGTAGCCCCTCTGAAATGGCAGTCTCTATTTAAGACGATTCAATAGCTATTTTAGAATCTATAGGCAAATATATGTGCTTGCATTATTTCGAGTAATTGTTCCAGGATCAAAGAGTAGAAATAGCAGGTCCCTTAAAATGTCAAAGCTTTAAATTCCCCATGACGAGGGAATTCAAAACGGTATTGCGTTAATGATTTTCTGTTGATTGCTCAGTTCCGAATGGAAGCAACAATTACCATTCCTGCTGAACAGCCACATTTCTGTGTGGGTTGAGGAAGGTAAATCGGACAAAGGTGAGGTGGCGTGAAATATATTTTCTGGCAAGACTGAATTGACATTAAGGCCAGGAGTTTAATACATTTTTCATGAGCATCTACTGTTGCTACATTGCTACAATATATATGTGATTGTGAAGAAATGTAGTATTGTTTAGAAGGAATCTTTTGTATATCAGTGCAAGGCAGCAACAGGGTGAATTTAAATGTCCTCCTCTGTCCCCTGATATTCATACACCAGAACAAAAGACTGACACAGCCTTCGACTACTACAATAGGCTTTGTTTGTTTGTTTGTTTGTTTTCTGAAAATGTTATGTGCTGTGTAAATGGTTTAATATTTCTAAATACAGAAAGGGTTAGTTCCTGATTACCTTTAACCATAACTTGCTTAGATTGAAAGCCTGTTTCTATGTGTGAGCAGCGTTTCTCTAAATTTAAGTCTTTCTTGTATCAGTCCTGAATGTGTCCATCAGGCCATGATTTATGTTGAAAGAAAATATTTTACGACCTGAAGATTTGACAGTGTTGAAGAGGAATGATGACTGCTCCTTTACCTGTTGTATAAATAGCTATGTGGAGCACCAACATTATTTTTAAATCTCAATTCAGTGTATCAAATAGATGTTTCAATACCACTGGATGGAGCGAATGTTTCCTGATTTATTTATTTTTAACTGCTAGCATCTGTGCCCTTTTTACAGTATTTTTCTGACTAGCATACTAGAAGTGATTTTATATATGTTGCTCATGTACTCCTCTACTGCTTCGCCCTCAAATGTAAATTCACTTGGAAATACAGGAGTTGTGGTTGCAGTGCGTTGAAAGATTGGATAAGATAGATACAGTGTTACAGGATTGTGTGCGTGTGTGTGTTTATTAGTGTCCTATGAGGAAAGCTTTTTGCCAGCAGGCTTTTAAAGATCCTTGCATTTTTGGATAGATTACCTTAAAATAATTGGAAATGCAGAAGTTGTTAACCTTACAATAGAGAGGGAAAAAAAATGAAACGGTACTAATTTTGTCCCCGAAGGCGTCTTAAGAGAAAATAAGTAATACTCAACAGTGAATGCATTGAATATAGAAGTCACTTTGAATCATGTCAAACATGATAGAAGAGCCAGGAAAAGATAAGCAAAGAAGCAACAAATGAGTATGCGCATCATTTTATCATGTAATGTGATACAGGACTGAAGGACACTTCTCTTCTGACAGCTTGACCTTTTCCAGGATGCTCTTAGGCCAGGCAAGATATCAGAAGCGGCATCACTGGAATATTTCTGAATATGAGATTCGAGCTGTCTTACACTGAGGAGGCCTGATATGAGATGCATGCTCTCCGAGTCAGACCGGCAGGCAGCCTTGTTCCTAAAAATTTACCTGCATGTTAGCCAGAGGAAGGAGCACTTCCTGCTAAGCCCATAGGATATGCATTCAATGCGCACATTCAAACCCTGTAAGTGCATCCTAATTTTTTTTCCCTCCTTCGCTTTCTTAACCAAGAAAATTGAAGAGTATTGTTTACATCTGTCTTTATTTGCACTAAGTGGCTCCTGTGGTGTCAGTCACACATGGTCACATACACTTGTGAAGAAAAGCTTGCAGACACAATGTATTTGTATCTAATACAGACTTTTACAACAGGACTTTGTTAGCTGTAAGGGGAAAGTAAAGATCTTGCATTATATTGTATGTCTGCAACTTTAACTAAAGCAGCTAAACTAATATGTCAGAATTTCTCCTTCTTTCTTTATTTTTCACTATATTAAAACTATATTAAAGCGGCCCACTCCTTTTGAACCTGTCAGTGTACATTGCTCCACATTGAGCCTACTGTCTGTCTAGTGTCACTTGCCAGCAACAGGCACTTCCATCTTCAGGATTTGAAGACAGGTATTATTTCTCTAGCAGCTTAGATGAGATATAAAGCACAACTCGTGAAAGGCTATACCTTGAGTGTGAGTGCACTGGACTTTTAATTAAAAAACTTAGGTCAGGGGTTGAACTACTACCACAAAAGAACATGCATATCGACACTTGTAAGAGTTGCAACGACAGCTGATGATACATAATCGCATTTTTCAGAATCCAGTGTTTGCTCTTTAAACTCTTCAGCTTAATCTTGACTTTATTACAAGCTTCTCATGAATATTTTGTCTACATTGGATTTATTTTTGCAACAATGACTGCATCTCCCCCAGAATAGCATCGAGATCCTCCTTATCAGAGTGCTTTGTTCACACATACCTGATTAGGGGTATCTGCTTTTCTGAGCAGCTGTACAGAAATAGTTTGCTAGCTGATTATTTTTCATTTCATATGTCGGGTTTCAAGCAAATAAAAATAGACTACACACTTTAACAGTCATTTTACTCATTTAATTTCCTTTGTTTTCTTTAATGCAGAAATGAATGATTAAGAGGACTTTAAAAGCAGTCTGCTTTTTTATGTATTAGATATAATATATTTGGACATTTTGGGTTGCAGGCAAGTAAGATTCACAAATGAATAAAAAGACAATGCTGGTTTCAGGTGAGAACTAGAAAGTGACACTTAAGATAACAGAAAAGCTTCACAGATGTTTATTGGAAGCGTACAACTGGGAGAGTGTAAAGTGTGGATCTCTTGAAATGCAGTTTGAGACGCAAGGAAAAGTGTTCTTACTATGTTTGTCATTACTGAAGATAGAAAGCGCCAGTACATGTGCACTAGAATTCCCGAAGTGGACAGGGACCTATATAACAGAGTTAATTTTTTTCCATAATTCTATTTATAATGTCGTTCAGCATTGTCGGCTTTTCCATTGTGGAAAGGCGGGGAGGGGGTAAAACCCTTGAGCTCTTCCCACGCTAAGTTCATGTGAGTGTGACAGTGACATTTAACTACACTTGGCAGCTCCTTAGCCTTTAATACCTTGATTAATAAGGTTTAAAAACGGAAAGTTATTAGTTGCTCCTACTCTTTTAGTTTTGTGCACGTAACGGTGTCTAACCTTTTTTTTTTCCCCAGCCTCTCAATCATTCTTCATAATTGTCTTGATAACCCTACTTCAAAGGGGTTGGGAAAGGGGGAGCAGGAAGTCAAGGTACAGAACTGGAAATGCTTTTTAAATTAGCTTGATAATGCAGACTGACATTCACTTAATGGTGCAAGAAAATGTTTTGGTGTAACATGAAATCATCAAAAGAACTTCGGAGGAGTAACTGAGGATTACGGTGTCAGGCGATGAAAGTGTCAACATCCTGTCAAGGAATCTTGATTGGCAGAAACCGTTGCCTGACATAAATGTTGTTCAAAATGAAGATCCACAGAGCATATTGAAGAAACGAATTGATATCTGATGACCATTGGGCAGTTCTTCTCTATATTTCATATGTTATGGTTTAGGAAGATGTGGGGGTGTTAACACTATATAGGCTTAAAATATTTTTGTTAGAATTGTGTTTTTATTGATGCCAGTATCAGATTCCACTAAATATACATACTGTATAAGGCATTCACTCATTAAAAAAAAATATATCCTATAGTGCTTGACAGTACTGCCTGATAATCAAATAACAGGACTATTCTGGAAAACTGTGTTTAACAAGGGAAAACAACCACCAAAGGTTCACAATTTAAAAAAAAAAATGTTTTTGAACACACATGTTTCCTCCAAACCACATCTGAGTCATTGTTTGAGCTGGGGTGTGAACCCAAGCCTCTCCAGTAATAAAACAGTCCACTATGAAAGAATAACTAATTGTGTGAAAAGAATTGAAAAGCTCAGTGTTAGCTGTAAGGGAACTGACCTTGTGTTATTGATTGCATCACTTATGTTATGGCCCCTTTGTTGTTGTTGTTTTTTTTTGTAAAGGCATTTTCTTCATGGTCTTTCTTTCTTTGTCTGAAAAAACACACCAATGCCAAATCCAGTATTAGAAAATTCCCATAAACAGAATGGGCTTCTCTACCCCTTAAGGTCTGTTCATACAAACATAATTATTCTAGACTCCACCGATGTGAAAATCATCATTCCCTCCCATATTCATACTCTGTGATCCTATTCCAGTTGCTGATATAATGATGGACGGACTTATTTGTTTTGGGGCCTTGTGAAGAGGTAACCACTGGACTCAGATCTGCCAAACATATGCAGTTTTCAGGCGTTCCTCAGAATCTTTCTCTTTTATCTCTACTATTTGGAGCTCATTTTATATATTTTGAACCCAGTATTTGGGCGCTGTGGAAGGTATCGCTACAGATAGCCAGCAGCTCGCTCTTTACAGCTGTACTGTAAGCTTCCCCACTGAGGAAAAGCCGCTGTCCAGTGGTACTGAAATCACTACAAAGACTAACGGCATCTGAGGCAACAATTCCCTAAAACACACAGGCCCCTGTTTATACCCGACTGATACAATATTTAGATCGTTTCAACAAATAGTTTGGCTCCTTGGTTTACATTCTAATGTAATTTGGATAACACTTTACAATAATGGGCATTCATTCCTCATGAATTCTGTTAGTACAACACAGGAAAAACACATGAATACATGATGTAATTCTTGTGAACTCAAGTATGTGAATTCATAATGATTTAAAGGCTCTTATTCATATGGAATTCATTTTTAATAAATGAAGTTGATCATACAGTGAGGGAAAAAAGTATTTGATCCCCTGCTGATTTTGTATATTTGCCCACTGACAAATAAATGATCAGTCTATAATTTTAATGGTAGGTGTATTTTAACAGTGAGAGACAGAATAACAACAAAAAAATCCAGAAAAACGCATTTCAAAAACGTTATACATTGATTTGCATGTTAATGAGGGAAATAATTAATGTTTTTCCCCTGGTGAGCGAGTAAGAGGGTATGAATTCATTAAGATTCATGGTTATTAAGGGTCTTGTTTTCTCCAGTATGTTCCTCATGAATTCATGCGTAATTCCTTTGCAACAAATGGTATTTATCACGTGTACAAATCGGGACTGGCTATATGAATAAAAGCAAACAAAATGTATGGATTCATCACAATTTTTAATTTTAAAATGTATTTATTCTTGCAATAATCGGCGTTATGCCAAGTTACGTTTTCTTATAAAGAATCATGCTAATTTACAAGCTAATCACATGCACTTCATGTTTACAGCCAATTATGTTAAAGTCATGATTATTCATGTTATTTCCTAATGAACACTACATGAGCAGACCATTATAGTAAAGTCACATGATACTATTGTTCAGTGGCGTATTATATACTTCTTTTCATATTTTTTTGCTTTCATCTTTTCACATCGATACAGTGATAATTTGGGATTGAGCCAGTGCTTACAATAACCACAATAATAGAAACACATTCTTGCAGCGTATTTGGCATTTGAAAGGTGTTTGTAGGGGGATTATAACGTGGAGATAATGCTGAAACATCTGTATTTTCATATTCGCTGTACGCCAATATATCCCTGTACACGTAAAAAAAAAGGTTGAATATCTCTGATGGAGGTGCATTGTGCTTCCATTTATTGGACTGATTGGGCTCAGTTCCAAATATGTTGAATCAATTCACAGAACAGGACTAGAATTTCCAGTCCTAGCAATGGGCAGCCTCCTCTGATCAGCTGTGATGTCTTCCCTACCTCTTCACAGCTAACTATCACCACCTGCCTGTGCTGGAGAACAAAGCCCTCAGCATGAGCTTTGATAAGCACAACAGGCAATGGTTCTTTATTGGATGCCAGTGATTAAAAAGCTCTTTTTTTATTTCAATTCAGCTCAGGCCTATATATCTACCTGACAGATAGTTCTGCATATTCCATATCAGGGCTGCCATTAATTCTCATGTCAGTGTATTAGATTGGGACTGGAAAATTGATTCCTCTCCAAAAGCAGACTCACTCCAATACATAAGCGCAGCTCCAACTATCACACATACATGGCCACACACACAATGAAGAAATTCAGAAAATGTAGAAAGAAATTGCCAGTTATAGTGTTGTCATTTTCCTGTTTTGTTTTTTGTTTTTTGTTTTTCTTCGATCTATATTTAGACAATCATTGACACACAATATCTAACACAAAACACATTTATTCCCACACTGCAAGTAAAGACATATACACACTCACAAACCTTTTGACAAGAAAGGTGAATATTTTAATTTTATTTTAACAGCAAAAAGTAAAAAACAAAAACACACATACTCACAAACCTGGCAAAAAAAAAAAAAAAAAAAAACATGCATCAACAATAAAAAGAAAAACCAGAAACAACTAAAATAAAACGACTTCCCTCCCACACCCAAATCAGGCACTTCATACTCACTAAACCACAGACACTGATGCATAAAGCAGCAAACTAACATGCCCAGCCACCCCCTCACAACTCCTCACACATGATAATGGGTTTCTTGCAGATCAGCCATTGTCAGGTAAATCCCTGAATGCACCCATGCTCACAGGCATCGAGCCTTTCCTGCAATTAATCCCCTCTTTCTGTATTTCATTCCTCCAGCACTAATTTGTGTTTTTTTTTCTTCTCGAAATTCATAACTCAAAGAGGGCCGTTTGTGAAGTGCAGAAAGCGCGGGAATTACTCTGAAGGATTATGTTTCCATAATGCGGCAGGACACCTCAAAATGTTTCCATGGTACATGTCGTGCTGATTGTGCGAGAGAGATGGAGGACTAGGTGTGAGGATTGGGAACAACCTCATCAAATGTAAAAGCATGTATGGATCTCTATATTAATATTGAAAATGTATGCATTTTGTTGTTTGTTTGTTTTTTCTTTTGCTAGTTGGTTGTTTGGTTTAATTTAATTTTTCTCTCGATGTACATACAAACTCTGTCTGATTTACACAGGTTTGAAATCCACAGAAGGATTTAAATAAACACATAGACACCAACACGCACACGCTCACACACGCACACACACACAACAGAAATAAATCTTCATTGTAGACCAGCCAATTCAATCCAATTTACTGGTGCATTAAAACAATTTGATTTGACTGCTTAATTAGAAACTGTGAATAAACAGGCATCTCCAAAGCCTTCTACCATTCCTCACAGAGCTGCCACTAAAAGTGTTTTTAAAACTGCCTTTTGTAGCGAGGCCTGAATTTTGTTTTCATATTTGTGCAGCCTATTGTTTTCTCTGTGCTCACCTACACATCTCATTCTTTGCAGAAATGCAAATGAGCTGAAATACACTGGCTTTTATTTTGAGTTCCTCACAATGATATCATCATGTGTTCAATATTCAAGGGTGTGTATAAAAAATGAAAGGTTATAATCAAAAGGTATTTGTCTCAACCTTTTTATCCTGTTCATAGTGGCTTATTGATCCAAGACATCCTTTATCCTGCATCTTGTAGGATCCAATTACATCTACTCGCATGGAGTGCAAAATATTCTATACAATCTCAATTATTGTATATAAGACTCTTCTTTTTGGAGTCGTTCCAAAACATGCACACTAAAGGGGTCTTGTTTCATCAATTAAAGGCAGTGTTTCGTTATCCGTAACACCAATTAGAAGACAATTTCAGACTGAACAAAGATTTTACACGAGTCCTTTGTCTGTCGCTCTGACTGACAGGCTAAAAGTGCAGAGTATACTAGGAAACACTTCAAAGGAACTTTGAAAGGTGTGAGATGGAATATCTTTCACTTATTATTATGCAAATTATCTCTAAATGATGGAAATTAAAGCCTACTGTTTATGATCTCACTTCAAAATGGTTGCACAGTAACAATTACAGTCTGCTAAAATGTGGATGTATTGCACTGCCTGAATACCGTGGAAATCATATTAGTGTTGAGGCGAAGTCAGTGTGCAACTTTGAGGATAGGGTTAACATTCTTGCGTGGGTGATACCCTCTCTGAGCCTTAAGTGCCCCCCAAACAGAGACAGAATGAAAGAAGATCCTTTGGGTTTTTTCTAATTTTCCCAGAAATGCCTGATTGAAACAGGTGTTTTTGACTGGTGAAAGGGTAAGGAGATCCACTATCAGTAACCACATTGGAGGCACTTACTGCACTACAGAAACCACAATATGAGATTTCACTTTTCTTGTAGTGCAGGACTATGGTCCTTCAGCCACCTAGACTGATGACACAACGTGTGAGACCAGACTGGACATGGACTGAACAAATTCAATCGCTTCTTGACCTTGGAAAGCAGGCTTCACACACAAGGAACTTTTTCTTGATCATAAAAAACAATGAAAGCTTTTATTCAATACAGGGGAAGCAGGCACGTTGCCCTTAGCGTTAATGCCTTGCCTTGTTAGTAGGTATAAGAGAAAAGGCTTCCAGAGGCGGTTCATAGATTTTCTCTGGGAAAATTCTAGATTTTTAAAAGGAATAAAAACAAAGAAAATGTTTTATTTATATACATTGGATTCCAATCCTTTGCTACGGGAGCATCTTAGTGGTTGTCTTAAGCTAGAAGGAGAGGGCCATTTATCTCTGTACTGGAAGTCACTGACACAATAAAAGCTCTTTCATATCTCTCTGTGGTTTGCAGAAACCAATGGGGGCACTTTTAAAATGAGTGCCCTTTCAACTCTAGTACTGGCTGATGGGAACCTGGCATTTGTCAATGCTACCTTAATAGGAAGCCTTCTTATGGGCAAACTCAAAGCAATAACAAAGCCAAGCCAAGAAACATACTTGAGGTTTTGAACTAGTCTTTTGCAGTATAAATGTTTCAGCTTGAGCTCCATGTTTTAGCTGCTTCTACTCAGTAAGACCAAAATTATTTAAGTACATTTCATATTTTTACTTGCACGCCTTAATGACACAGACAGTCTGTTGTGTAAAATATTAATAACATTTTAGATGTAGTCTGATATAGAATAGGTAACTTGTTCTTTTCTTCCAATAAGAGGAAAGGAAATGGTTTATTGATTGCGTTTATAACTGCGAAATAACTGCGAGAGGTATTGAAATCTGTGTGCTGCTGGAGAAGATGTGCGTTAGCTGGGGAGTTAAACTGGGGAGTTACATGCATGATATTATTACAGCATATCCAACTTAAACCTCCTCGCAGCCAGCTTCATCATGATTAAATGATTTGTATTCCTCGCACACAGATGAAAATAATAAATACAACTAAATTAATAAACAAGAACAAACAAACAAGGATGGAGGAGTTTTAATATTTAAACAGATCAATCATTTTATTAGAAAAAATAAATGTGGTGAAATGATTTACCATGAGAGATGTCAAAGCTACTTTTAATCTCTGAGCTTGTTTGTTTTTTTAACTAAAGCAATAAATCAAGATAATAATAATAATAATAATAATAATAATAATAATAATAATAATAATAATAATAATAATAATAATAATAATAATAATACTGCTGTGTCTGCTTTGCTTTCTTTAGTATTTAGAAGTATTTACATTGCAATAATACATTCAATAGGAAAAACCTCCACTTCAACAGTTCCCACCCCAGTCATAATTGATCTAGTTATATGTTTGGTAGCAAACAATGCACTATTAGCAAAACCCCCTGTAATCTTGCACACATCTTCCAAGAAAGGGAGACGGACATTTTTGCTATTCTTAGCTTTTTCATCAGAATACATTTCCTAAAGGAAGAGTCTGGGAGGATTTCTATAAACAGAAACGTATTAGGATTACCTCCACGCTGTAACCTGAAAACTGATATGGCAGTAATGGGAACGGTAATTTCCAACACGGCCCACCTAATTCATCTGCTGGGGAGTGAGCTGTTTGCCTGCCATTTTCCTGCAGGGGAAAATAAGGACCTGTCATGTTCAGTTGCACAAATGGAGAAGGAGAAGAAAAAAGGAAATATTAGCAGACCTCCCACCGAAGACCGTGCACCTGAGGAGCACCTATACCTTTATGAACGAGCACATCAGTCTGGCTAAAAGGAAGATCGGGGTCAGGCTGTCCCTGGCAGGATTTGAACTCCATTAGTACTTATATTTAAAAGCTGCCTGGTACTGATTTTAACTAAACAACTTGTTCACAAAAAAAGCTTAATTATATGCTGAGTAAATGCGGGAGAGGGAGGCCAGGGGAAGATAAATGGGACTGAAGAATTGGCTGGAGTGCCTGATGTCGGGCTAATGGATTGTGTGAGCCGTGCTGGAGTGGGGAAGGAGCACAGGATGATGCTTTCACTGTAGGAAGAGGCTGGGGGTTATAATTACCTGAGTGAAAGGTTAAACAGGCAGGGAGGGAGCTCTTTGGACCACCCATTTACCATCTCCTTCTTGCCAAACAGCTCCAGTGCGGAAGACTTTGCTGAATTAGTCATTATTACTCTGCCAGTCTTTGTAATAACATGTTGTGTAATCAGTTTCTGTGGGTATAACCCACTACTAACTCAAAAAGAAAGGGGTTTATTCATCACACAAGTAGTTTAATGTAGCTGATGCAGTTTCATATTGCAAAACGGTCCATTCACTTTGTAATACTTATTTGTATTATCTTCACCGGAGATCTGTGCGTATGGAGATGAGTTGCATGCCCTCTCTTGAAACTGCAGGTGTTCATGGTCTGATCATGAGTAATACTCTTTCTATCCCCAGAGCAGAGCCATGCTATCCATCAGTCGAGTGAGGGGGGAAGGGATCCTCTCTTGCTTTTCATCCGTCAAATGAAAATCCTGTAAATAAGGGCTCGAGCTTCCGAGAGATTTCCAATCTCGAAGCACAGGTGTCTCGCCACTTAGAGAGAGATGGAGAGGGAGGAAAAAAGACTAGAACTTCATCGCCATTCAGAGAGTAAAGTGACTCGTGAAAGGAGTAATTTTTCGGAGAGTTTCCTGCTGAAGGAGGTGCAAAAAGAGAAAACGTGAAGGAGCGCAGACAAAGAGAGGGGACACGGGGTCTCTGTGGCCTCCCAACCCTGCCCGCTATGCTCCTTTTCTGTTGTGGAAGTGTCTCCAGCCCACGTTGGAGCAAAGAGGCAGCCTGGCTCAAGCCGGCAGGGGAAGGGAGACCCCTCTGACCGATCCGCCTTTCCTCCGTCATCAAAGGAGAGAACAGGAGAGCCGAATCGCTCTAATGAAGGAAAGGTGAAGTGAGCGCAGCAAACAGCTTCTTGGTATTCACTGTGAGAAGCCATTAGGGACAGCCAAGCTTGCCGCAGGCACTGGGTTACTGCAATTAAACGGCTGTCTAGTTGGCTTATCGTGAAGGTGCCTGTGTGAAATTAATAGTGCTGTTTCTTTTGTGTGATTTCATTGCTCCCACCTCACCCCCAGGAAGGACAGAGGTGTCTGGGGAAGAGGGGTAGGGTAGCTTGTGTGTGGGGGGGTTCTGTTCTTTGAATGAAAAGCATCTAGACCGGCTGCCATCATTACAGTGAAGCTAGGATTCTTGCTTAAAGGAGCAAAATGATGTTGCTCTGAATTATCAGGACTTCAGTCTTTCATGTTCCTGAAGCTTTTGCCAAATTTGCCCCAGTTCTGACATTTTGTCATTTTAGTAGCTTAGTTTTCTTTTTTTCAGCGCTGATTTAGTACTTTTAGAAGGCGAGGGCGAGTGATATTGTTTGGATTTGGGCACCCTGCCACCAGGTGGGTGAGAGCAATGTTTTTGTTGCCGTTCTCCTCCACTTTGCTAAGCAGCGCTGGACTAACATAAAATCTACCAAACTCAATACATGTGTGCTCCTGGAATTTTAACCAGACCCCCCGCCACCAAGTAGAAATATATCTAAAGAGCAGTGCTGCTGCATCTCTTCTCTAACCGTTTCTGCATTCTCTGGGTTCATTTTTGTTCCTTCCCTTATCTGTATCATGATGGATCATGTTCTTCCCTGCTGAACGTTATCCAGTACCGTACTCTGCTGTGCTTTTTCAATGTCCCATTGCTGTATCTTTTCCCAAAACCGTATCTCATAACATCTGTGCTTTCACGGGCGAAAGGACTACGACAATCACTGTGCCGGAGACTGTTTTGATGCACACAAAGTGACACCTGCACATACACGGCCTCGAAAGGGTCTTTTAAAACCAGATGAAATGAAGAGTTGAGACTCTCGAGACGTACAGATCAACAGAACCTTGTTTCATTCATTCAGATTAAATCTCGCTGGGGGCGGGGGGACACAGAGTCAGTATGTGACCCGGTCCTCATTTTGAACGTGCCTCTGGCCTAGCTATTATTTGGCGGGTCAGAGCGGTATGTACCTTGCGTTGTGCTTTTCTTCATTCTATCATTGTTGGCACAGCTGGACCTTTATTGTAGTACCATCTGAGATCCCTGCGTATAGTGTTATAAAGATATGATAAATGCATTTAACAACCTCAGTGGATGACTATTTATTCCACACATTTTCTCACTCTGTTTTGTCTGTGTGTTGACCAAACGGGAACAAACCGGCAAACACAGGCTCCGTGTTTGAGCACACAGAGCAGGCAGCTGTCACTCCTGGAGCCTAATGCACTAAGACAGCTGCAGCATGCAGACGCACTGTACAGCTCGTTGATGCAATTAAATTAAAATATCTGGATTTTGCACTGCTGAAATTAGCAACAATATTTTAGAATTTATAGGGTGGGGGGGATACATCGAATCCTTTTAATTCGGGCAGGTTGATTTAAGACCCAGGCTGATGTGAACTGTGTTCCTGTACAAGCGTCACAGAAGCTGGTCCCCTGCCTAATCGCTCTCATATACATATTTAATGGATTAATCATTCAGCGTCTCTCGCTGGAATCCTTTAACAGCTCTGTGTCAGACCTGTCCCTGGAGACGGTGCTTTCAGAGGAGGAATACGCAAACCTGCAGCCAGCACATTTAAAAAACGACTACATTTACAGAGTAATTTCCCCGAAACATTTTCATTTTCCCATAATGGGCCGATCTACCTGATTGTGATGAGTTTCCAGTACATTTACAGGGCTTTTTTATTTATTTATTTATTTGTTTGTTTGTTTGTTTTCATTGCTTGAATTAATTTAGTCTGGATTCAATTCTTTCATTGTCAGAGCCTGATGTTTTATTCCCTCCCCCCATCCCCATTAAAACACTTGTTCGATTCATTTCATTAAACGAAGGGCATGTTAAGCCTTCCAAAAACATTTCCTTACTTTGTGTAGCCTGTTAAAACATTTGCCTATCTCCTCATCTGCTTTTATATCAATTTCCCTCCCATTTTCTGTGTAATCCGAGGACTGTAAACATCTACCAGGCCGATGCTCAAGTAATTCTTCAGGATTCGAAACAATGTTTAATTGAAACATAATGAAGATGTCAGTAACTCTGACTTATACCTCTGTCTGTACTAATTTAATGCTGTGGACTAAGGCATGAAAAACACTTCAGTGTAACCACCCAAATCCCCCAATTAAAGGTAGCTCCAATTAATCTGCATTATAAAGTAAATTCTTCCTTCTTTCATAATTTACTTCACCCTTGTTTTTCCATTGTGGCTTTACCTATATTTTATTTTTGGTTTCCATCACTGAAAAGCAATACATATCCTCTCCATTGTCTCTTGTATTTTGATTTAATTACTTTAATTACACTAACCACAGAAGTGTAGAATATTATTAAAATAAAATGTTACTTAGAGATTCATTCTCAGTGGTCTCTGTTGTATTGAAAGCTATCAATAAAAAGGAGAGAAACTTCCCCAGCTACATCTTAGTCAAAGCTTGTCAGCTCAGCAGTAGTTGGGGGCCGTGTGTGCAGTTCAGAGCCCCCCGCTCGGATTTGACCCGCACCGTCTCGGCCGCCCCTTGGATCACTCCGCACCGCACAGCTCCACCAGCAGATCTATAAATCCACTAAGCCAAAAGAGCGGTCTCCTGTTGCAGGGAATTGATACACTCTAGTGAATTGAATTAGGGATTACACCATTGCAACGAGCTCAAACTCCATGAGCCATGTTAATAATCTTCACGTTTATTGGTTTAGGCCAGGGATGTTAATCCGGGGACAACGCTTTTTGTCTTTCCTAGAACAACAGCAACACATCAAAATCAGGTTGTGTATTCATACACCATGGTCCCCATTACATGTACAATGGAAAGAGGTTTGAGAACTTTTCAGTTAGAAGGAGACATTTGAAGGAGATGTTTACAATGTTAAAGAAATAAAGTTGTACTTGTAAGTTTGTGCGTGGCCTTGTGAAAGTCTACTGCTTAATAGGGGGGAAAAGTCTAATTGTGAAAATAAGTGCAGAGATCTTTTAACTTGAACTGAAGGAGGAGGATTTAACATAAATAAATACATAAATGAATAAAGGCTTACTCAAACATTTGTTTTGCTTTGTTTTCTTTAGTTTTTGTTTGTTGATTTTTACTTTTATTGCTCCAAGGCCAAATGCCATGAATTTACAAGAAGGTCAAAATCAGATTTTGATGAGAGAATCAAATGAATTCAGTTTTTCATAGGCAGTCTAGACAGAGCGAGATTCTGACGAAGAGCGTATTGATTTTCTCCTCACCCCCCTGCCCCCCCACCCCTCTTTTTCTCTCGCTCAGGAAAACATACAATTTTTTAAATAAAAATAATCCATTTGCTACAATATTTCTATCTGAAGCCCAGAAAAATCTCATCCTGCAGAGAATATCCCACGGCCCCAGAGGAGCGAGTACAGCTGAGAATGTGCTTCTTCAGTTTGGGAAATAATACATTTCTATTCGTTTAGAAAGATGAAGAGGGAAAAAAGAAAGTTGTGGTAATAAATCCAGGGCTTTTGAAAACTATCATATTGACAACATTTACTGAGTCTAAAGATTTAGTGTCCCACAATCAAATGTCTTACCAAAGTACTCACAAAGACCTAGAAATATTGGAAGGCAATTTCACATATACAGCAGCTACAGTCCTTTTCCAACAACATATTTACCGACCTTAAGACTCATTACAGATTCTCTATCTGTGAATTCTCAGGACATTTCTCATTCCATATATATATATATATATATATATATATATATATATATATATATGTGTGTGTGTGTGTGTGTGGATTTGAAAAGGTACACCTTCATCCATTTCTGTTTGTCTTCTGTCTAGCAATTTCCCTTCATACATTTTATTTAAGCAACTTTTCATTTATTTTACTGTATATGCTAGGTCTACACTAATATATAATGTATGTTTGCATGTAGGTATAACAGAATGTATAAAATATACTGTAGTCCAAGTTTTCCTATTCAATATGATTTGCAAAAATACATGCATTTGACTATTGGAAGTAAAATCCTTTAATTCACCTAATAGAACTGTACATATATTAGAGTGGGTGTATATATGTTTCTGTTTGGTTCAATCTTCTTTCATTTTATTTATGATCTTCTTCACTCTCTAGTACAGACTGTTTCAGATATGGCCACTGGGCAAAACAAATAGTCCTGCTGTTAATTTCCTCAGGCACTCCTCTGTGAGCATAGCTGGCAAGTAGGCAGCTGACCTGTGAACAAGCCAGAAACAAGTGAACAAGCTCGTGTTCAGCTCACGGGGGTGGTTAATACCATCAGTCCCAGGGAGGCTGCTGTTTGTTTGCTCTAGTCTCCCGGGGGCCTGTTCTGTGTCAGAGTTCAAATCCCAGCAGGCCATGAAATTAAATTTCCACTTGGCAAACAAACTATTTTCTATTTGTACTTCAAAAGAAAGAAGTCAAAATAAATAAATAATGATGTTTATAATCATACAGAAAAAAAATATATCTTGAAACATCTAGCCCAATAAAACATATTAAAGAAATGCGTAAAGTACATCTCAGTGACCTCTGTCACAGTTAGTACAAATTAAACCACAACAGGGCCCATGCTACAGCTGAAGACAAGCGGAGAACCATGTCATTGAAGCCAAGAAACCTCCATTGCATATTTTTTAAAATGTGTTTTGAAAAAAGTTACGGAGTAAAGATTGGGTTATTACATGTAATACATTTGTTATAACATATAATTAGGTGCATTTATCTAAAGTAACAGTATTTACTCATGATTAGTTTCCAGTGTCCCCATGATCAAACCCTACATAATTGAGTCTATCAGCCCCATAATATTATATTGCACTAACTTAACCACCGTCTTGTTCACATAGTGTCTAAACATCCACCATGTTTTTAGCCCTGTGTGAAACACTGAGCCATGAATTAAAAATGGTTCACCTTCCATAACCTTATTGTGTTGCCCTTGTGTGGATATCTTGTCCCTGATCTGACTTCTAAACAAGAATATATGTATTTATTCTGCTCCTGCATTCTCCACACTCTCTGCAATAATGTAGATTTTTTTTTAGTTTGTTTCCAGCAAATGACAGTATTCAGCCTTTGTAGATAAACAGAGGTCATTTAAAATGAAGGCAAATGGGAGAGAAGGTGGGGGCTGGGGGTGCTTTAAAAATTCATGCCATGTTTACACTGGTGAGTACCTTCTTTCATAACTGTAGACAAGACAATGCAGAAGAGATAAGATTTATTGGACTTATTTCATTGTTTTAAAGTAATTCACCCTTGATTCCCTCTTTCCATAACTTTGTCACAGTTTCACGCAACTTATCATTGTTCTCCCTTATTAGCATTCAACAGGTGTTGCCAACACATAATATCTCCCACAGAATGAAAAAAAAAAAATACGTGGGCTGAAGTATCCTGTGATATCAAGAACAACATTGTTATAAGTACCAAGCTTTTCAAGGCCACGGTAGAGAAGAGCAATGTTTTCACATGAAACAGCCATGTGCTGTGTCTCTGCTAGCCTGAATAGCTGGTCGCGTTCTTCATATTTTGTATGCTTTTGTTCTGTCGCAGAACATAATGCAATGAAAAGGAAAAAAAAGAAAGACAAGTGCAGGTATTGGAATTATAACAGATGTACGTTCTGAGTGCCTAATTCCTTAGAAAAGTTTAAAAGAATAGTGACAGTGAAATAAAATGTTGAAAAGCTGTGGTATATAAAAATGAATCTCATTCCACTCATGATAGTTGCAGGTATGGAGCTACTGTTGCCCAATTCAGTGAAAAGTATTTTCTGGTCAACAATATCTTCATTGAATCAGATGCAATATACTGTATTTAATACCTTTACTTCCAATGTGTGTTGTGCTACATACACTCACCTAAAGGATTATTAGGAACACCATACTAATACTGTGTTTGACCCCCTTTCGCCTTCAGAACTGCCTTAATTCTACGTGGCATTGATTCAACAAGGTGCTGAAAGCATTCTTTAGAAATGTTGGCCCATATTGATAGGATAGCATCTTGCAGTTGATGGAGATTTGTGGGATGCACATCCAGGGCACGAAGCTCCCGTTCCACCACATCCCAAAGATGCTCTATTGGGTTGAGATCTGGTGACTGTGGGGGCCAGTTTAGTACAGTGAACTCATTGTCATGTTCAAGAAACCAATTTGAAATGATTCGACCTTTGTGACATGGTGCATTATCCTGCTGGAAGTAGCCATCAGAGGATGGGTACATGGTAGTCATAAAGGGATGGACATGGTCAGAAACAATGCTCAGGTAGGCCGTGGCATTTAAACGATGCCCAATTGGCACTAAGGGGCCTAAAGTGTGCCAAGAAAACATCCGCCACACCATTACACCACCACCACCAGCCTGCACAGTGGTAAAAAGGCATGATGGATCCATGTTCTCATTCTGTTTACGCCAAATTCTGACTCTACCATCTGAATGTCTCAACAGAAATCGAGACTCATCAGACCAGGCAACATTTTTCCAGTCTTCAGCTGTCCAATTTTGGTGAGCTTGTGCAAATTGTAGCCTCTTTTTCCTATTTGTAGTGGAGATGAGTGGTACCCGGTGGGGTCTTCTGCTGTTGTAGCCCATCTGCCTCAAGGTTGTACGTGTTGTGGCTTCACAAATGCTTTGCTGCATACCTCGGTTGTAACGAGTGGTTATTTCAGTCAAAGTTGCTCTTCTATCAGCTTGAATCAGTCGGCCCATTCTCCTCTGACCTCTAGCATCAACAAGGCATTTTCGCCCCCACAGGACTGCCGCATACTGGATGTTTTTCCCTTTTCACACCATTCTTTGTAAACCCTAGAAATGGTTGTGCGTGAAAATCCCAGTAACTGAGCAGATTGTGAAATACTCAGACCGGCCCGTCTGGCACCAACAACCATGCCACGCTCAAAATTGCTTAAATCACCTTTCTTTCCCATTCAGACATTCAGTTTGGAGTTCAGGAGATTGTCTTGACCAGGACCACACCCCTAAATGCATTGAAGCAACTGCCATGTGATTGGTTGATTAGAAAATTGCATTAATGAGAAATTGAACAGGTGTTCCTAATAATCCTTTAGGTGAGTGTATATTCATCCATTGTCTTGGGTAAAGGCTTTGGTTAGACAGAGCTAGTAGTTATGCTTTTGAAATCATCTGCTGCTATGGCATCAGAAACTGCTACCTGAGTCCACCTTGTGTCTGAAATGGATTTGTCACGAGAGACAAATTCCAAAAGGAACCGTAATCCCTCTTTCAAAAGTCAGCTTCATGTAATTAAGATGCCTTTTTTTGGCAAACCTCTTTATTGAATTTCACTCTTTGCAGTTGTGTCATCCTTGACCCTGTAAAGCCAAAGACAAATATCAACCAACATCTTTAGGTGCTCTATCTTAGAATTGTGCAAGTGTGCGCAAAATACAGTTTTTCAGCATTACCTTTGAACTTTCTATTGTATTTTATCATACTATGATGGACGCTGTGTCTTTGTGTAGATAGAAAAAGCACCCAGGAAGTATTCAGAAATATCATGAGCATACAGTGCATCCGGAAAGTATTCACAGCACTTCACTTTTTCCACATTTTGTTATGTTACAGCCTTATTCCAAAATGGATTAAATTAATTATTTTCCTCAAAATGCTACAAACAATACCCCATAATGACAACGTGAAAGAAGTTTGTTTGAAATCTTTGCAAATGTATTAAAAATAAAAAACAAAAAAAGCACATGTATAAGTATTCACAGCCTTTGCCATGACACTCAAAATTGAGCTCAGGTGCATCCTGTTTCCACTGATCATCCTTGAGATGTTTCTACAACTTGATTGGAGTCCACCTGTGGTAAATTCAGTTGATTGGACATGATTTGGAAAGGCACACACCTGTCTATATAAGGTCCCACAGTTAACAGTGCATGTCAGAGCACAAACCAAGCCATGAAGTCCAAGGAATTGTCTGTAGACCTCTGAGACAGGATTGTATTGAGGCACAGATCTGGGAAAGGGTACAGAAAAATGTCTGCAGCATTGAAGGTCCCAATGAGCACAGTGGCTCCATCATCCGTAAATGGAAGAAGTTTGGAACCACCAGGACTCTTCCTAGAGCTGGCCGCCCGGCCAAACTGAGCAATCGGGGGAGAAGGGCCTTAGTCAGGGAGGTGACCAAGAACCAAGAAAGGTCACTCTGACAGAGCTCCAGCGTGTCTCTGTGGAGAGAGGAGAACCTTCCAGAAGAACAACCATGTCTGCAGCACTCCACCAATCAGGCCTGTATGGTAGAGGGGACAGACGGAAGCCACTCCTCGGTAAAAGGTACATGACAGCCAGCCTGGAGTTTGCCAAAAGGCACCTGAAGGACTCTCAGACCATGAGAAACAAAATTCTCTGGTCTGATGAAACAAAGATTGAACTCATGTCTGGAGGAAACCAGGTACCGCTCATCACCTGGCCAATACCATCCCTACAGTGAGGCATGGTTGTGGCAGCATCATGCTGTGGGGATGTTTTTCAGCGGCAGGAACTAGGAGACTAGTCAGGATCGAGGGAAAGATGGATGCAGCAATGTACAGAGACATCCTTGATGAAAACCTGCTCCAGAGTGCTCTGGACCTCAGACTGGGGCGAAGGTTAATCTTCCAACAGGACAACGACCCTAAGCACACAGCCAAGATAACAAAGGAGTGGCTACAGGACAACTCTGTGAATGTCCTTGAGTGGCCCAGCCAGAGCCCAGACTTGAACCCGATTGAACATCTCTGGAGAGATCTGAAAATGGCTGTGCACCGACGCTCCCCATCCAACCTGATGGACCTTGAGAGGTCCTGCAAAGAAGAATGGGAGAAACTGCCCAAAAATAGGTGTGCCAAGCTTGTAGCATCATACTCAAAAAGACTTGAGGCTGTAATTGGTGCCAAAGGTGCTTCAACAAAGTATTGAGCAAAGAACAAGCTTCTTTTACGTTGTCATTATGGGTATTGTTTGTAGAATTTTGAGGAAAATAATGAATTTAATCAATTTTGAAATAAGGCTGTAACATAACAAAATGTGGAAAAAGTGAAGCGCTGTGAATACTTTCCGGATGCTCTGTTCATATCATTCATATGAAGTAGGAATACAATACAAAGTAAAAATCAAAAGGCAGCTGTCTTTTCCTGTTCATCTTCAGTCTCTTTACTGCACGGAACATAAACTCTTTCTTAAGCTTTGGATCTAACTTTATCCAGTCTGTTGCTGCATTTAATTCTGTCTTTAAATTTTTTCTGCCCATTTCAACTGCAGAAATGCCAACTGTTCTATTACATTTCCCTGCATTAGGGAAGGAGACTAATCCACACATTAATGTGGAATTCACCATTATCTCAGCTTGTTGCCAGTGGTGTAGCATTGCAGCGTTTGTGCTGCATTCAGCCAAATGTTAAATACTGTGCAGAATAGAAGTATAAATGCCACTGAGAGTGCAACAATGTATTTATGTATGAATGTATGCATGTATGTAGTTATGTATTTATCTATTTCAAAAACAGAATGAGAGCCTAAATCCTATTCACTGGTTAAAAAAATCAACAACTGAAGAATTTTCCCCTGGCTCTGTCTAAATCACTTCAGCTTCTTTTTGTCCTTCAAGCAGTTTCTCATGTCTGATTTGTGTTATGAAGAAAGCACCGAATACGGTGAACCATGATCTCGGTCTTATCGGCTGTGGGAGAACATTAGTCAAATGCCATCCAGCTACCGCCTGTGCCGGGCTTACTTTTCTCCCATTTACTCCCAAGATCTTACAAATGAGCGTGCAGGCAATTAGGGAGAAATTTAAGATTAGAAAAAAATTAAAAATAAATTAGAGGTTATATTCTTTGTAAAGGTAATTCTTTATTAGCTTAAACATCCATTCAGAATAACTTCAGACAACAACGCTTCCAGAATTCAGATCACTGTTTTGTATTGCAAATTATGAGCCTCTTTTTAAAGGAACAAACATTGGTTCGCGGGTGATTTTATTGAGTTTTCCAGTGTTCAGTTGACACACGTTAGGGTTAGCCCTTCTGTGATTGTTTTGGTGATTATATCTGAACTCTGGGCCCAGTTCAAAAGAAACTATGGCTCAGATAGTAACACACTTGACTTTGATATGTTTAATGATATGTATTAATCATTATTGCATCAAGAAGGACACGTTCATATCCCTAAAGAATAAAACACAGCCTGTCTAAAGGAAGGGAAATCCATTTAATCATGGATAGATTTGCCCTTAATAATCTGTCAGAGGTCAACAAGATCAAGCTAGCATCTCAATAATAGTGTTGCTGGTTTCAAAGGCCTTTCCATACTTTCTTCTATTCATCTGTTCTTTCCCAGTCTAGTGATAATCACGGAAGACTCATTTAGCAGATATTGCCTTTCAAGAAAAGAGTGATTAATAATAACTGCAATCTTAAGCTGTTCAGCAGTATAAAATGTTTTCACAATGACCTGTCTTCCATTTTGTGTCACAGCATGGTTAGTGTTTGGAAAGTGAATTGATTTCAAACCTCATTCATTTGTACACTGCCAATCCTACATTTGTACATTTGTATTCAAGCTAAACTCTCATTGGCTTGTGAGGATCACGTGACAACAGAAAAAAAAAAATCATATTTAAAGAATGTACGTCGGAAGTCTATATTTTCTTCTGCTTGACTCTGGACTCTGCTCTCTGCCTGTCGTTAACACCTAATGAGGCAGTGACTTGTAAATAAACATTTAATGAGCATCTATCAAGAGACTTGGTTGTCTCTTTGTTGAAAGTTCTCCATTTCACATATCGATAAAATGTGTTTGTTTATTCACCAGCAAGACAGCCCCTCCCCCTGCTTCCACACACTATCTTAAAATAATGGCCTTGTTATATTTTAATTAAAATCCCCTGAAACATGCAAGGTAAATGCTGCATCCTTCCTTAATTAAAGGGATACTAATTAGTTCTTTCCTCTCTCTGCCGTCTGCTGTGTTTGGCTCCAAGGCATTTAGATTGACCATTACTCTGTGTTTGCAGAAACATATTTTCTTGTCAGGCAGTTTTAATGTGCACATACATATAAACATCTATAGAAGGATTATTTAAAATGTTCATTGAAGGAAATACCAGCAAATACCACAATGCCGACTAGCTATAGTTCCTGTTGTGTTCCGTCTCAATATTCCAGATTTCTTTTTATTCATGTTCTGTTGCTGATAGACTTTAATGGATGTTTAAACTGTAATGACAGTTCTCAGAAAAAATTATCTTCATTGTCTATCTGTAGATTCAATATAAATTCACAAAGAACACTGCATCGGGCATTTCAATGACCTTACGAGGCTTAAATGGAGTCTCTTTCTATTTGGGCTTTTATTTGCCACTTTGATTTGGCTGTATGTCTGCTGCTCAAGGGGATAGTATCCTAATCCTGCACCTCATTTGCCATGGCTGCACATAATATTTCCTCACTGTATACGACAAAATGTTTTAATTTAGCTAAATCTGGGAATAGCCCACAAGGCTTAAAAGTCTGTGGAAACCCATTATTTCCTCATCTTTTCATGTCTTCGCTGAAGATCTCTTGGTATTCCAAAAAGATGCATCCCTCAAATAACTGGAAATAATTCATTTTCTCTGCCTGGAGAATATGTGATGTTTAAGGTTAATTTAAAAATAAAAAAGGATAAAAGAAAAGATCCTTAACCTCAGTTATTATTAAAGTTAAGGAACACAAATCGGTTTTTTTTTTTTTAATTAAGATCCTGCAATTGTTTGTGCCAGTTGTCTGAACTTTCTTTTAAGGTAAAGTGCAGATATGGGATTTAAAGGGAATAATAATTAAAGTGCACGATGATGTTGGGCAACACCATATAGATGAAGCAAACTTGTAATTATATTTGGAGACTGAGGAATCTGTATTGATATGTGTGGAGCCCTAGATCACTCCCAGACATGAATAACTTGTAATAGACCTGCACGAGTACTTCACAAACCCAATATTGCACCTTGAAATTGTGTGAGATTCTCCTTATTTTATAAACATAGTTTGCCATCAAATACCATTATTTAATGGGCCAGTCGATGCAATAGTTGACATCAGTCGGTCAAAAGCATCACGCTGCATCTCGGTAGCAAAGGCTGGGACCATCCTTTCCCATCTCTCAGCTGTCACTCTGTACTCCTTCTCAATGGGTCTCTGACAAGAGTCTGAGCTCAGATGCGTTGTCATCTTAATTATGATACCTTGCATTCTCAGTTTCCCAGCGATGTCACCTCAATAATGAATACTAATGCACTCCGTTCTCGGCTCCCCAGAACTGTCACCGTGTTAATGTTGTTTCTGTTCTCAACATTGCAATCTTAATTGCACACTATCACACCGATCCTGAGTTGTAGGTAAAATTCTTTATCACATCTGATGCTTCTTGTCCTTTGTTTAAACTCCTCCTCTCCCCAGTCAAATGCAATGTCCTCTTCTGCAGAAAAAAACAAACACAATTCCTCTTTTCATATTTAATATCAAACAAATAAACAAAATAAAAATGTGAATGTATTCAGTCACAATGCCCACAACACATATCTCAGTTCTTTCACGTATAGCGTCTGGTATTTGTGTGATAAAACATTGACTTTGCATGGCTGAAAACAGTACTGCAAGCACCTTGATCCCTGCAGTAGGACTAACTCAGTACAAAACATGATACAGAACCAGTTCCACATTGTGATGAGCTAAAAGCTTGGATGGTGCAGTATTCTATTGCTTTCCATTGCGTTGCCCACACTTTCAGGGTGTAGTCTGATGTCAAATATCTTCACAAAGCCATCTGCTGTAGCTGCCTGTAGGGAATCACAGAAAAGCTACCCCTGTTACCGCTTCCGGAGGGTTTGCCAGTCTCTGGATTACATGTTGTAATAGACCTAGGGGAATTGGAGGAGCCTTTTTTAGGTTTTGATTTCAGCACCACATCAATGACAGCTTTCCAATTCATTCCGTATAGTTTGGCTGGACGACCTGCCTCTGTGTGGACAGGTATTGCATTTGAAAGTGTGTAGCCCAAAAAAGTTTCCCCAATCACATACATAGGAAAACAAGCAGGTTTTGGATGAATTAATGATGTATGCTGTTAATGTGTTGCTTCCTCCACCAAGGCACTTTATTTTTTTATAGTTTAAAGTCTGAAAAGTCTGTTTGGTGTTGCTTTCAAAGCTGTTCATGTTTTGTATGTGGAACATCAATAGAAAAGTGCAGCAATTGTGTCGGTGTCTTATTCAGAGCCTTCGTTTGTTTTGTGGGGGTTCTATATTTAGAAAGTGATGTTCTCTCAAGATTGAGGATGAAGTGATGCCTTTTCTGGGTGAGATCTCTGAGGCAGCGCCCTTATCAGAGGACCCTGGCAGACTGGCAGCTCAACACAAATGGGGAAGTAATGATGTGTTCATACGGTCACAATGTCTGCAACATTAGAGACGTGTTCCACAACAATTAAAATTCAATTACCTGCAGATGCAAAGAAATTATGTTTCCCTCTTAATATACACTCTACAAATCTATTTTCTCTTTGCTGCTCTTAATGCAATTTACGGAATGCATTAATGAGACGGGAAATTGAAAATGAAGTGGCAAGATATGAGAAAAAAATAGGAATATTGAGCACTGGAAGTCAAATGATATTCATCTGAATCCCCAGGCATTAAAAAGTGAGACACAGAGCCAAGTGGCGCTTGCTACAGTCATGCTACAAGTTGTGGAAAGACCTTGAAATGTAATTGGAGTGAATCTGAAAAGCTACATAAGCTCACCTTATGCTAGAATAAAGAGTCTTAAAGAAACAAACATTTTGTCACCTTTCTTCTTGTATAGTTTGAGTGATTGCCAGCTTTCAATTTCAGGTAATTACCAGCTGAAAAGTGTAACTCTGCTGTGTGCTTTTGCTTTTAGAAGAAGAAGAAAGAAGAAAATCAATTGAAATGGCTGATGTACAATTAAATAACAAGGGGAAAGGATAGATGACTCAAATTTCTTTCTCCATTTAAAAGGCTTGTAAAACCTTAAGATTAAAGAGGCCTGATGGGCAATGTCATTTCACTTGAAAAGTGCCTCAATAACATTTATGGTGAAGGGATACAAAATTACCCCCCATTAATGCATAACAAATATGCAATTAATGCTGCATTACACATTAATAATGTCTTTATACACATGAGTGATCTCTATTGCCTTATCAAGAATTGCAGTATTAATGTACTGAAACTTATACAGAATTACTAAATGTACTTTTTTGCAACCCACATTTGATGTGATACAGATTGATTAATGATTACTGAACAATATGTTAATGTGTTATTAACAATGTATTACACATTATTTAAACATTTATAAACAAAAGCAACATTTATGACAAAATATATTTTATCAGTCCCTATTCCAACGTGTTATGGATACATTATATTTAAGATAATGCACTTTGCTTAAAGTAATTTCCCTGGAGTGAACTGTACATTAGAAAACCCTCATTAGTTTACAATTTCATAGTGGAAACTGCTGGTCTGGAACATTTACCTTAGAGGATCTATATCAAGACCCTAACCTGTCAGTTTGGCAGACTGGGTGGTTTGGCAGGGTCCTGGGTTTATTTTATCCACATGTTTCCTCATTAGGGAAAAAGGTTGTCCTGTACTCACTGGTGGCATGTCACCTAGACAGAAAGCTAATGATGGGGTTATTGGAATTGCTATGGTGCTCAGAGGTATAGACCACTTTCAGAAGTTCTGTATTGCATATTCCTCATCTTTGTCTTTCCTTAACTTCTCAATTTCCCAACTATGCCTGTGTAAATGGTTCTTCCTTGGGACTTTGCACTGTTACTGATACTGAACGAACAGCAACTGCAGCAAAAATGAGCTGTGCAATACAATGAAGATTGTGAGTATCAACTCTGGAGTTTTTATGGGCACAACAATGGGTTGATCACCAAGAATAACCCTGAGCAGCCCTGGGCAGAATCATCTAAAATTGTAATTCAATGTAATGGATTACAAGGAAATCTGAAAATGTAGCACTACTGGAATAAAAGTGTAGACAATGTATATAAACATTTAAACACTGGCATATATAAATATGTATGTATTTATATTTAGATATCACATCAACTGTAACTTTCGGACCTGGGAAAATATTATACTACTGGAAGGAAAACAAATCCACATTTTCTCCAGTACTTTACTGAATGCAGAACACTGTTAATCTCAACTTCAAGGTTGACTTGAAGCCACGCATGGTGCTCCCAAACATGCCATAACTTTATCTAACCCACAGAGGAGTCTTTTCCTGGCATCGAATGAGCCATGGGGAATATAGACATGCAAATTGAGTTCTTCTGAGCTGAGGATGACTGTCGGGAGCTAAAACCGTCTCAACCTTCCCATGGGCTTGAGAGATTACACACCCGATTTACAGAGCTTTGAACACAGAGCAAAGTTTGCTCCATTTTGTTCTCCTTGCAGGCAATTAATACCTTTTTAAGAACTTGGCACAAATGGTCTAAATAATCATTAAACAGTTTCTGCACATCTTATTTGCATATATTATTGCAATATTTGCATGTTTCACTTTCTTCTTCAACAAAAAAAAGTATGATAATATTCCTCCTGGTCCAAACCAGTAAACTAAACCTAGCTCTCACTCTTTCCAGGAGAATGGAGATGCTACTTTTCAAGAACTGAGATTTGCTCTTACAAATAGAATAGCTTAATTGAATTACAGATGGCTTATAATGGGTCTAAATGGGATTTTAGGACTTGTTTAGTCCATACCAGGGATATTCTATGAGTTTAATGTCTGGACTTTGCAACTTCTGGATTTCTGGATATTCAAGATAATTATTCTATTAATGCTAGTCATTGAGCAAATACTTTGTTAAAACATTAGATAATGGTGGTCATGGTTCATATAGTACATGACTTCTTCTGCCATCCATATCTGAGAAAGAGAAGTTTGCTCTATTATTCTGGGTAACAGTGTATATTTAATGTAAATCTAAACCACAAGACAGTGTTTCCTAATGCAATATGCATATATTTTCAATGGAAAAGTGAAAGACTTGGTACATTTCAATTTCTAAGACAACTCTTACAATTTTTCTGTAGATTTCATGAGGTTACAGACAGACCAAAAGAAAAAATCCCCCTGTGTGCACCTTAGGCTTTGTCTTCTCTGGTTATTGTCATCACAAATATGCAGTTTCCATATTGAAGCATTAAAGTGACTTAATTTAGTCATATTACAATATTTGATATGGCAAGAGCAAAACATAATGAGGCTTGGAATGGAAGCAAGAGATGAAAAATTAATTATCCTTTTCTAAAACTTTATTACTATTATTATCATCAATATTATTAGAAGTATCATTATCATTCGGAGTTGCTCACTCAATATACACAACCAAGATTCACAAGACCTCTTATTTGAAAAAAAATCTATTCACATACACTCAGGAAAAATGCACTTTCAAACTAAATTGCTGTTCTTCTTTTTTTTTAACTTCTGCTATTCACAATTATGAGTATATATATATATATATATATATATATATATATATATATATATATATATATATATATATATATATATGTATATTATGTATGTGTATATATATATATATATATATATATATGTTCATATAATACTTTTTTGAAAAATGTACTTTTGTAATCACGGTAAGCAAGGAGTTTACCATGCTTACGATGATTACAATAATAATACATTTTTCAAAAATGAAATTAATTTGGAACTCTTTGTGTTTATTGAATCGTGATTTGCTAATTGCTTTAACCTTCACCAGAGGAGCTCTTATATATATATATATATATATATATATATATATATATATATATATATATATATATATATGTCTGTCTTGTCTTGTATGGTATGCATTCATTAAAAAGTTAACTGTGAAGTCATCAAGTGTGCTCTCACATTATATGCTTTTCCTGATGAGTCCATTAGAGGGAATTCATCTTTGGTAAACAGTCTACTTGGATTTATGTGCCCCATTGTGCAAGTTCCCTGCTTGATACATATACATATATACAGACAGTTGACAAATTAAAAGAAAAACCTGAATAAATGAGTGGAGGAACATAATGAATGCAGATGCCTCCAAAGAGGTGCACTGCATGATACAATTAAGTAATTAACATCCTATCATGCTCTGTGGCATGTATAAAAATGCTGAGCAGGCCCAGTTGACCTTGATTTTGGATCAAGATGGCAGTGCATAAACCCCTCATTACAAAGACAAATACACATTTGAGCGTTCAGTGGTGCAAAAACCATAGGCACTGGTCTACAGAGATGTGGTAAAAAGTGATATGGTCTGATAAGTCATCCTTCACCACATTCTCAAAAAGTGGGTGAGTGCATGTGTGGCAATAAAGGTACAGGCCTGACTGCTTGACCCCTACAGTGAGGGGGTCAGGAGACTCTGTTATGCTGTGGGGGGAATTTTCCTGGCATGGTTTGGGTCCACTTGTCCCCTTAGAGGGAAGGCAAATCATTACAAAGTTATTCTGAGTGATCACCTTTATCCTATGGAGAAACATTTCTATCCTGATGGAAGTGGTTTCTTCCAGGATGACAATGCACCCATCCACAGGGCACGAGGGCTCACTGAATGATTTGATGAGTATGAAAATGATGTGAATCCTATGCTATGGCCTTCGCAGTCACCAGATCTCAACCCAAGTGAACACCTATGGGAGATTTTGGACCGACGTGTTAGACAGTGCTCTCCACCACCATCATCAAAACACAAAATGAGGGAATATCTTTTGGAAGAATGGTGTTCATCCCTCCAGTAGAGTTCAGAGACTCGTAGAATCTGTTCCAAGAGCATTGAAGCTGTTCTGGCAGATCGTGGTGGCCAACACCTTACTGAGACACTTCATGTTATTTTTTTCCTTTAATTTGTCACCTGTCTGTATAAATACTGGCACAATGCTAGGCAGGGCTGGGAAAAGTCACCCTAACTGGCACTGACTCTGGGAGAAGCACATGATGTGCAGGACCCCCTCCCAATTGGTTGGCTCCTGCATACAGTGAGGGAAAAAAGTATTTGATCCCCTGCTGATTTTGTATGTTTGCCCACTGACAAAGAAATGATCAGTCTATAATTTTAATGGTAGGTGTATTTTAACAGTGAGAGACAGAATAACAACAAAAAAATCCAGAAAAACTAAGTAAAAAAGTTATACATTGATTTGCATGTTAATGAGGGAAATAAGTATTTGATCCCCTATCAATCAGCAAGATTTCTGGCTCCCAGGTGTCTTTTATACAGGTAACGGGCTGAGATTAGGAGCACTCTATTAAAGGGAGTGCTCCTAATCTCAGCTCGTTACCTGTATAAAAAACACCTGTCCACAGAAGCAATCAATCAATCAGATTCCAAACTCTCCATCATGGCCAAGACCAAAGAGCTGTCCAAGGATGTCAGGGACAAGATTGTAGACCTACACAAGGCTGGAATGGGCTACAAGACCATCGCCAAGCAGTTTGGTGAGAAGGTGACAACAGTTGGTGCGATTATTCGCAAATGGAAGAAACACAAAATAACTGTTACTCTCCCTCGGTCTGGGGCTCCATGCAAGATCTCACCTCGTGGAGTTTCAATGATCATGAGAACGGTGAGGAATCAGCCCAGAACTACACGGGAGGATCTTGTTAATGATCTCAAGGCAGCTGGGACCATTGTCACCAAGAAAACAATTGGTAACACACTACGCCGTGAAGGACTGAAATCCTGCAGCGCCCGCAAGGTCCCCCTGCTCAAGAAAGCACATGTACAGGCCTGTCTGAAGTTTGCCAATGAACATCTGAATGATTCAGAGGAGAACTGGGTGAAAGTGTTGTGGTCAGATGAGACCAAAATCGAGCTCTTTGGCATCAACTCAACTTGCCGTGTTTGGAGGAGGAGGAATGACCCCAAGAACACCATCCCCACCGTCAAACATGGAGGTGGAAACATTATGCTTTGGGGTTGTTTTTCTGCTAAGGGGACAGGACAACTGCACCGCATCAAAGGGTTGATGGACGGGGACATGTACCATCAAATCTTGGGTGAGAACCTCCTTCCCTCAGCCAGGGCATTGAAAATGGGTCGTGGATGGGTATTCCAGCATGACAATGACCCAAAACACACAGCCAAGGCAACAAAGGAGTGGCTCAAGAAGAAGCACATTAAGGTCCTGGAGTGGCCTAGCCAGTCTCTAGACCTTAATCGCATAGAAAATCTGTGGAGGGAGCTGAAGGTTCGAGTTGCCAAACGTCAGCCTCGAAACCTTAATGACTTGGAGAGGATCTGCAAAGAGGAGTGGGACAAAATCCCTCCTGAGATGTGTGCAAACCTGGTGGCCAACTACAAGAAATGTCTGACCTCTGTGATTGCCAACAAGGGTTTTGCCACCAAGTACTAAGTCGAAGGGGTCAAATACTTATTTCCCTCATTAACATGCAAATCAATTTATAACTTTTTGAAATGCGTTTTTCTGGATTTGTTTGTTGTTATTCTGTCTCTCAGTGTTAAAATACACCTACCATTAAAATTATAGACTGATCATTTATTTGTCAGTGGGCAAACGTACAAAATCAGCAGGGGATCAAATACTTTTTTCCCTCACTGTATAAGCATATACATTTGTTGAAGGAGCAGGAAAGATCAAACTTCCCCCTAAGATACCCAAGCTCCTCACGACAGCCTTTGCAATTTAATTTAAATTCCTGGTCATGCACTTTGTGTTTGGGTCTTGCATTTGGTACTCCTTGCTGCCCTCAATTTCTCTCTGTATCTGTTTTGTAATTATATGAGTCATACATTTTAGCAGTCAAACTAATTTAATCAACTCTTTGGGGTAATTGTTCAAACTTATTTATGCACTTTAAATAAAACAGTACAAAGTAAGCATATTTCTGGTTTAATTTTAGATGTATTGCAAGGCTTTAGTAAAATAATCTGTTGCCAGCTCCCTGCGCTCTGGACTTATGTGAACATTGAGAACAAATGCATGGTTGCGTCTATACGAGAATCTCCCACATTTAAAATTGATTCTCTTGCTTGGATGTCCAAGCAAGAGTTTATTTTAAAATGTTTTAAAGCTGCATTTTAACTCTTGAGGTTGCTGAATATGAAACACAAAGATAACACATAACCCCGTAATCAGATTTTAACCAATAGTACTGTATGTGATATCTTATTTATAGCTTGAGGCCTACAGATAAAAGAACAGCACAATCCTCAACTTAGTCACCACTTCTGCTGCAAATGTTGAGAGAAAACAAGTACAGATTGATTTTCTCTGTGTCCTATTAGTCTTTCTGCAACATCCAGGATAACAGCATTGATAACAGCAGTGACATTGTCTCAAAACCAAGCAGGATGTTTTAAGAGCGTGTACGAGCTGTGAGTGAAGCATTTGCACGACTCAGAATCAGTGAGACTTCTTTATCATGCAGGGCCGCTCCAATCCTCACTGATACTAAATGAAATGTGTCTGAAGTTTGGAATAAAACAAAATGAGTCTATTCCACTTAATGGTGCCAATTTGCCAGGACAGCGTTTTCTGGGGCATTCTCAGTTGGGCAATCCTGCATAATATCTTCTTCTAATAATAGTTATTTTTCTAATCTGTGCGGTTCCAGGTTTCTAACAGGCTCTGAATGACTACCTTGTGAATTACCTGAGAGAGTCATTCCAGTAATAGCATTTTAATCACCTCTCAAATCACTACTCTTCAACAAACTTCTCTGTCGTTAGTCGAACAAACCCCTCACACCGCCTAATCATCTCGGTGAAGCATGCCAATTTTCCTGTCTGTTTAAGTTTCAGTTATTTCTGTATTCTTTTTCCAGAAGCAGAATGAGTTAATTAATTAATAAACATTCTGGGGAGACTGCTGAGTATCAAGTAGTAAATATGATGACTTTTAAAGTCAGTCTAGCCAGAATTCATCATCACGCACTGTAACAGCTTTAAACTTAAAGCAAGCTAATGATGGTTGAAGACTTGCATTACCACAGATCCCACGTCCTTTAGCCCATTTGGTCTCTAATTCACCCTAAGTATTCTATTGCATGGTACAGATGATTCCACTTATGGGAAAACTACAAACTATAAGACTGCACTATTGTATAATCATATGACTTCTATAACCATACACGGCCCCAATCCGAATCATTGGCATCGATTTTATTAACAAACACAGCAGACCAGAATGGCAAAAAAATAATGCCATTTCAGATAATAATCTTTCCCTCACAACTACATATTATGTCGAAACCACAGACCTCTGCCCATTGTGAGACGGTGAATAATCTCGCACCCTGTGAAAGGTTTCATTATGAATACAGAAGAGATTCTGGGCTCTTCAGCTGAGTCACATTGTGAGCACTTCATTACAACAACAGCTTGGGTCTTGGTGGTTATGGGTAAGTGTTGGTGACGGAGGGGTGACTGGAGAAATGGAAAGTCATATTGGTATTGGAGTCTGTGGAGCCTGTGGAAAAAAATTAACTCAACCTCAGATAAATAAATACAAAATAATAATATTAATAAAACTTTACTTATATAGCACATTTCATACTAAAAGCAGCTTTAAACGAAAATATAATTAATGGAATATTACAAATACGATTAAGATAAAGAATAAAACACATAAAGAGAATAAAATACAGAAAAATATAAAAACATAAAAAGATAAAAACAGTATAAAAAAAACATACATTTTAGAAAGCCATTGTGTAAAAGCATGACTTAAGTCTTGACTAAAACAGTCAGCGAAGGTACATCTCTGATGAAACATGGCAATGAAGTCCAGCATTATATAACTAAAAACTGCCTTGCCTTTTCTTTCATGCTTAAAGTGTACTGGAAACCAGTGCAGAGAAGTCAGTGCAGGAGTAATGTTGGCCCATTTTTGTTGAAACCCTAATAGGCCTATTTTAGCTGCAGGTGTAGTCTCAAGGTGTCAGGCATTCTCGTGGTCATCATTTTGTCCAGGTTTAATGTCCAGTAGGGGCTTCTTCAAACAATCCAAAGTTTGGCAGTCAGTAGTCAGTAATCAGTAACAGCATTTGCTTCCTCTCTCCCTCTCTCCCCCTCTCCCTCTGTCCCTCTCTCACAAAGCTCCACAGCTCCACGACTCCTCAGCTGTACAGCTCTCCTAAATACGCCCTCCTTGCGTTTCCCTTCAGGCACTTTGCAATCTGGTAGCCACTGCACTGGCTTTTTATTTTTCTGTCTGACCTCCAGGTGTGTGGACAAGAGTCATGCTGAGCCGGGCTCCCTATGATGTGGTAGATCCAGGAAGGGATGTACCAGCCGTCAATTACTACACCCCTCGCCACGTCACTATATATATATATATATATATATATATTATATAGCTCCTTATTCTGCTGTTGCACACAAATGCTGAGAGGCCTGACCATGGTGCCTTCACTGTAACAGGGAATAAATAATGCATCACTACTCTTAAGACTGCCATGGAGAAGTGTGTCTTTTTCTCATGTTCAGTTTTAAGCATCATTAAAATTTTATTTTGTGACACACTCCTTCAGTCCTTGCCCTTTCACATCCTGCATCCTCTATCTTTAATAAGGAATCCCATAACTAAAAGGTAAACTAGCATCATTTAAAATAGGTTACTTTAATAAAATAAATGTCTGTGCACCACTAGGCAGGTCATACTGTAAATGTCAAAACTATTAAATGTTCTCACAGGGCTAATTTCCTTCACCCCGTTCGTTCTCCTGGGCTTCAAGGTTTCGAAAAGGTTAAATATAAATCTCCCCTTTCCTAAACCATAAATATATAATGTGTTCATTGCAGGACTGCTGAGAATTTCATAGAGTTCAATGGAGCTTCAAAAAGGGGCAATGAGAGAGGTGTTATAATGGCACATTTGAAAAGTACAGTGTAACAGAAGAGTGAGTTTAACAGTACGACACCAAGGAATGCAGAACCATGTCTACAGTGATCAATTTACAGCCATCCCGACAGGCCTTATTAAAGTACTAGCAAAGAGAAGTCAGCATGTAGTGAAGCTCAGTTTGTCTACGTTTTTTCTTTTTTTTTACCTACTCTGTAAGCCTGGTGCTAATTTTAGTTTGTTTGTGTCTTTCTTTGTTTTTTAAACATAACTTTAAACCCCATGATGTATTGAACATGTTTCTTTTTTGTTTGTTTCATCTTGAACCAAACTGCAAGAGATTTCTTGTCTTTTTTATGTATTCTCATCTACTGCCATGTTGATCTACATTGAGACATGCATATTTAAAGCAAGAAGATTTCAGAGCCGAGCGTCACCCACATCTTCACATCATACGTATGTACAGTAAATGCAGTATTTAGTAATATATATAACAGCAGGATATCCTCTTAACCATAAAGACTTCAGCGATCAGAGTCTTCCACGGAAGCATAACGGGGAGCACTCGAAAGAGACAGCCACCACAGAAACACATTGAAATTCATATATTTTTAGTCAATCACAATCAGTGGCAGACGTGCCCAGAAGAAGACATGATTGTGCATCGAACCATCGGCTTTGCTGTCTGATGACGGGAAAATTGTGTCTCTGATTTCGATGGACTTAATATACAGGAATTTAAAAGTATTTAAAGGCTGTCATTTGAGGGCTTTCACTTAATGCATTCCCAGGGGAGTTTGATCGGTGGAGTATTCATGGGGAAACTACTGGCTTGAATCCCTTGATCCTAGTGTTAGCAATGTGTTACACCTGTTGGATTTACATTACCCGTGCAGACTGTGCACACAACTTTGTAACAACTACATATATATGTGGTCCTTATTTTTAAACTATTCAAAACAAAATGCAGCGGAGCATTACACTGTAGCTCACAATGTGTTTAGGTTTATTTCATTTTCATTTAAAATACTAATTCCTATGTCAACTGTATTTCCCTGCTGCTTCACTTTGTACTTGTTGCGTGTCTCATTGGTTAAGCTCTGTTTAGCTTGTGTATATTTTTTTCTACTTAGGTTGATATTTTTCCATGCTAATTATGTAGCGCGACAGGTTTTTTAAATAACTTGTCAAAAGCTTGTTGCTAGGAACTGTACTAGAAAAGTAAATTAGCTTCAAGGCTCTGAGCATTTTACCCACAAAAAGCACAAAAAGTTACCATACAGTTTTCTTGCCAGAACACTGCTTACAATATTAGTGTTACCAGCATCATACACCTATGTCTACAGCCTTGAACTTTACTGGCATTGAGAGAAAGTCCTGAAGTAAACTCTTTAATTTATTCTAAGTCCTTACTGTTTTGTATTGTATGTGTGTATCAATCCAGATTTCTAATGAGGTTGAACAGCTCCTTCATGTGGGACTTTGCACATGTCTTTACCACGAGACAATTTGTGTTTGATGGTCCTTTCAACACAGTTCAGGTTTGTGCAAGACAGAAACTCAAAACTGGCCATGGCAGCAGCTGTTTTTTTTCTGTAGACAGACACACGGACCCAGACAGGCAATTTCACGGGATCAGACCCTGATGCTTTTCCAGATGAACAGAAGAGGACCGGAGTGAAGGCCACCGAGACTGACAGTCACAGTGACGGGTGAACAGAGAGATGAACAGATGACCGGTAGTACTAGCAGGCGGCGCGATCAATGGGGAGGTGGTCGGAGATTAAAACACTGACAAGGAGAGACAGACACAGAGATAGCTGAAATGACTGAGGACAATGCAACACGGTGCGCGGAAAACATGAAAAAATGGGGGAATGGAGACGTTTTAGGAGTTAAAATCCGATATTGATTCACATTTACTGAAGTTACTGAAGATGACCCATAAGCTTCAAATGTATTGGTGTGAATATTTAAATAGCTTTACTAGTAAGAAACGGCATCAGCTGAACAACTGTGAGAATGGATTGCCGGGTTTTAATTGGAAAAGCAAAGGTCTATTTTATTTTAAACTATGTGAGGGGGTCTTGGCTGATAACTCTGAACTTGTACTAGCCTTACTGCTAATATATCACCTTTTCCCTTTCCTGGTGATCACTGGAGGTTGCAGCTGTACTTTCAGGGCTCCTGGCTGAGAAGCTTGCACAGGGATACAGGAATACAGTGATGGCAGAGATGCTGGCTACCGACAGCCCAGGCTCAGTTAGGCCCGAGTCTGCGGCTGTCAGTCAGGTGGGCTGGGTGGGGCAGCTCTTATAGCAGAGTCTCAGTGTGTATCAATGCAGTCTCTCCACACGTGGCTCTGTTTACACTTCCTTTGAAACTCCTGCATTTTTAATGGCCCACTCTCCATCTCTCACTTAGTAATCCCTAATCAATCGCTCGCATCATAATGCCAAACGATCAAGGACCATCCGAGAGAAGGCTGCCCCGGCCCCCTTGAGGAGTGAAGTGACTCTTCCAGGCTCCAGAGATGAAAATGCGTCACGAATGGCAAGAAAGAGTATTTGCTGTACTCTTACCTCAGGTATAATGCTCTGGACATTTATCCACATGAATTCAGCTTGAGCTACAGGTGGAATTGAGTGTGGAATTCATCAATTGTCTGGCTAGATTGTAGGAGCAGAAGACTCAGGATTTCATACTTGGTAAACAGTGGTTCATAATTTATATATGCTTTTGAAATCACTTGACTACAGACTTCTGTGGTCTCTGAACTCTGATCCACAGCAAATGTAGGACTGTAGCACTTTTGAGCAGGCAATAATAATAATAATAATAATAATAATAATAATAATAATAATAATAATAATAATAATAATAATAATAATAATAATAATAATAATAATGGGCGGCACGGTGGCGTGGTGGTTAGTGCTGCTGCCTCACAGCGCCAGGGGCCCTGGGTTGAAGTCTCAGCTCAGGGTCTGTCTGTGTGGAGTTTGCATGTTCTCCCCGGGTTCTTTCCTCCGGGTACTCCGGTTTCCTCCCACCATCCAAAGACATGCCGGTTAGGTTAATTGGCCGCACTAAATTGTAGTGTGTGTCCCCCCAGCAATGGACTGGTGTCCCATCCTGGGTGTATTCCTGCCTTGCGCCCTATGCTTGATGGGATCGGCTCCAGCATCCCCCGCAACCCACATGGATAAGCGGTTATGAAAATGGATGGATGGATAATAATAATAATAATAATGCATAGAGCAAGTGTTTCTTCCTTTAGTGGCTCATATATCCTCTCAGACTGCAATACACCATGTCTGTGACACATCATTCTTAGAAAAATCTTATGATAGAAACACGAGTCTTCATTGAAGAATGGATGGGGGTCTGCCAGTTTTGACCTGTGCTTTGGAGCACTTGTTTTGATAAATTTGTATATAGTCCTGCACTTTAAATCTTGAGATTTCTGTAAGGGTCTCTATTTGATCAAGCTACACCAAATAAAAATTATCTTTCGATTTCTGGGCTTCTTTCACAGAAATCTATTTCAAGCTTTAACATATTGTATCAACAGTTTCATTAACACTGTGCTGGAGCCACAGCGCCCCCTATATGTATCTGTGTGAACTTGAAGAGCAACAGGTATCTTCCTCCTATCCTTTCCCTGCCTTCTTCAATCCAACACGCCCTCTGATGGCCAAGGGGTGTAATTTCTTGATAGGAGATCAGTGAATAACAGTTTATATATATATATATATATATATATATATATATATATATATATATATATATATATATATATCAATATCTCAATATTGTGGAAGATTGCATACAATAAGGCTAGTCATTTTAATACTTTTTTCATCCATTACCACAATCAGACATGTTTATCGCTAGAAGGCTATGTCACCTCTGTCTTTATAACAAATCCAAATAATATAACAGTTCATATTTAGGGTCAAACCTCAGTACTGTATGACTTTGCCTAGAGACGAGCTGAAGGTTAAAATACACTGTGTAATGGATGGAGGGAGTAAAGGTAAAGCAAAAAAGGCTTGAGATTAGCTGGGTTATGAAGCTGGGGACGGGGGGCGTCCATCTGAAGAACCATGTTGTTATCGTGCCCACTTGAATTCACTCCAGGTTGTTTCTCTGCTCAGCAGGCCTTGGGCGGGTCGTGCTCACGGCGGCTGATCACTGGAGCCAGATTGTCAGCCGGTGTGTGTGTTCATGTGTCAGAGAGAGCACAGCCTGGATGATCCCTGGAACAAGTACTTCCTCTACACAACAGAGAGCACAGGACTGGCTCAATAGAAGAATGGATGCTGCCATCTCAAACACTTTGTCAACCTCTGCATTGAGAGATGTAAAAAGCCAAAGGTGTCAATAAGTATAAAAATGTACAGTAAAGCACTGAATGAGAAGTGAAAGGCCATCCAGCAAAACCATCCATTGTTAATTCCAAATAATTTTGCTTTATTATTTTCTATAGAAATAATAGTAATAATAACACACATTGTGAATACATCTCAATATGTAGATGTAAAAGACCTGACATGCACCTTGGTGGTTCCCTTCTCGTTTGGCATCATTAGCGGCTTGTTTTTCCAGGCGAAGGGGAAGCGCGGGGAAGTGCGGTTTTGTGAACGGACCCCGGAGAGTTTCTTCCAGCTGTGGAAAAGTTTCACTTCTCCTCCTGAAGAGATTTCTCTGGCTAAGTCGGGTAGAGCTCCGAGAGAGCTGACCCGCAGACGTGGGCTGGGAGACTGGAAGTCCCAGAACCACGTAGAGACGCACTCCGGCAGCAGTAATTAACGGCCTGCCCGGACTGTCTGTCTTTATTAATTAACGCGAGTCCAGAGTGCAGGTCCCCAATGAGACGCGCCGAGCTGCCACTCAAACCTGACTGTTCACAGCTAACCCTCTCCTTGCTGCAGACATGAATAATTGACAGGGGTCTGACTCGATCCGACGTTTCTCACACCGCCGCTCCTGGGGAGACGGGCCGGGGTCTGGGAGCACGAGCAAGGTCTGTGAAAGTGCTAGGCCCACGTTTCTTTGAAGTTTGTACCAGAGTGTGCAGGACATTTTCTACATTTTCTTTTCTTTTCTTCTTTCCATTTCAGTGCTATTGTGACTATGTTCCCCATGAAAGGTGTTTGGAAATTGGAAAAGTTGTGTAGTTTGGTTTATAAAAATGAAAGGAGACCTTGTGCGTCATCCAAGCTCACTTGAGATCTGCAGTCGAAGTGAATCTACCACAACGCAATCTCTTGAAAGGTATTGGTGTAGTTGGGACAATGCAGCGATGGCTGAGTTACGTTCAAAAACAATCTAATAAACACAGCAATGTGCAATATAGAAAGGGGCTGGGTAGCAGTGATTGCACTGTAATCATTATTGTGCGCGATAAAGCTGGTGAGCATAGGAGATTAGTTTTCCAGTGGCATCTAATGCCACAAAGTGATGTGAATTTGATGGCCTAAAGGTTGCTGCCGGCGAGAATTAATTTGATTCCAAAAACAATCTCTACATGTGATGAGGTCCTTACAGGATGCATAACTTAATCAGAATATAATAAATGTTATTAATTTAGCAGAAGCTCTTATCTACAACAACATACAAAGACTAGAGGGTAACATATGCATCAGGAAGTGCTGCTGCGGAGTCACACACAATAGGTATGTAGTTTCCTGTTGCCTGAAGAGGTTTAGTAACCTGCTCAGGGTAACACACACTATGTGGGTGTCTTGAAATAGAAACCTAAATAAGTAATAGGTCCCTTACATTAACCATATGGCCATCATTTAACATTGTCTATTATAAGTTATAAGATTACGGCAGCATTTTTGGCTTGCTAGCCACACAGAGATAACATTTTCGAGTATTGACAGGACGAGCTTACAAACTACTCCCTGGCGTGCCTTTCCTTATAATAGATAGAGTTAGTTCCTGGCTCCTCTAAGGCATCACGGGACACAGCAGTACATGTCATCTGCACGGGTGAGTTTCAATCGGAAGAGTTTTAACACACATGCTCTAGACGGTTTTCTGCGAGACTACACGGCACAATCCTGAAGCTAAGGTGTCCCCAACTGTCCTCAGTGAAGAGGAGAGGCAGCCTAATTGTTACATAAGTGACAAAAAAAAACAGAACCCAAAGTGATTGTCTGTAACCCCCCCTTGACACACACACCCACAACTCAAGACAACAATGTGTCACAAAGAAGTGTGATTTATTGCACCCTGATGCCTACAGCCCATGAACTGTCATAGGTAAATTACAGTAGCACATGGCACCCACGAAAATAAGACGGGAAGAAAAAAACATATCTGTAAGGATTTCGCCTGCGTCACGTCCCCAGAGCTTCTCTGCACCTTGATAATTGTTTTTTGCAAATACTGCCACAGCTTTAATTGGTAGAGCTCATCCCGGCCACCGTAAAATACAGTGCACACATCTTTTGGGGCGCTATTAAATCTCCCTGGCATTGAAGAACAGGGCACCACAGTAGGACTGAGCAGGGACAGGAGGAAAGAGAGATACAGTGATAGAGGGGGAGAAAGTCAAACAGAAGGAGGTCAATGCCCTGTTCGCTCACATAGCAAAGTCTGGGATTAAATGTCCATCTTTTGTGACAGTTGTAATTGGGGATTGATTTTTAATGGCAAAAAATTTAACATATTAATAAGCTGTTACTTTTGCAGGAAAGCTGAAGGGACTTGCTTTAGTCGAGGGCAGATCACAGGGCCTTTTGGGGATTTGAAAGCCTCTCAGCCCATCAGTTTGATACTTGCTTTATCCGTGTGTGTGTCAGGTGCGAGTCCTTCAGCATGCTGTCTTGTTTGTGTGCAGCTGTCTGCTAGCGTGAGACAACTGCAGAGCCAAAGAAGCCAGGAATTTCATCAGACCGGCCGGGTTTCAAAGTTGTTCAAGGGAACAAAACAGTGGCTTTTTCCAGCAGACTAAACTACCTGAAATTGACAGTAAGTGACAGTCCGGTGTGTAGGTCAGGGATTGAAATAAATAGGTGTCAGGAGAGTGAAGGGAATGGGTAAGAGAGGCCAGCTGTATGATTGGACGTCAGATGCAGGTAAAATCAAGGCCCTGTCTGGCAATTTCTCCTAGATTGAGCGAGACTGCCAGGTTACATCTTTCAGCCAAGTTTCCAATAAAAGGTGCTCTGCGTTCTGCACACAGACAAAAACAAGTCAGGGCGACAGTCTTTATTACAAGTCACAGATTGAAAACAGCAAGTGTCGCGCTGCATCTGACGAGCACACTTGAGCACGGCAATTAGATTTGATTATCTGACAAGGACTGGAGAGGGGAGAAAGAAAGAAACAAAGAGCTCACACAAATAGCAGGCCCTCAAAGTAGCCTCCCATTTTCTAAGAATTTGTGTTGATTGCTGGTGTAATGTTAATGGATGTAGCCAGTTCTGCGAGAAGATGCGAGTACAATTTCTGGCGAGATCGTCCGTCTGGTCCGTCATGGTCCATCAGATACCACCCTCTAGTGGTATCTGTAAGAAATGACCATACTTTTTGCATTTGTTTGAAAGTCATTCCAATCTTTCCAGGATTAGAAAGTCTTCTGGTTTCGCTTCCTGCACGCCTCTTCAACTACATATATATTTATGCATATATGAGCAGGGCAGAGATTAGCAGTGTTTGTGATTGAAGATAGGCTATTTTTTTTAGTTTATTTTAAGACCAGTAAAGTTAAAAGGGTTGGAATAAGTCTGTCTGTCTGAGGTTGAGATAGTTAAGGGTTAAGGCTAGGCTATGGTCAGGAATGGGTTAAGGACAAGCAGTGTCTGTTTGGGATGTTTCCGTATATCAGCAGAGTCATTGTCTTAACTGAGCTGGGTGTATACACTCTTAGCAAGTAGACCATCAGTGTGACATTTTGATGAAGTGCACTCTCCTCAACCTGTGACATCTTGAATGATTGTGGCTGTTTTATATATCGCATTTGACAATCTATATTTTTGTAATTCTCAGCCCAGCAGGCAGCTCTGATAATATTTTCCAGACAGATCGGGCAATGTTTTTTCTCTCTGCTATGACATGATGTCTCAGTATTGTGTTCCTTGCTTATTTTTTAGAATGCAATACAAGCAGGACATACCAATACATCAATAAATACATACATACATACATACATACATACATACATACATACATACATACATAAACAAACTAATTTAACAAATTAGTGTAATGCCAAGCTATGAAAAGCCATACAAGTGCTGAATAATGATCAAATCAGTAATAATTGGAAGATTATTTATTCAGTACTGCCCAGCGTACATGAACATTTTGTATTGAAATGTTGTTTAATGAAACGCCATCAGGAATTGCCATTACACATTCTAGTTCATTCATGCATATATACTGAATTCCTATCTGAGAAAGTACTTATTTTGAATGAAAGCATTGTATAGCTAAATGCAATTCAATGAAGCTTCCTATCGTTAGTGCAGGATACATCTCTGATTTCTTCCTTTTATAAGCACTGGTTTTCGAAAAGTAATTCTGAAAGGAAATATTTCAATCTGTGTTATTACGCAACTTGGAAACTGACCTTAAAGAGTGTTGAAATGTTTGTTCAGCTAAAGATTTATCCCCAACGTTCTGCAGATTTTAAATTGTACTTCTGTTTAAGGTGGTGGTTCATGATAAAAGACTTAATCTAGTCAGTTTCTTTTCATCTGCGCCATAACTAATGTGAAGACTGACAGTGTTGATTAAAAGGTTTTTGCTCACCTTCCCCTCCCCCAGGTAAATCATTACTAAATAAAAGAAAATCTTGAAAGGTCATTTGACTCCAAAGGAAAAAGGCAGATATTAATGTTTCTTCTTCATGGGCAATGACAATGTATTAGTAACAGGAGTGGAAAGCCATTAGTCTTTGTTCCCCTCCCCCTGCACCAGTTTTGTGCCTGTAATTTCTCTTGAGGTGTTCGATTCATTAGAGATATTAGGAGCTGAGGAAATCTGCGCAAGACAAGTGATACTTATGCCTGTGAAAAATGTTTTCAATTTTAAATACCATAAATATTTAACACGGAGGAATACATTGAACCATGGAGGGTGCTTTGCAAGGACGATGGGTGGCACAGCTGTCTGCTTCCCTGACATTCAAGTCTTAAAAGGTCAAGCTGCTCCTGATGAGGTGGGAAACAGCGCCCAGCATTGCCATGTGCTACTGAGCTCCATTTATCAAGGCCTCAACAAAGCAAAGTGCACTCTTTAAAAAGGTACTCTGAGCATCAGCATGGTGGCATTGGATAATATACGGCTGTGACCATTTATGTGTGATTTGCCCTTCATTCACAGAGTCCCCTCACACTTAAATGTGCACTCCTATTTGAAGAAGAATGGATGCATTTTCCTCAAAGTACTTGTGTCAATGTTTTAGCTAATAACCTTCAATGAACCTTCACTTCTGTATGCGATCCATTTTGTGCTCAGTGTTTTGTTAGTGTTGTACTATCTCTGTATCTAGGCTGCTCATTTTATTTTGACACAGCTCTGTACTCTATCTATCTATCTATTCACATTGTTTTGAGTCTGAAAAGTACACCCTAATGGGCTGTTAACTTTCTGTGTTATCAACAGATTCCTTTCAGTGCAAAACTGGGTTATTTAATCCCTTTAATCAGTCTTTGATCAAACACGCTTAAGCAGCATTTGGGGAGATCCAAACTGGCTGAGGTCATCATCAGGGATTTGTAGTGGCAGGGGTCAGTCCAATGGGAACACAGTAAGCAATAAAACTGTGCTCCTCAGCAATGCACACATTTATGGTGTCTCCAACACAGAGATCCCATAGCTCTCCAGGGTCAGCACGGCTCAGCATGCTGGTACAAGCACTGGTTCTAAATCATCTAAAGAGAGACCCACTATGCAGAAGCATGAAAATCAGCTACACATGCCAGGATGCTGGAAATAGTGTTTTAATTTTTGTTCTACAGCTTGTTCTGTGTTTAAGCTACAGTAGCTGAAAATGCAGATGATTTTCCATCATGAGCGCAGCCAAGCATTTATACAATTAAATCCAAACAAAAACAAAAGGCCGAACTAATGACATGCTTTATGTGCTAGATGTCCTCGGTCATGCAGTTTATTTTAGTAATGTTGGGAAAGCATGATCCACAGCTGTTCATGCTTCTGCACAATGAGATCAGGATGTGACCCATAATTCAATACTGCCACCAAGTGGTTCACCAAAGAAGATTGAGCAGGGCTTCCCAATTTTATACTCAGCGATACCCCATTTAAATGTTGTCAAACTTGTTTCCAATCCCCAAAATGCTTTGGCATGTTTTTTGTTTGTTTGTTTTTTAGCACAAATATTGCATTACTGTGTAAATTAATGTGGTTTATGTTTTCTATTTAAGGTGTTAAAAAACATTTTATTATAATTTTCATTTTATATTTACAAAAATAATAGGAATAATAATATGAAGATAAAGTTGAAGAATATACTTCTAGTAAGAACAGTATTAAGCAACATATGAAGTAATGGCTGTACCACAGATCCCCAACCCCGGGGTCACAAAAAGTCGGGGTGATTTTTGTTTCATTATATATTTTAAATAAATAAATAAATAAATAAATAAATAATAAAGCTTGTTATTATTTATAATTCTAGTAACATTTAATATATCTTGGGTAATGTGTAGTTCGTAATTTTTTATTTGACATGATTCGGATACTATTAAATTAGTTATACGGTGCGGAAAGAAATTATAGCGTTTAATGTCTTCAGGTACTGAATGTCCCTTGGAAGATGCCGTACTTGCTATATAAACTAACATGAAGCGGAAGTCCCGCCCCTTTTCCCTCTCGCTGGCGGACTGTGTGAGTAGGACATTTCTTCAGCGCTTCTAACATGAATTATAATCTAACCCCATCCAAGCATATATCGTGTCTTATTCAACCCACATCGCGTTATCATGCACCCCAAACCCTTGCCTTCCCCCTGCCCGCCCGATTCCACCATGTTTTGACGATTCTGTGCGGTTTTAACATGCAGGCGCACTGACCCCCTCTCTGTCTCCCGTCTCTTTCAGGTTGCAGTCTACAAACACCACACCATGGTAAGAGCCCTTTACAGTCACACTGCGCATCGATAGGTGTTTATCCCGTTAAATTGGGGTCTGGTTCTGGGTTTGATGTGTAGCGATTCAGTCTTATTTGATTGAATGAGTGTCTTGTGTTGTGATGGCCTAGCGCTGGGGCAGCAGCCTGTCTGAGTGTCACTGTCTCCGGGACATGGCTGCTCCCAAAACTCGGCTCTCTCCCGTCTGTTCGTGTAGTTGTCTGTCGGTCCTCGGGTCTTTATATATCCGTGTGTATCGGTGTAGCTGGTCGGACATTTTTTACATCTGCCGGCCTTGTCGTTCAGGCTGCGCTACAGGCTCCGGACACGCACTCTGTTTCTGCTTTGAAGAATAACGTGTTTGTTTGTAACACACGGGCTCGTTGGTTTATTTCAGCCATGTCTTTCCATCAGCAATCCCGGGTCCTCTTTGTAGCCAGGTGCACAGGTGTTAATATCCTGGAAGTGTGCTCTTATTTAATGATAAGGTTACTTTTTCCCATTGTGTGCTTTAAGCGTTTGGCATGTTTTGTAACTCTTGTGAAAGATGCGTTTCTGAATGTAACACTGTTTCTGTTTCTCCTTTTAAGCCACGAAAAATCGAAGAGATCAAAGATTTCCTGCTCACAGCCAGGAGGAAGGATGCCAAATGTAAGTGCAGTTGAAGTAGATGTCCCTGTTTATGGAGCAGCTTTTGGAAGTCATCCTTCTGTCACCAATTTATAAACTCTGGAAAATATTTACTTTGGTACTAAAGCAGGTGGTTTAGTGAATTTAGTAATTTAGAAACCATTGGAACAATGGTCTTGAATTTCCTGGGTTGAGTTGTGTAGTGGATTAACTCCCATGTGTTCCCAGTATTTAGAGATTGGTGATTTAGGGTGATCTATAAAATGAAGTGGATTGGGGCTCTCCAGGACCAGGGTTGGAGACCACTGATCTAAGGTCTATAATAGGCAGTCTTTTTTGTATTTGTCTGTTTATCATATAATGGGAAATCAAGCAGTTATTCAATAGCAGGGGTGTGTCCGTCATCCTCTGCTGGATTTTGAATGTTCGTTTTTAGAGATGTTCATGAGTAATTTAATATTTCCCATTGTAAAATGACACTTGCATGTCTACCACCATTTTAATGCCCTTCTGGGCCACCAGTCTTTTTTTTTTTTTTTTTTTTTTTTTTATATATATATAAAGGCTCTTCATTACATGCCATTGCCTGAAATGTGTTTTAATTGGCTTAATACACTGTTTGGTTGTAATGGTGCTTGCTGTTTGTCTGGGCAGCTGTCAAGATCAAGAAGAACAAGGACAATGTGAAGTTCAAGGTGCGCTGCAGCCGGTACCTGTACACCCTCGTCATCACAGACAAGGAGAAGGCAGAGAAGCTCAAACAGTCCCTGCCACCTGGTGAGTAAGCTACACAGTGCAGGCTCAGGGTGTGCGTAAGCTACACAGTGCAGGCTCAGAGGGTGTGCGTAAGCTACACAGTGCAGGCTCAGGGTGTGCGTAAGCTACACAGTGCAGGCTCAGGGTGTGCGTAAGCTACACAGTGCAGGCTCAGAGGGTGTGCGTAAGCTACACAGTGCAGGCTCAGGGTGTGCGTAAGCTACACAGTGCAGGCTCAGAGGGTGTGCGTAAGCTACACAGTGCAGGCTCAGGGTGTGCGTAAGCTACACAGTGCAGGCTCAGGGTGTGCGTAAGCTACACAGTGCAGGCTCAGGGTGTGCGTAAGCTACACAGTGCAGGCTCAGGGTGTGCGTAAGCTACACAGTGCAGGCTCAGAGGGTGTGCGTAAGCTACACAGTGCAGGCTCAGGGTGTGCGTAAGCTACACAGTGCAGGCTCAGAGGGTGTGCGTAAGCTACACAGTGCAGGCTCAGGGTGTGCGTAAGCTACACAGTGCAGGCTCAGGGTGTGCGTAAGCTACACAGTGCAGGCTCAGGGTGTGCGTAAGCTACACAGTGCAGGCTCAGAGGGTGTGCGTAAGCTACACAGTGCAGGCTCAGAGGGTGTGCGTAAGCTACACAGTGCAGGCTCAGGGTGTGCGTAAGCTACACAGTGCAGGCTCAGGGTGTGCGTAAGCTACACAGTGCAGGCTCAGGGTGTGCGTAAGCTACACAGTGCAGGCTCAGGGTGTGCGTAAGCTACACAGTGCAGGCTCAGGGTGTGCGTAAGCTACACAGTGCAGGCTCAGGGTGTGCGTAAGCTACACAGTGCAGGCTCAGGGTGTGCGTAAGCTACACAGTGCAGGCTCAGGGTGTGCGTAAGCTACACAGTGCAGGCTCAGAGGGTGTGCGTAAGCCAAATATGTAGTTGTCCATCACTTCAATTACTATTCAGAAAAGTGGGACCAATCTGCCAGGGATGGTCAATTTATTTCATTACTGTTTTGTTACAGAGATGCATTTTAGGAGCTGTGTATTTGAATAATTTGATAAATAAAGGCTTAAGTGGGTAATAAGGTCAGTCCACATTTTGTCAGTGTCCGCTCCAGACCCCATTCTGAGATGGTTAAAAATGGTGGATCCATTATGCGTCATCTTAAGTTTCACCTTCAGTTTTGAACGGGATAGTTTTTAGAAACGCTTATAGGAGAGCAGACACCTTGTAAACCAAGCACATGAGAGCAAGGTGAGAGACCCAGGATTTTCATGTTCCTCATCTAAGAGAATTTTGAGTTTAACATCTTTTGCTGGAATGCGAGAAGACTCAAATTCTTTCTCTGCACCTTAACAAAATAACCATCCTCTTGTGCTGAATAATGAAATGCATGGTCCATGTAGTGGTTAGGTTTTAAATGTATTTAAAATGTGTGTAATCCAGTACGAGTCTGTTCCAATGCCAATATTGTATTTTGAACTCTCTGGTTCTTCTAATGGAATGCTTGTATTTTCACAATCTGAGGGCATAAAATATAAATGGGGTTGAGTTGGGTTTTGTAGGGGACATGGTTTACTCAATGACCATATATTCAATCCTGTAACCGGTCATTTTGCTCTGCTTTGATTTTAGGGTGAAACATTAGAAAGTGCTACATTTTATATTTTAGCAGTTTTCTCTACCTCAGTTGAATAAGGACCAGTTTTGTACATTCAGAAATGTATGTTTTCTCCTGCAAAATGTAATTCTACACAATTACATGTATACATAAAATGTAGGAGAAGTCTTTAAATGTTTGAATGATCAAATGGCAAAATATTTATTTTCATGTCAAACTGAACTCCCTGTCATTTTTCTTTTTAGGTCTGGCTGTTAAAGAACTGAAGTGAGAACATCATTGTGTACAGAATAAAAATATTGTAATAAAAGTTACAAAAAGGCTTTTTGTTCCCCCTTATTTTGAAAAATACATGTTGCTGACCAAACCAGGTAGTCACAATTTGAATTCAGCTGTAAGTAAAGTCTGAAGTATGAAAAGGATACATCTTACACTGTCTTGCAACAACATGCACACTGATGTAAACCTAAAAAAAGAAAAAAAAGGTTTATAAGGGTTTGCAGTTCATTCCACAATTGGGGTAAAGATAAGTAGGGTTAGCATTGTGTTTTAAGACCATTTGCATGGGTCTATTCCAGGATATATATGAATGCCTTCTAGTCATTAACTTGACCTACATTTTAAAAGATTGACCTAGATTGGCCCATTTTTACATCAGATGAAGTTATGTTGTACTTCTACTTTCTGCCTCATGATGTCATACTTGAGCTTTGTTTACAAATGTGCCACCATGAGCTAATCTATTGAAGATGAGTATCTGGTATGTTTTGAAAGAAGCTGTGTGTAAATAGTCACAGATTGCTTTAGCCATACACAATTGCTTTATATGTTTTAAAGGAACTCAAAACGTGCATGGTGGTGAGGGGTTTACAAGTGTAACTAAGGGACAATTATACTGTACAAGGTGCACCAAATAAGGTGCATTTTAATACAGTAAGTAATTAGAATTAAGCTGTTCTCAGTTGGCATTAAGTAATACTGAACTGGTAAGTGTGTGATTGTAAAGCAGGGGGGTTCATCAGAGACTACTTTCCACAGTTCATAAGGGAGTTTTGCATTTTGACTTCTGGGTGAGCTGAAGACAGACTACTGGTGTTAATCAGATTGTGACTCACGCAGAAGGAATACGGAATTTAAAGCTTTTCCTTTGTCTTCTGCAAGCCAGTTGATTTGTTGATTCTTATCAAATGTCTCTGAATCGTGGATCTTCCATGGAAAGCTTATTTTACAGTTTATTTTAGTATGCCACTTGTATTCATCAGACAGATGCAACCTTGACACTGTGTGGTTTTGCTGTGCGAGATTCTGTGGGGAGCAGTTCCCCTGCCAGACGAGACAAGGGGAAAAAAGGCGAGCAGCTCAGTGGTGCAGCAGGATCACAGCTGTGACAAGGAAGACGTGACCTCTAAAAACACTGCTGTCGAGCAAGCCATACAATATTGACATTCGGCTAAGTAGTTCTATGTAGTGTTGCAATGGACAGTGCTAACTCCTGAGACATAAATAAAACATTTGAATTGCTATGCTGAATATGAAATCATTGTGTTGGTACTGACTGCACTTGTAGTGCTTTAATTATTTTTTAGAAGCTTAAAAACAATCCCATCAATAATGCAATTGAAAGGATTTTCTTCTGTGAATCAATCACTCTGTCCTAAGAAAGACAATGCAAAGACCCCACTTCACGGGGAACATCTTCAGTCTACCTTCAATTCAGATGATAGGATGGATATTTACCTACAATGTCATGGTTAGTAAAAATATAATGGACTCGATTGTGTAGGTGCAGTTGGGTGGCATCCTGCATTTGAGATGTTTTGCTGCAACATCCACACAATTAAGCAAAACCCACTTGGTTTCCTGATCACGTCATGCTTTCATAATTCTAAATGGCAGTTCTGTTGCCATGAACTCTATAAACAGCCGTATGCACCCCTCGGTGGATGAGGAGAGGGTGGAGATAGTGGATTATAATACCCCAGATCCTCTGAGATTTAACATGACCTGAATATACAGTAATCTGTAGTGGCTGCTTTGATCCATCCATAAAACCTTTAATTTGCCTCCTGCCTTCACTCTGTTCTCCACCATGTGTTAGAGATGGTGACCGGTCAGAAAATACATTTGAAATGGTATTGTCCATTGTTCTTGGGGAGATAAATACATTGTGTGGGGTCGAGTCTCCGACACGAAGCGCGACCCCGTGGTCCTGTTTTCACGCGCGCTCCCGGGCTCGGGTGGGCGCGCACGCTGGAGCGCGCTCTCGATGTCTTGTCCAGCGGGGACGGCAGCGCTGAAGCAGCAGCTAAATCTGTACTTTTTACACTCGCTTTCCGGCACTGGGGTATACAGGACCCTATTGGACTCCTTTAACACGCTTTCCCCCCCTGTCTGTGCACTCCTGCCCGACTCCCTGCGCGCTGCTCGCCGTCTGCATGCATTGTTGTGCCGGGGCTGAGCGGGCTGTACAGCAGCGTAGCGGACCGGCTCCCACCTCGACACCATCCCCGTGTGGACCCCAGCCTCGCAGGGATGTCCGCGGCCCGGGACTACATCGCCCCGTGGTGGACTTACTGGCTGCACAATTTCCCGCACATCAACCTCAGGTTCCAGCCGGTGGACAACGGCTTCAACCCGCAGGAGGAGAACTACCAGCAGGTCCGTGAGAGGAGGGTTAAGCCGGGTGGTGTAGCCGGAGGGAGGGTGTTCAGTATTGCATGGGGAGCAGGTGAAGCCGAGAGCTATTGTGCTCATCCCGGTCAGGAGGCTGGGTCTTTCACTTTCTTGCCCTGGGTTGCTACTTTCTATTTTATTTTCAGTGCTTCATTTCTTGCAGATGTTTAGTGTTAATGCAGATTTCAGAAAGTAGAATAATGCATGTCATTTCAGGTGTCACTGTGGAGGTTGAGACTCCGTAAAGCAGCTAGTGTGACCAGTACCTGCAATCAGAGAGGCATACCTGATCTTAAAGAGATTCATAGACGTGGAGCTTACACAGTATATTCATTAAGTTCGACATCATTCGTGCTCCTTTGTTTGGTCCTTTAATCTGTAACCTACCAAAACCTGTGTACCCACGGGAATAGATTTTAATATATATATATATACACACACACACAAGCAACCTCGGGCATTATACAGAAGTGCAGCTTCTACATTGACCCATGAGGTAGGTACCTTCATGTCAAGAGCAAATTAGAAAATGTTTATGGACTCGCTACCCTCTGATTTCGCATTAACACTTTACTGAGTGTGATAAAGGACAAATACATTTTGTGTTCCTGTGCAACTTTCCATACATAGCCTGTCTTACAACCACCATTTTAACACAGTTCTTGTGCTAATTTGTGTTGTCCTCAGTCACAACCCATGTGTTAAAACAACGCATTCTTGTTATAGTGAAGGTAATGACGAATCCCCTTCTGCTCTGGCTTGGGGCACCCAAAACCGACGGCCACCTAATTACTGTTGTAGCCCAGTCAGCACAAACATCAAGTCCTGCTTCTTGTACAACTTTAGCACCGTGACGAAAACCGTCTGCTAACTTGGAAATCCCCTCTATACATTAGTGGTTGAAGACACTTTTGTCGGGATTGAGGTCATTGTTGATCTGCTGCATTTTGGTGCTGAATAACCTTATAAAGGATGACATACCAAACTGCTTAAGTCACAACGCCACGGATGTCTCGGATATCTAATTAATGATCCCATATGTTTTAAGTTACTGAATATGCATTTCATATACACGCTTTACTGTGCTGTCCTTTTGGGTAGATTTCCTGTAGTCTGGAATGGCAGGGAAGAAGGAAATGAATAATCCTCCGATGCCTGCAATAAACCGATGATTGCACACCTAAATTCAAACTTTAAGCCTGGGCTTATATTATTTATTATTACAGTTTACCATGCTTTGGAGCAATGGGCAGTAGGACACACCTTCTACATTACATATCCTTTTTTCTTTTTTCTTTTTTTTTTTTTTTGCCTTGACTAATTTGCCATCTCTATTTATAACACTTTTTAAAGAGGATTTAAAGTGGATTTGAAAACCCTTAAGTTTAACTGAAAAAGATTAAAAGTGCACACTTGTACATAGGCATTTAGAAAATGACATCTGACTTTGGCTAAATTTGTATTTTTTAACTTGTAGTCTATTTCCAAAGAGTTTTCATAGGAACCATTCAGATAGCGATATATGTAGATATTAAATATTGTGGAGATTAAGCCAAGTCAGATCTTATACTGCAAATAATATAATAGTTTGTTTTAAAATAAGTGGAATATTTTAAAATGTAAGACATTTTAACTGAAGTCTTGTTAATACAACAGAATTAAAGGCACATTTCTTAATACTATTTAAAGGCTTCTATGAGTAAGTATTAATGTGAACAGGATGCAGGATGTCTCTGCAGTGAAGGTTTAAGGTGCCAATCTGAGTGCAGTAGTTATGTATTAAGGGTGATGAAAATAAATTCCAATATGTGTCTTAAATTTGCGCTTCCTGTCAGTCAGATAAATCCATTTGAAGGGAAATTAACAAAATCACTGTTGGATGTGCTTCGGTCTTTGAGAAACTTGAAAATTGTGCATAATAATAGTACAGCCTCTGAGAATGTGTGTTTTCTCAGATAGAGAGCAGAGTTTCATGTTGCATGACAGCCTGTTCCATCGCTGTGGAATTCATATCTCGCAGCTTGAGAGACTTGCAGCCCCAGTGCAAATATGATGTCCGGCCTGTACTGAGAGATTTGTCTTTCACCGCACAGTGGTGCAGAACCTTGGGAGATAAAGCCTCTTCTATTCCATCAGAGTCGCTTCAAGCAAAGACTCGCTGAAAAACAACAGGATACAAATGAGTACATGGCAGACCAAGACAAATTACAATTCAGCATATATTTATTTTTCCAGTCTTCAGATATACTATACCAGTAATACAGAAAATGATATTTAAAAAAGAATGTTTGACAGATTTCATAGAACCCTCTAATGGGTTTCATGTTGCTGGTGGGACAGTCATTAAAGCCATGTGATAAAACTTCCATGAACACATCCTGGTGTCCAGTTACAGCCCATTTCATTATAGATTGTACTATATTTCAAATGATACAGTATTCTGTGTTGTACAGTCATTGATGGGGAAAAACTGGGCCTTTAGGAGCCATAGGGTCTTCTGGTTTTTGTTCCACCAGAGCTTTTAATGACACACTTGAACCATGACCATTGAAGCATTGTTTCCAGGTTCTATGCAGACGGAACCATAGGCAGCTTTAGCACAGTGTATCGGTGACGGAGGGTTACAACAGAGAAAATTTACGAGAGCCGTCTGAAAGTCTTTATTGATTTAGATCACTATATTTATAGCTGTGAGATCAGTATAGAAACGAAACCAAGCCACTCCAGGGTGTGTTTTTGTAGCATCTTGCAACACTGCAAACTTAATTAATATTCTCTGAAATCTCATCACAAATTAACTGCTGAACTCTGTCTTCACTGTGATGTTTTTAGAAGCAGTAATAGGGGCTTTTTGGCACAGAAGAGTGCTTATCCCTGTAGCTTGTCTCTTTACATTAGGGTTTACAGCAGGGGTAGCAGAGAAGCCAGCAGGGTATGGATTGCATAGGAACCACAGTGGTTAACGCACTCCTCTGTCCAGCGCAGTATTGCCACAGACTGTGGCATCCTGAGCTAGTCCTTAATAAAAATAAATCAAGAATGGTTTTAATTTCAAAGTGATTTTGCATGTTTGTGATCTGCATGAACTTCAGCTAAAGCAAAGAATCTCAACATCAGGGGTGTATTTGATGTACAGATTCATTATAAAGCACTAATATAATGGCTAAAGGCAATAGTTTTCACTTCAGTGTTTGTTTGGACATTTCAGATTTTCGTCTTTGATTTGCCTTATAAATGTTGACACACTTTGGAAAACAACGTGGCACTCCTTTTTGTCTGTGTCCAGAGCGTGTATTTGTGTGCGTAGATGTGTCATTTGAATCTGTGGTCATATCGTGGAATTGTCCACACCGCATCTTTTCTAATATGCTGCTTTTAAAAGTCCTGACAGTTCCTTCCTGAAGCCCTAGTGGTTTTCTCATCTGTCAGAATGTGTCAGGGATTTTATTTGCAAACTTAGACTTTCTCGGAAAATCTCCAGAATAAAGTTTTCTTGTCATGTCTTTTCTCTCGGTAATCCAACCGAACACTGTTGTAGCTGGGAGAAATCATGCATGCGCCCTCTCGAAAAACAGAATAGCAGCCATTCACACATTTTTTTGATACCTTTTTAAAAGTCAGATTTCTATATTTTGTCTTTATTTATAACCATAATCCTTCTGACACATTTTTGCGTGTATTCTCAATGATTTCTACTGAGGACAGTTTTTATTTAGCGAACTTTGTCATTCACTTGATCATTTCTGACTGGAAAGGATTTACTGCCACGTCTTTACATGCTCCTCACAACTTCTCACTTTGTCGCAGTAAAAGTGCAATTAGCTGCACTTCAAAATGCATCCTGGGGAAGGAAAGCATGCCAAACCATAAACAACTACTGAAGTATCGGCCTCTGGAGGAACTCCCTAAACTCGGACTGCTCTTTACATTGTGCTGGGTCTCCGTGTCACATGTCTTGGTAGGATCCTGCTGCTTGAGGTCAACCTATAGCAGGACGCGTCAACCTAATTTTAACTCTTCCTTCCTCCTTAACCTACACATCCTGTCAGGTGTTATTTCTCCAGAACCATACTGACCAACGGTATAAACCCTACTCTAATGAAAGACATCCAGAAAGAGTTAATGGATACTGGCATCATGTAGAAGATGTGACTCATGGTCATGCACCACAGTACAGACTTCTCACTCTTTAAATAAGCTCTTAATATTCTACGTCTCATAATCCTGCCTTTGTGGTGAAGAACGCACTGCTGTCAGAACACCAAAATAGGCCAATATAACCCTTTGAAGGCCTGAATCCCTGAGCAAGGGAAGAGTACCTCATATAACCACTTGGTTTAGGATTCGAGCACACTGAAGGGATATTGTTAAAGAGTAGACTTTTTTTTTTTTTTTTTTGTTCTGCCCAAACTCTGCTTTCTCCCCCCAGATCTTAATGCAAGTTAATTTGTACACTCACTCCCAGTTCTTGATTAGGATCTGATTTGCCAAAACTGAGAGAACTGTTTGACGGGGGGGGTTTCTTCGCACCTGGAATCTGTGGGAATAAAGCAACTGCATACTGCAAGAATTAAAAAGTACAAAAAGGGGGTAGTTATGTCCTTGGTGTCAGCTCGAAGCTCTTCTGAGCTTTTTTTAATTCGCTTTACATGAAGTATTACAGGGTTCATCGAGGCTGCAGTGTTGGGTTAAAACATTGTGTAAGTTTGGCTAATACTGCCTCCATTACACCTCCATTTTCCAATACATTATAATCGTGTGCCTCAGGACTTTCCGCAAAGTGGAAGTGGAAGCACACACACACACATGCATACATACCAAAAAGGCCTTTCTGCTTCACTGATCCTGCTGTCAAATGCTCCCTGGGAATTGTGTTTCGCTTCAACGCTTCCAAATACTCTCCATTCCCAGCCTCCTCCTTCCCATTCTCCCTCTTTCTCTTCCACACTTTCTTGCCATCTCTCTCTCTCTCGTGCTCTTCCTGTCGTCTCCTCTTTGGTTTCATTTAAAGGCTGCTGTCAGTGAGATTTAAATAGATTGCATGTAAAATTAAGAAACGATGAACTCGGATGGTTTTGTTTGGGACTGAATTTCTCTCGGGCTGTGCGTTTGTATTGATTTTACATGGGTGTTGTTCAGATGAGGGCAGAATACTTCAGACAAAGCTTATGATTTGTGGCCTGTTCTTGGTCATGAATTAATTAATGAATAAATTAAATAAAATCTACCCGCATGCATTTTTTTTCCTCTTTCAAAAAAGACTTTTGAAATTACTGTGTGGTAGACAAACACTAATATAAAGTGAGAGAGAATGGCTGGACAATGATATTGCTTTCCATTAACTGAATACTGCTTCAGTAGTTGGAGATGTTAGATTAGAGTAAAGCGAGTATTTACTGAAATAATGACTGGACAATCTCAGTGTATCTGATTCAAGGCTCTGCCAAATAATTAGGCATGTTAGTACATGGGTAAACAGGATCAGTGTTGTAACTTGTCTGCTTAGTTACTGAATCATGAAACTGTCTACTCTACAATAGGCAGAAGTTAATAAACTGGTCTTCATTTCCTTTATTTTTTTTATTTTTTATAACCTTGTAGATTCAACATTGTGATGTATAGATAGTAGTTTGAGATGCACAGCATGAAGTAGTTAATGAATACAGCAATAAATAGTAAACTTGTGATTGCATCCATGGGAGGGTTTTCTCAGCTGTGCTAGCTGATTTCACAGATGCAGTGGGAGGCAGGATGTGTTCTATTCTCGGATTTTCTCTTACCTTTAGTTTCTTCGTTTGGGGCTGACACTTCTCAGCTTCAGCCTGATTTACTGGTTTATTCATACAATAACTGTGGTAGGTATGGTGTTAGATGCAATGGTAAATGTATGTTTTGGTGGGAGGAGGAAGGGGGTGTTGTGAAACAAACCTGAATCTGAGCTCCACAGGGAAATGCCACTATGCTGACAATAATAAAATAAAAATAAAAAATCCATAAAGATCATCTGAAGCCCCAGCTGTGAAAAGTTGAATTTGTGCTGAAGGTTGGTGTGGAGCGAGTATCCCTTTCATAACAATGGATACATATAGGGGTCTACAGTTGTACACCAGAAGTCTTAATTCATTTGCAAGCAGGCTAAATCTGTTTCAACTTATATCTGCAATCAACTGAACTGTTCTGCATCCCTTGCTTTTACTACAGTACTAAAAATAGTTCCATATACTAGACATTAACTTTTCAGACTATCTACCTGGGGACATATAATTCCATTATTAAATGTTATTAAAATTGTGATATAAGCTTTCATTTTTCAAATATATCTCTGCACTTGCCCAACCCCTAATTTGCTTTTGACTTATGAGATAGTTAATACTGTCTGTGTGTCTCGCACGCACATTCCTCCTCTGTTCCCCCAGAGGGGCTGTTTAGTAAGACCTACAGAAGCTCAGTAAGCACACTGCCCTACTTTGGCCAGTTACACCTTGTTTCTATGGTTACAGATACTTCCCTTGAGCACATTTATAGTCCAGTGACAAGACTCTGTTTCCATTCATTGCAGTTTAACAAAGTATAATGGGGCCGTGCAGTTGGGGCTGAAGTACAATTCTGTGGTGTACACTACAATAATACAGCGTTCTTTTGCACGCTGTCCACCAATCCACACTTATTTTCAGCAGTTTTGTTACTGAAGTAAAGTTACTAATGACTGTAGTGTTTTACGGTTTTAAAATGTGTTCTGTTTGTCTTGGCAGAAACAAAAGAAGTAATAAAGAACAACGACAAAGAAGACATAGGCCTAGTCCATGTAAAATATGTAAAAGATTAATGCCTACTAAAGTGTTTTTTGTAATATGTATAATTTTTTAATATATTTAATATATATATTTTTTTTTTGAGAAGTGTTGTCTTAGTAGGAACTCTAGTGCTGAATAGAGCGTGGTACAAGGTGAAGTGCAATATTGCTTTATACCATTTAAGATGCATTAGGCGTATATAGTATTGTAACATACTGTGGGTTCGCACATGACTAAAAGGCCTAGGCCCATTAGTGAGGCTTCAGGATCTCTATACTGCCCCCCCACCCCAGTAGTTACAGACCTCACACTGGTCTCCCATCACCTCCTTCAAGTTGGTCAGATGCAGGCTCACCTATCCCACTAATGACACCAATGTTTAATCCTTGGGATTCCAGCTACAGGGAAACTGGAACTCTCAAACTTTGTTGATGTAAAGATTTCATCCCCATTTGGTTTACATAGTTGTACCCTTATTGCAGATTTTTTTTTTTTTTTTTTCACCGGCAAATTGGTTTAACTGGCATATAGCATTGGTAGCCTTCTTCTGTACTTACTGGGAAGACAAAATATAATCCATTGAACAATACCATTTTTTTTTCTTTTTCGGAAATGTAAGAATATATATACACCGATCAGCCATAACATTATGACCACTGACAGGTGAAGTGAATAACACTGATAATCTCGTTATCATGGCACCTGTCAGTGGGTGGGATATATTAGGCAGCAAGTGAACATTTTGTCCTCAAAGATGATGTGTTAGAAGCAGGAAAAATGGTCAAGCGTAAGGATCTGAGCGACTTTGACAAGGGCCACATTGTGATGGCTAGACGACTGGGTCAGAGCATCTCCAAAACTGCAGCTCTTGTGGGGTGTTCCCGGTCTGCAGTGGTCAGTACCTATCAAAAGTGGTCCGAGGAAGGAAAAGCAGCGAACCGGCAACAGGGTCATGGGTGGCCAAGGCTCATTGATGCACGTGGGGAGCGAAGGCTGGCCCGTGTGGTCCGATCCAACAGACGAGCTACTTTAGCTCAAATTGCTGAAAAAGTGAATGCTGGTTCTGATAGAATGGTGTCAGAACACACAGTGCATCGCAGTTTGTTGCGTATGGGGCTGCGTAGCTGCAGACCAGTCAGGGTGCCCATGCTGACCCCTGTCCACTTCCGAAAGCTCCTACAATGGGCACGTGAGCATCAGAACTGGACCACGGAGCAATGGAAGAAGGTGGCCTGGTCTGATGAATCACGAGTTCAAGGTGTTGACTTGGCCTCCAGATCTCAATCCAATCGAGCATCTGTGGGATGTGCTGGACAAACAAGTCCGATCCATGGAGGCCCCACCTCGCAACTTACAGGACTTAAAGGATCTGCTGCTAACGTCTTGGTGCCAGATACCACAGCACACCTTCAGAGGTCTAGTCCATGCCTCGACGGGTCAGGGCTGTTTTGGTGGAAAAAGGGGGACCCACACAATATTAGGCAGGTGGTCATAATGTTATGGCTGATCAGTGTGTGTATGTATATATATATACACTCACCTAAAGGATTATTAGGAACACCTGTTCAATTTCTCATTAATGCAATTATCTAACCAACCAATCACATGGCAGTTGCTTCAATGCATTTAGGGGTGTGGTCCTGGTCAAGACAATCTCCTGAACTCCAAACTGAATGTCTGAATGGGAAAGAAAGGTGATTTAAGCAATTTTGAGCGTGGCATGGTTGTTGGTGCCAGACGGGCCGGTCTGAGTATTTCACAATCTGCTCAGTTACTGGGATTTTCACGCACAACCATTTCTAGGGTTTACAAAAAATGGTGTGAAAAGGGAAAAACATCCAGTATGCGGCAGTCCTGTGGGCGAAAATGCCTTGTTGATGCTAGAGGTCAGAGGAGAATGGGCCGACTGATTCAAGCTGATAGAAGAGCAACTTTGACTGAAATAACCACTCGTTACAACCAAGGTATGCAGCAAAGCATTTGTGAAGCCACAACACGTACAACCTTGAGACGGATGGGCTACAACAGCAGAAGACCCCACCGGGTACCACTCATCTCCACTACAGATAGGAAAAAGAGGCTACAATTTGCACAAGCTCACCAAAATTGGACAGTTGAAGACTGGAAAAATGTTGCCTGGTCTGATGAGTCTCGATTTCTGTTGAGACATTCAGATGGTAGAGTAAACAGAATGAGAACATGGATCCATCATGCCTTGTTACCACTGTGCAGGCTGGTGGTGGTGGTGTAATGGTGTGGGGGATGTTTTCTTGGCACACTTTAGGCCCCTTAGTGCCAATTGGGCATCGTTTAAATGCCACGGCCTACCTGAGCATTGTTTCTGACCATGTCCATCCCTTTATGACCACCATGTACCCATCCTCTGATGGCTACTTCCAGCAGGATAATGCACCATGTCACAAAGGTCGAATCATTTCAAATTGGTTTCTTGACCATGACAATGAGTTCACTGTACTAAACTGGCCCCCACAGTCACCAGATCTCAACCCAATAGAGCATCTTTGGGATGTGGTGGAACGGGAGCTTCGTGCCCTGGATGTGCATCCCACAAATCTCCATCAACTGCAAGATGCTATCCTATCAATATGGGCCAACATTTCTAAAGAATGCTTTCAGCACCTTGTTGAATCAATGCCACGTAGAATTAAGGCAGTTCTGAAGGCGAAAGGGGGTCAAACACAGTATTAGTATGGTGTTCCTAATAATCCTTTAGGTGAGTGTATATATATATATATATATAATTTATTTTTATTTTTTTTTCTCTAAAGTTCAGTGTTAGCACTTTCTAAGCAGTCTCTTGCTTGTTCATGCTTTAGCAATGTCAGGATTTACTTTGAGGGGTTTCTGTTCCTCACAAAGCAACATCAAACTGTAAGAGCCATTACATTGCTATTTTCCTCTGCTGTTTGCTTCCAATGGAGGCTTTCTCTGTCCAGCAGTATCGCAGTAATCAAAACTTTTAGCAGGAAAGCCTCCATAGAATAGGCATGCACAAGACCCTGATGGTCATGTACTCAAGCAAAACCACATGTAAACAAAATTAATTTGACTGACTGACTTTTTCGGTGCATGACCAATCGGGATTATCGCCCACCTCAATAAAAAGATGAAACCACAAATATGTTTATATGCATATGTTGTAATGCTACTGAAACTGTTACAATATAGAGATGCTTATACATAGATGTGTGGGTGTGTGTATTTATAAATCTCTATTCCGCTTCCCTTCCTTTCATATGCAAATTTTTTTTGCATGACATGCCTGAATCAATACTAATCCATGTCATAACCCCCCCACCCCCTGGCCATAACACCAAAAATAAGTACATTTATATTTCTTTATTCATCCAAGGAAAAGTTCTAAGAAGTATTTTATAAAATCAGTGTTCGTGATTACTTTAAAGTATGCTTAACTCTGCAACAAAACAAACCATTGTTCACCGTGTCTTTTATCAGTGCTCCAGAAACAGTGCTAACATTTCTTCTTTGTTAGCACACATTGTATTTAAAGTTTGGGTCAGGTACAATGGACAACCTTTAACCCTTTACAGTCCTGACCAGTATCGCATTTTTACATTCATTGCTAATCCATAATACAAGTGAAGATTAAAGCATTCATTAAATACTTTTGTTTTTTAGTACTCCTACAAATAAACCTTATTGTCGCTTCAAACTTAATTCCTACAATAAACAGAAGTAATACCGTTACACATTAATAATTTTTGATTACCACTGCTCAGAATAATATGTATAGCACAGATGAGATCCCAGTCCTGAGTCTTAAAAATCCAGAGTTTGTGAACCTTTCATTTTATTCCTTCTTTTCCCTGTAGACCTTTCATTGGACCCTGGAGGTTCACAAATTAGCAAGGCTTGGTGTAGAACTGCACTGACAACTTTCTCATCTATTATCCATGTGCTCCTTCTTGCAATCGATGCAGGAATACCTAGTGTGACTTGATGTTAAGAATTAATGATGTCACATCTGTGAATGTAGAATGGCTCATTCAAGTGTGTGCTGGCTGGGCTGTGGTGAAAAGCCCCTGAGGCCATACATTGGAACTGGATGAGAGACAAAGTCACTGGGAGTCATTGATAATGCAATGAAGAACTGTAAAAAGCTTCTGTGAGAATAATGGCTACCGTGAAAGGTTATGTGGGATTCCCCTTCTTAAAATAAATGTATGCATTCATGCACACACATGCATACTTACTTACCTTTTCCACCGTAGCACTCTCTGTCGCCTCACAGAGACCATTACTGAGAGTCTGGGATTATAATAATTACTGAGATGAGTCCTTGTCAGCCTGGATCAGCTGCCTTTACATGTACCAACAACACTATAATGGTGTGGTTGTAACAAGAGAAACCAAATGGGAAAAGACCAGAAGGATTTAAGGTTAGTCAGCCATCTTAGTATGAACTTGTCGAAGAAGCTCACAAGACCCCAGCATAAGAACAGTAGGACAGGTCTTAAAATAACTGCCATTTATGGTCTGTGTAGGAGTGTAAGTGTACTCATCCTGTATACTTAGTCAAAGCTTTAACCAAAGATTTATGAATACATTAATAATACGTGTAGTACGCTACAAAATAACTTCACAACAATAAGTAGGGTCTCCTGTTATCAAGGCTGGTTTGAAGCCCTTATGAATACGAAATTCAATATTAAATACCACTGTACACTGTACACCACTGTCTCTAGTTTTTTGCTGTTCATTCCAGGCAATGCTTAATGTACATTTTTGTTCTGCTGCCAGTTGCTATGAAACTTATTTCTAATTGATCCCAATTAAAACTACACAACCAAGCAGCAGCATGTTTTGTGATTCGCCCTGGAGCTTTATTTCTATGCCAAACGAGCATTTAAATTATCTGGCCTTCTCTGTGTCTTCTGAAGGGCATGTCATTGGATTTATTCAGCTATAGCTGTGTTTCAGCAAGCTGAGACAATTGGGTAAAGGATGGGATGACTTTGGGTATAATCGGAGTTAGCGATTTGCTCATCAGCCAGTCAAAAGCGGGGGGATTGGGAGACTTTGGTTATGATCGGAGATTGCAATGTATTAGTCAGCCAATCGGAAGCGTTCATTCGACATCAGCCTTTGTACGTACCAAAATGGCAGCCCGGACCTCAAAATCTTGATGTAAATACTGAAAATGGTGATATTTGTTCATATTCTTCACATATAGCACAATTGGAAAATTATAGCGCCTCGGCAATCACAGAGGTGATTAAAGGGCCTGGAGAAGACAATGTTAATTCATCTCTTAATTTTGTACTTTTTTAGGTTTATTTTTTGGGTTAAAACCCTGGAATGTACTCTGTTCCTCTGGGAAGGTGTTGAGAACTGTTCACATGTAATGTAATATTCATGAACAATTCAACAACAATGCCCAAAAATATTCTGAATAGTTTTTAAATCTTCCAGAAAACCTAATCCATCTGATTTATGTTATGTCCAAACACAATTGGAAATCAATCCTTCACTATGATTTACTAGGAGAGGAAATTGCATTATTTTATCATGGCTTGAGTGAACAAACTGTATTTCTCTTGGCCAAATCAAATAATTTTAAATCACCCAAGGGCTCAGAGAATTCTAGAAAATTATAGAATTTTGTTTGGTGTATTCAAGAAGGTTACACATTCTTTTTAAATACAATTTCACAAGCTTTGCAATACATCCATATTTCACATGGTATTATAAATTACAAATAATTACAAATGTATAGTACAAAAAAATAACGTGATAACTGGTAGGCTACTACTTCATTTATTAATATAATGAATGTCTGAACTTCCATTTTTAAATCACTTCAGAATTAAGTACAAGGAAAGGAGATCTGTTTTCAAATCTGTTGTACACTATTGTTACCTATATATATATATATATATATATAAAAACGTTTGCATGTTTAGGCACCTCAATCTTGCATGTACAGCATATGTTAAAATGCATATGGCATAAGCTGGGTACATTAAATACATTTATCTTGCTTATAAGTTAATATTTAACAACTGGACTGTCCTTCCCAATAAATTGTTTGAAAACCCACCATGTATGTGAAAGATCCAGCTGAGAACAGCTGCAGGTTCAGGCAGAGCGGTCCCTGCCAACTTGCTGTGTCACATCTGCACCCTTTCTCTTATGATAATAAGTTCAGCGTGACTGGGGAATGGAAAGTGACCCCACAAGGGAGATTGCTCTCCCACCAGACCCATCATATCTGTCCTCCGTCTGTGGGATATGGTAAATGACTCCCCTGGTGTTGTCTGGGATTTTCTTTCTGCCATGTAGCCTTCAATATGCCATTTGTATTCGGTGCATAATCCTTCTTTTGTCACCTGGAAGCACATGTTAATTGGCTACATATAGAAGTGCTTAAGGTTGTCTGTTTTGTTTGCCCATGTTTAATACAAAGTGGCTGTTTTAGAGCAATTGGTTTTGTTTGAAGGGTCTAACATGCTTTCGTGTGGGTGCTGTGAGGCATGTATATTCACCCGTCTATTGGTTCTACATTGTATAGAGGTTGCTTTGCGGTGTATGTTATCCAGCAAGGTTATTCATTTTCAATCAATTGGTATGAAAGCTCTTGGCAACGCAAACCTCATTATTAAGGTGTAGGCTTTCGCTATAGCTTAAAGTGCACAAGTAAACTATTTGTTTTTTGAAGTGCACAATCCCGGCCATTCCTCCCAGAATAGAATCTTTTGTTCTCGGTTTTCTCCACTTTCCTGTTTCTGGGATGCTTCTCACCCTCCCTCCCTCGCCCCCTCTCTCTTGCCCCTCCTCTTTGTTTTTCTCACCCTCTTCCCTAGACTTTTTTTTTTTTCTAGTCATCTCTCACTCCCTATTTGTTTTATCTGCTGAGCGGCTGCCTTCTACAGCACTGTTGATTTCTAATGCTCCTGTCTGTCTTTTTCTCCAAACAACATAAGGACTTTGGACTGACGGGCAACGTGTTCTAAATCAGATTTGGCTGATGAACAGTTTCACTTACAAATGGTGGACTATACAGTTTATTTACATAATTTATTATGGCTTATTTTCCTTGTAAACTAAATTACTAAATGGCATTGCAATGTTTTCCAATTGGTTTGGGTTTCCCCTGATTCTAGTTGTTCCAAATAACATTTTCATTCATCCCACTTGCAGTCCAGCTCTCTTACTTAACTATCATACCATCTCTGTCTGCTTTCTCTTTCTCTTTCTCATTTCCTCTGTCTCATTTCCTCTGTCTTTCGTCCTTCTGATAAGTCCTGCCCCCCCACCCCCCTTACCACACCATCTCCTCCTCCTCCCCCACTGCAGGCCTCTCTGCTGAGGAATCACAAGACTTGAGTGCAGTGTTTCAGTGGGCTGTCACATGCTACTTAATTCAAATGGACTGTGATAATTCCCCCTTTCAGTCAACCCCAGGCTCGGGCACCCAGGAACTATGGGGTTTCCATGGCAACCCTGGGGGCTCCTTTCCCCTCCCCCTCCTCTCCCAAACCCTGGGCTGCATCCTGGCGGTTCTCTCTCTCACCTCTGCCAGGAGCTTAATCCACTGGGCTTCCACCCCCTCCCCAACTCCCCAGCTCCCCAGCAACCAGTATTGCGCCGCTCAGAGTAGCCCCGCTGTTTGTACAGGAGAACGCCACTAATGATTAATAACCACACGATATCTATGTACCTATTGATTAGTCTGTGCTACTTCAAACTGCAAGAAAATGTTTGACAAAACAAAAATGCCAGTGCCAGCGTCTAGGAAGTAAATGAGGTTATGCTAAGCTTACCTTCTTAATAATGGAAAGGTTCCCATGAAAGTTTTATCGATCACTGGGATGTTTTTTCTTAAATGCCACGTAGGGATGTTCATAGTAATTTCTGTTTCTCCAGACAATTTGTATAGCAATTTCAAGAACACTTATGGATAAATCAGTTGTGTAGGAGGAAAAGGTATATCGCTATAGATAGATAGATAGATTTTTTTTTTTTTTACAGGTAAGTGTTTTTTTTTTTTTTTTGACAAGGGGGATATAAAGCTTTTGTATACTGATGAAATTTCTTGCAAAAAGCAAGGCTCAAAGGTCTAATCATTACTGTGTGTTTTCTAATCTATACCTTTTTCAGATCCCCTTAAAATGCATTGAGCAGAAATACAGGACTGTCCCTGCTCTTGCATGTTACACCTTTACACTTGGATTGGTGGGTGATTTGGAGAGGCAGGGGGATTAGGAAGATCGGTGTATAGGAGTGGGGCGGGAAGGGATAATCACCAAACGCACAAGGCCTTGGGAACCAAGACCTTTCTGCCTCTTCCTCTCTCTACTGCCATGAAAGTCGGGGTTTCCTCATTACAGACCCTACTGAACTGAATATCCTATTTCAGCCGCGGGGACCGTTGCCAAGATGAGAATCCAAGGGAAGCCTAGTTAGAGCAGAGAGCCCGGGAGGCTGCGTGAGCTCATGGGTAGAATCATAGGATTAGTAGCATGGATGCAACAGGCGGGCTGAATTCTGTGCTCAGATGAGTTGTTGTGGAAACCATGCAAGTTGGTTTAGTGTAAAGGTAGGAGGCTGTGGCAGCAAAGAAGAATGCAGTAGATCTCCAGCTAAAGAGTCCTTTGAATACTTAGATCAGTCCACAAATGTTCTCTCTGCATTTGCCTGTCTCTGGCTCTGAACATATTAAACATTCTGTCTCTTACCTGTCTCTTCCTCTCTCCCTCTCTCTCTCTCTAGTCTTTGATATTCCTGGCCTGTGTGGCGGCTGCAGGCCTTGGGCTCAACCTGCTCTTCCTGGCCATCTACCTGAGCTGCCTGTGTTGTTGCCGCCGAGAGGAGGAGGAGGAAACCAAGCGGCCCAACTCCTGTTGTGTCACCTGGACGGCCGTCACTGCAGGCCTGATCTGCTGGTGAGTTGGTGGGGGGGTGGGAGGTGGAAATGGGGCTTCTGGGGTAATCAAGCTGCCCAAGGCATTAACTATCTTTATTAGTCTGTCTACTGCTTCTTCTCCAGAAACACAATTGATGCTTTCAATGTTTGCTATATTGACTTTCAGAAATGGTCGTAATAAATAGATTAAAACTTCGCAAACTTCCTCCCCCACCCAACTCGACCATTAAAGTGTTGCAGAGGTTTTGGACTTGCCTTAACCAAACCTATGATCATCACAATGTAAGCCTTAAGTCATAACTTCCTACTTTCACTTTCATTCCACTCCAAAGTAAATCCTCTCACTACAAACAGTATTTGGTCAGTGCTGTAAAAGATTGTTTTAATTTATGACAGTTTAAAATGAATGCTGCTCTTCGAAGTTTGTGCAGCTGCGTTATGTGCAAAGTGTATATATGATGTACTTACCTCCCATTGCTCTGGCTCTGATGCTCAAAGATGCCAGCACCACAAGGCTCCTGAGCTAAATAGGGATTTCAGAGGTAATCTGGTCCTGAGAATCACTTTGATTAGATTTAGGGCTTTGCATTCATATTAACAGTGGAAATTTGCAGAGAAGAGTAGAGATGGGTGTGGAGAGAGCATGGACATCGCTTGCCTGTCACCTCACTGATATTCGGTCCTGCCCACCTAGGTCTGCTTTAACATGGTGTCTGTCAGCAAGGATATTGTGGATGTGAAAAAACATGCCGAGTTTTCTAATACATGCCTTGTTCATATCACCTGAAAATGCATTGAGCAGAAATAAGACTGCTCTTGCACATTACACCTTTACACTTGGATTGGTGGATGATTGGAGAGGCAGATCTGGGGAGAAAGGACAGAGATTGTACAGTACACTGCAGCATTTGTTTTCATTTAAGTGTTTGACGTACTTCCGACGTAATATCGGCACCACAGATTTGTTTATTATTGCATTAAAGTGTTACATTCCTTCCCGATGCTTCATAAATGTATTTATGCCATGCCAAAGCTCTTCCAGCAAGATAATTGGAACAAAAAAATAAATAAAAATAAGACCTGGTTTTGCATTTTTTAAAGGAACTTTAATATTCAGTGGTAAGATGGGTCTGTTGCACCGAAAAGAAGACATTGAGTGTGTAATTACAAAATAAAGGAACAAAATGAATTGATAGCCTTTAACCGCATTCATACATGTTGTAGGTTAAATTAGTTTTAAGTATAATCATTGCAAACATTTCCAAGAAAGAAAAGGTGGCACATTTCTATGTATTCTACGTGTTTCAAGGAAATAATAGATTCTGTGTATCGAGAAATTATCAATGTGAAGATAAGTACATAGGGGTGGAGGAGAGACGGCACATTGATTATAATAATTAATAATAGTTGTAGAGGAGAACAAATGATAGACACAAAGTCCTTAATTGAATTGGGAAAGAATTTCCTTAATCTTGTGACAGTCATCTTAGTGCAGTGGCTGATTGAGTTAAGCCCTATTAACATTCTGGTTTTGATACAGGGCTCATTGTAGTGTTAAGTGCATTGGCATGATGCTGTTTAACGGGAAACTCTATAACCCTTCATTGGCTGGATTTATGGTTCCACTATGCAGCATAACTACATAGAGACATTAAACGTGCTTATACTTAGTTTACTCAATGTTGGAGCTTGCATCTTTTATTGCAACACAACTAATTTCATGCTTTGATTTCCTTCAAAGGATTTTAATGCAATGCAACATGTGTAAAATCTGCAGCAACAACAGAAACAACATCAAAAAGAAAACTGAAAGATCAAATATAATGAAATCCCACTTTTTTTTAGCCAACTGTTGGATACTATAGTATGTAAGTAGATAAGAACTGCACAGCCACATTTCCTTCATTCAACAGATTTTTCGGTAGTGACGCTGATGCATTAAAGTAAGGGCAAATAATGTAACCATGTCTTGCTTGTCTTCTTGAGTCTGGGACTTGTTTGGAGTATCTAAGACCAGGAATAAAGTTAAGTAAATGCTCTTAAGCTGACACCTTAGATTCAGGAGAAACTGACTCTCTATGGGTTTTGCAACCAGGTGGTGATAAGGAATGACAATGGCACGGTATGCGCAGGAAACCAGAAACAGCCTCTCGGCGTGCTGCTGAAAATACAAAGTCATTTGACGTTTGGCCATGTTGTGTTCATTACCTGCAGTGTAAGGGCAGTGGAGCATTACTTTTATTGTGAGGTGTCAAGATATAAACCCCCGATTTGACACGGGCAGTTGCAAACTTACAGACAAAAATAAATCTGAAAAAAAAAAACATAATTGCTTTCTGCTTACAGTGATGCTCAAAGCTCTTAAAGATGTTGAGCTCTTAAAGGTTTTTTAATATATGGAGTGCAGTTTAGCTCAGCACTTTTTTTTTCTTTTTAAAGCCATCCATTAAAGCTCATCCATGGAAAAAGACCACCACGATATCTCGGCACCATTTTATGCAAGTCTGATTTCACTGTGGGAGAGGTATTAGATGGTATGATCTCTCCCCAAGGAAATCTAGGAGAGAGGAGGTTCAGATTCCTGGTAGCTGAAGAAATCATGGAAAATCTACAGAGACCAGCTGTTCCAAAATTATTATTGCTTTAATAGTTTTAGGCCTGTGGTTTTCTTGTTTAGTTCTCATTGCCGTCTTTTAAATAGCCATGAGACACCCTGCCATGAGGTGTGTAGGTAGTGCCATAACTGCAACTAACCGAAATGTCTTTGCGCAACTCAGCACTGTGTAATCTTTTACTGTGAATAATGACTCCTTGTAACAAGCAGCTGAATATACATTACTAATTTAAGAAGGGTGGACCTTGTGGGGTTTTAGAAATTGCACTAAAGTGGACTAATCTAATAATGACAGTTCTTTTTATTTTTGTCGCCTGCCCTCTAGGACAGGAAGGCCTTATTAAGTGAATTTTCTGCAACTGGGGAATTAGCAAGCCTGTTAAATTGCATTATTCAATTTTAATTAATGTACATTGATATGCTGCATTGGAATCCAATCAGTATACTGGGCCTAACACTTTACTTGCTTCTTTGATTGTTGCTTGTTTTTATGCTCTGGCCATTTTCCAGCTACGCAGTGTCATTATATATTAAAGGGAACTGTAAAAAGTTGCATTCTGAAAAATACTCGACTTATAAAGTGAAACAGTAAAATTGAATAGCTAGAGATTAAAAAAAATATATGGGTGATAAAATTGTGAGAAAACATTCTGTATTTTAAGACTGTGACCAACAGATAATGTGTACTCGTACAATACAGATTTATTTTCATTTCAATGTAATGCATAGTTATACATTTACATATGGAGTCTGACAGTCAGACTGTCTCCACTGTTTTAAATAGTCAGGTTTAAAAAAAATAGAAGTATATAACTGTGTCCCACAAGCAGAGCTGCAGGACAATATTGACATAATGAATAATTCAAAGGAAAAGTTCAGTCTTTACCCAGTCTTGCCACTCAGTCGATGTCTACTGTCGTCTGGGTTTGGGATGGAAGTGACAGCCACATTCGTGAAGAGGGGAAATTCCGAACAAGCTGATTTTGAGTTCAGAATCACAGCTGCAGAACTAGTTTGTAATTGGGCAGGACTGTAAGTCTGCATGTTCTTCTGGACAGACTCTTGAGATGTGACTGCATTCGACCAGATTAGACATCAGAGTATTTCTATGAAAAGGCCAGGGTCATACAAGCTTTGCTAAACACAGTACAGGCCCATGTCTGAATCCATGTGACCCCTGTGAAGCTGTGAACCTGCATGTGTCTCTGCTGGAACACGCCAGTGCCTGCTTCACAGATCCCACAGGGGAGCTGTTAATTAAATAACAAGCTTAATTTGATTTGTCACTTTATTACAAAACTGTGGATGCCGATATCTCTGACGGCCACTCTAAGTGACACCTATGCCTGAATGGTACAGCTGTGTACAGTGTGTTCGTCGCACACCGTGTGCAGTTCACAGCCATTAGCAGATGGTTTCATCCTCATTGGGAGGGAGGAGCTGTCAGTTTGTGAAGCTTTATCATCCCGTGTCTTCACCACTGCATTATCCATGAACAGGGGGCTTCGGAGAGCACATCAAATGCACACCAATGCTCTGAAAGGCAGTTAGGCTGTCAGAGATGGGCTAATAGGTGGGGTTTGCCCTGGTATCAATCATTTTTATTTGCTCGTACAGGGAAACCATAGTGTTTCACCACAGGTCGTGTTGTAATGCTTTGTCACCTTCTGTGCTGTTCTTGTAATGATTTCCCTGCTTTTTCTTCTCTTCTCTTATGAAAGGAAGTCTGCATTATTTGCTGTTACTTTAATTTCTAAGGCATGTCCTACCTGAAAGGCATTTAAGTTGAACAGTATTAATCGCGGTAGTCGAGCCCAGCAAGAAAGACCGAAAGAGTCAAGTTCTATAGAGAGCGTTGAAAGTCCCTGCCACTTCAGTGTCTCGTATTTATTAGATATTTATAAGGACTCAAACTATTAAGAGGCTTATTTTAATCGGCACAAATTTGACCTGATGGGTTTATTTCATTCTATCGCACGATGTATTCAGTATGTTTCATTCAACACAAGCAAATAGAATTTCCTTTAAAATTTAATTTTTCTCTCTGTTAGATGTGGATTAATAAGCTTAAAATCTTGTATCTGATGCGTTTATTATTATTATTATTATTATTATTATTATTAATAATAATAATAATAATAATAATAATAATGTATTATTTTCAATTAATAATAGGCATATGTGCTTGCAGAAAAACTCCTCCTGAGGTTGATTAGTATAGAAGTCTCTTACTCTATTCTAAAATAATACAATATCAGCCCAGTTTGTGATGATGCAGATGGCTACATCTCTTAGTTGTGTCATGGGTTTGACCTTGCCAGTTGTATGTGTGCATCACTGGGCTGCATTTTACCAAAGGAAGGGTTTCAAAGGGTAATATAGAAAAACAAATAATAAAATGTCTTACTATTCCTGATTACAGCACTTGAAAATGTAACATGCGGTTTCAATAAATGCACTGTATAGACTGTGATAACATGAAAACCATCAGAAACTGTGCACGTTCAACTATCAAAGGCATATTACGTAACCGTATTAAATTGCCATGCTTTAAATTCAATTACGCCTCTCTCCCAACTACCAAATATAATTTTTTCATATTATTTTCCATTTTCCAACTATTGGATAAGCAATTGTTTTCTAGTAGATTCCCATAGCCATTATGTCCTCTACATATTTCAAGGCAGCTTCAGATGAACTGGATTATGCAAACTGCAGTCCAACCTGTGCTCCTTTTCTCAAAAGATGCTTCTAGTTTTCTGGCATTTGCACGGTGACTCTAAATTTAGAAAGATTAAACCATTTCGCTTTCCTTCACATGTCTGCTTTACACTTCCCCTTACTTTACAAGTGCAGTTAGATTTGAATACTAATGGCAAACTTAAATCCTCCAGGTATTAATGCCGAGACGTGTATTTTGTTGACTGTTAAGGCTCAGGCTCCACCTCGATGAGAGATGGTGCCTCTTTGAGATGCCCAAGGAGGGTTTCTCTACTAAGATTAATTATATACCTAGCTATCATTCAAATTGCTACGCCAGAATAATAAAAAAAAAAAAAATCTGAAATGATTGCCTGCAGTAGATTTCCTAATGAGAGTTAATGAAATAATGATTTTTGGTGTTGACATTGTTAATTTCCCATTGTATATCGCTTTGAGATGTCTTCAGAATTTGCATATGTTTATTTCTTAGAAGACGGTCTTCTGGGATAGAAGAAAAAGGCTTTTGTACTACGCTGAAAATGATTCCCCTGCTCTGTGATCTTAGGCTTCCATGAGAAATGGGTTAAAATGGACCCAAGCAAAGGCCTCAGAGATTAGATCTAGTGTTTCAACTCAATAGCCTTATACTTCGAGGTGGAAGAGAGCAGTAAGACCGGCCTTGTACTCAGTGAGGGATGGATTAGCTCATCCATCAGTCTCAAACTAGTTTGTGTGATTAAATCTTAGCTTATAATTGAGGTGGCTTTCTCTGGCCTTCATTCAGTCCATTCAAACCACTCCTTCTGCTGCGAAGACATGGGTTTGGGAGTTTTCTCAATCAGTTGCAAGTTCTACAATTGGAGCTTCATTCCCATATTCTGTGGTTGAAGATCACTGGTAGCAAAGACCTGGTGCTGAATGCTGAGAGATCTTGAGATCAGAATGTGTGATGTGCATTTAACTACTATACAACAAAAAGATGGAGATCTGTATTAGAGCTTGGTGGTTCACCTAGGCTTGGGAACGGTGTGTCCATGCCCAGTGAAGGAGTGTGAGCGAGGTGCAGGAGGAGGCACCTGGACAGGGGTACTGCTCTTTTACTTCACATCACCTGAAAGGCAAAAATAAAATGACAGAATAGAATCAGTCTGGTTAAAGGGATATCCCTTGATTAAAAATATATGGTTCAAACAAAAAAAACGTATATGTAACACCAGCTGCAAGTGTACAACCATATTGTGAGAAACACTGCACAGGCAGGTCTGGAATTAATTGTATATATTTTTTTCAGTTGTTCAATTTAATTAGAAGCCATCCACCTGTTTATCTAATTTCCATCCCTTTCACAAGGTCACAGTGAAGGAGACGATTGCAGTTCAAACAATTGGTACTTTTCAGAGTCTTCAGTTCTGCTGTAGATACCATCGGAGCACTATATGTTGTTGTACCCCGAGGATAGTTCTACAACCAAAACAATGCTATGTGCTGTGCACGAATGGCACATAAATCTATAAAACAAGTATTTTATGAATACAAAATTGTGTGTTCATTTCAAAAATGTAAAGTTTTTGAAACTTTTTGTTGATTTGATTATTTCCCATGCATTACCAAAACTATTACATTGAGTCTTACATGGAGTCTACTTCATTTCTGGTATCCAATTCTCAAAAGTTAATTTGAGATTCTGGGGTCAAACCTAGACCAAAACATAAGTTGAGTTAGTATTTACACACAGGGCCTATTCACGAGAGCACTATATGTTGTTGTCCCCTGAGGATAGTTCTACAACCAAAACAAGGGTTCGAGAAAATCTTGTAAATGTTCACGTTTCCATACGCGCCAGCTGTTATGAAACAAGAAGAAAGACTATTGGAAAGAGCACTTCGATACAGGCACCTAGCGCTGTCTGCTATTGCTATTAGTCTACATTCTAAACATATGATGATCTATAGTTTGTCTTGCATAGTTCACGTTATGTCACCTAACCAAATTATTCTTCTAACTGCAATCTTACAAAGATTCTATTCAAAGAACCTTCTGACTGTATGAACTGTATGGAAAGCTGCAGGGCTATGGTGAAGACTGTGCTTTTTGTAAATGTAGCTAAAAGCTATTGATTTGACTCATCTGGCCTTAAAAAGTTCGACAGAGAGAGGGAGACAAAGTGGGGTCACATACTCGCTACTGGAAGGCAAGGCTGTCTGTTTTGTCTTGATAGTAAACCCCTTCCACTAAATCTTCCTGCTGTTCCCATCATCACTGTAGGCTAAGCCCAGGAATGTATCTAAAAATAAATATGGAAGGATTCAGTAATTCTCATACATGTCATCCCCAAAAAGAGAAAATTAGACAACAGGACTGATGATGTATAGTGTACGGTCTCTTTTCTACACTGCAATTCCATTACATGGTTAAGGTTGCCTTTCCACAGATTTGGGTTATGATAAGAAGCCATTTGCATCCTGCGGCCAGTGTGGAGGATAGCGATAAACCCAGTCCTACTGTGCTGCCAGACTGGGTCCTAATGTGTGGGACACAGTCAGGGACAACAGGCAAAGCAGGGAAGCCGATATGAGTGAAAATTAATTGCAATGCATCGCTCATACAAGGGACTGCAGCATCATGTAGGCTATTTAAGTTTGTATCCGTTTCTGGGAATGGCCTGAACAGACTACCAACGCCCGTAGTCCTCATTAGTGCTGTAGTAAGTAGCTGGTGGGTTGTTTGTCGGTGATATCTTCCCATGCCTAACACATGGTACTCTGATAATGCATAACAAAACTAATTATTGGCAAAGTGAGGAAGGGAGTAACTCAGGGGAGCCTGCTGGAATCGGCTGCTCGGGCACAGAAGAGCTCGACTCTCATTAATTTGTAATTGCGTTCTTATTTTGTGTCTTGTTTTTAACTCCTTAAAGAGCCGGTAGTGTCTGTTTGATCAAGTTGAGTCACTGTGATTTGTAGAGCACAATACTGTAAAACCAGAAAAAAGGCAAAATTAGAGAATTTCCCCTCAGAAGGTTGTAAATACCAGTATCCCAGTGGTTTGTTTATTTATTTATAAAAACATTTTTTTGGGCGGGGGGGGGTCCATTACTTAACAACCACCATACAGTACAACACTATTTTCCTCTGTTGCTGGCTTCTGTGCTTGAGGCCTGCGTAAGTGATTTTGAATGTGATATCTCATTAACAGCGAGTGCTTTCTTCCGAGGGGATGTTATTGTCTGAAAGTAATCTGACTAATTGGGTTTTCTTCCCAAACTGCATGTAAAGTGCTACAACAGACTGTGAAATTGTGACCAATTTTGTTCGAAGCCATCTGACTGAATGTGCCGATTCTAAATCTTCGTTAACACTTCTGATTAGAGGTTGCAAATTAAATGTATAAATTATGCAAAGTCTGGAATATATTAATGAGGTATTAACAGAATTGAATTGCACTGCTGATAACTTTCTTTAATGAATAAATGTGTGCTATGCAGAAATGGCGGATTAATCTAATGTACAAGTCTCTTATGAACACATAATTTTGTGTTAATTTCTGGACTGTAAAGCTTTTGTTGATTTGATAGTCCGTGCATTAACTTTTACATTGAGTTTTACGTGGAGTCTTTCAGTTGTGGTATCCAATACTCAAAAGCCAGTCTGAAACTTTGGGGTCAAACCTAGAGCAAAACAAAAGTTGAGTTAGTATTTACACACAAGGCCTATTCAACAGAAAATGTTTTGAAAAAAGTTACAGTCTCCGCTTTGTATTATCTAGATGAGCATGGCGAACACATTTTATGCAAAGATCAAGTACATTTTGTGCCGCCATGCATGGATAGATTTATTTTAAATATTTTTCTTTCTCATTTTCATAGGATTTCTAAGACAGCCTTAGGGCTCCCAACAAAATAATTTTTCATAAATAATGAAACTTTGTCTCTTCATAAACGAGCCTCATTTTCAGTTTGTCAAGGGCTTTGTCGGTGTATGTCCAAACACACTGTATTGATGTCACGAGTTGTATTAGAAGGTCTGACCTTGACATACAAGAAAGCCACAAGAATAATAATGTGGGGCATAAAATGGATTTATTTTCTTAAATTTATTCAGCTGGAATTGTTACAGTAACTGGTGGTGTGTGGGAAGGATGTGATGCACTCCATGACTTCCTCTTTCCATATATCACAGAGACATAGGCAGTGAGACTGTTTATTTAATAAAAAAAAAAAAATACATTAATTTGTGTGAAATAAACATCCACATCCTTTTAGGGGGAAATCAAACCACAAAGTTTTTTATGTGCACTTTTTTCTGTGCAGTGCGGCGGTTGGAGTGGGTTTCTATGGGAACAGTGAGACGAACGATGGCGTGTACCAGCTGACTTACTCCCTCTACAATGCCAATCATACGCTGGGTGGCGTTGACAACCTGGTAAGTGATGTTCAAGCAATGTGTGACTTACTGTAAAAGATGTCATGGTATCAGGTACAGTATGTGTATCATGGAAGTAAACCACTTTGTTTGTGAAAAAATGCTGATATTTGTTTTGCTGCTCCACACCCCCCCCAAAAAAAAACCTGAGTCTCTATTTAAGGGACACTTAGTTTTGTTTTATTAGTTCAAGGACATAACATATTACCCATTTATGCATTTGTCTGTTTTGCACCAAGGGTATGTTGCCAGCCAGTATTTAGTTCTTCAAGCATCCATGTGGCATAAGCCATAAAAAACATGAACTGTTTTTAAAGTGGTGATGTACCTTTAACAGTTTATTTTAGAGATTTGATTTGTTTTTATTTTTGTATGTATTTTTTTTAAATAAAAATAGTAAGATCTTATTTTGTATAATTATGATCGCATTTAGTAACATTTACAAAAGGGAATGCTTTCTAATTCATTTAAAATAAATTGTAGTGTGTATGGCACAAGTGGCACAATATACCGCAATTGAACTGATTTAAAAAATCTAATTTTCACTAAATTAGAGATGGTCCTTAGTAACTTTTTTCTTGCTGGTGTACTAAAGTTTACCACACATGTCACTGTTAATTTAGTATTGTCGAGTTAGAAATAACTACTGTTAGTCATGTATTATTTCTGTCTAAAGTCAAAGACTGTTGTTGTACTCGAGGTCTCTGTCCCCAAGTAGCCTCCCATACATGCTGAAAATGAAACCACCTGGTAGAGCTGAACAATGTCAGCCAATGGGGAACTTTGGTCTTAGCAACAAAGACTAGAAATGCAGTAAATACATCTGAAATGCTAGGATTAACTCCTGCATTAACTGGGATTACATTCTCTGGATCTGTAAAATGCAGAACTATGACTCACTCAGTGCAGCCTCTCAGAAAGGAAATTTATCCTTATCCCAAATTGGCCCATACCTGCCCCCCACCCCTTACTTGCCCAGCTCGCTTCTTACCCCAGAAACCGAACAGACACAAAAGACACCTCTTTGCTCAGGAGTGGCTTCTTGTCTCAAAGGGGAATTCACAACGAGGAAGGAAACTGAGCAGGCCTGCTCCGTTAAATACTGGATTCCATGTTGGCGTGTTGTCAGAGGTCTCCGAGAGGATGCAGGAAAGACGGACAACAGGGGGAAACGTCAGCAGCTGTACACAGACTAGTGTGTGACAGAGTATGGTCCCTAATGAAATTAGTCAGCACTGCATTGCATAGTCTCTTGATATTGCCTAGAAACAAGTGCAGGACAGTCACTACAATCAAAAACCTCAGCTTGTTACATCGGGAAAGACCGCATATTGATACACTCGGCCCGTTTTTGAGTCCCAAATAAAATAAACCAAAAAAGCATATTAATTTCTCAGGAAAGGGAACTAAGGCCTAGGTAGAAATGTAGTTGTGTTCTTTGGCATTGACCAGTTGGGGAACAAGTACCATTTTATGTGTCCTGACAACTTACTGTAGAAGAAGATGGGGGGGGAAAAGAAAAACACAAAATACATTTTGATGTTTCTGTTCCCTATGAAAGCATGATTCATGATCACTGTGTTACCAGTTTAGGAAAGGGAACAATGAGATTAAACCATGCACATGTTTTTCTGGAAGGGGTCAAAAGGCACATCACGCCTTCTAATATCACAATTAATGAAAGTAGACATCTTCCAAATGAAGTCACGTGCATTTCGACCTTTAGCATATAAATGACATAAGAGTGTTAAATGTTGTATTTTCCCAGATCTCAAATTTACCAGGCTTGACAAAACAAAACATACAATTTCCCAATTGACCTGGCCTCTGTATGATATATTGTGTTGGATTCCTAAGGGTTAAGATGCCTGTTACTTTGCCAGGGAAACAGTGAGACTGTTCCAGTAGGAGATATTCTATTTCAATTTGTTCGAGTTTTAATCTGGTCACCCGACTCTGCAATGCCGGATACCTTTCGACTGTTATACAATGTGATGTGTTTCCAAGGCAGTGATTTAATTTCCTAGCGTCTGTAATGAAATTAAGGGGCAGAAGATTTGATTAAAACTCAATGTCTGGGCAGATACTTGGCAAAATATTTTTACATCATAAAGAAGTTTTATAAAAGAAGGATGAACGAAAGAGAGAAGAATTTTTAAAATATGATATTGCATTAAACGGTCCCATCAAAACTGCCACATTGTTAAAATACTCGTCCTCCAACACCTGAGTTTCACTATGAGTTGTAGTATGACAGCTGCCAGCGCTGGTCAGTCAGTGGAATATTTGGAGGACAGAGTTGTGGTATGTTGGTGCCTTGCCAGTGACATTATTATAAACACATTTTTTAAGCAGAATAGTGGGGGGGTGGATTTTCCCATGATGATAACCACCATGTTTTCATTGAGTGAAAAATCTTGACTGCCTCAATTTTTCTTATCTTCATTTCAAACACTTCGTAAATAACACCAAGGATATTATTTTATTCCACTGTATGATCATTGTAGTTTGAGGAAAGAATTGCGGGTAATTTTGAAGGGACTGCTTTTTGTACAGCATTGAACAGGTGGACAGATTCTCTGTAAGAAGCTGAAAACCTCCCCCGGCATTGCCTGTTTTCTGGGCCAGGCTGGTCAAGTTCAGTGTGCCCTTCAGACTTATTTTGCAGGCATCCCCTTTCTGTGCCAGTCAGTCTCTGCCGGTGTTATTCACGGTGTGACTTAATTTTGGGACATCTTTCCAATGTTTGTTTGGTGTACAAATTAGCAGTGCAAAAAATGTGATGGGGAAAGCACAAATACAAGAGTGCTAGTTAAGTAACTTTCAGAATAAATGGGGAAGTATAACGGTACATTTTTGGAAACCATCACCTCTTCTTTCACCTCAGAGCTTTTTGTCTTAAGTAATCTCAAAACTTATAAATGTGTCTAATTACCATGAACTAAAATGGCCAAAGCTTGCGTACAATTTCTTAAGAAGTGAACAGTGTAGCATACTTCATGCCTCATTCAATTTCACATCTGATTACTGAAATTCAAATTTAATTGAAAGCGATTTCAAAAGCTTAATAATCAGAGAAGAATTAAATGCAAACCCGAAGAATTAGCTGCAGGTTATTTCTATGATCCTAGTCATGCCCGCATTATAGTGACTATAACATTTCACCACTGATGAAAGCCTTCTGAAATAGACACGGCTTTAATGCTGTACAATCGGATAAATGAGATAATACAATTATACAGGATAATCAATGCACTTGAATGCACAGTTTCTATTTTTTTTTCTACAGATTCTGTTTTGAATTTTAGACAAGATTCCCACGAGCAAACTTGGAAAAAAGATTTTGGGCCAGGAATGTATTTCCTTTACATTTATAGTTTTCATGAAAATTCACAAACGTATCTGGACAGATTTTTTTGTCTTCTTCACTGAGACACTTTGTACTCCTCTCCATTATTGTTTGTCTGTCAATCATGCACTAAGGTGCAGTAATTCCATTCCAAGTGTATCCATTATACTCCCATCTAAGATACGTATATAATAGTGCCAGGAAAAATAATTGTACATAAATATGTATTACAAATAAGCTTTGGGATTGCCCCGCACAACAAGGGTAATATCTATTCCTTCATTTTCATGCAGAATGTCACAAGGAATGCAATCATCAGTTTGGCAAGGAAATGTGCTTCAAACACTGGTCTCTCACACTCTCTCCTGCCCAAACTCCCTCTGTCGGTGCTGTGGGGAATTCAATGAATGATGGCACCGTTTGAGAGTGTTTAAGAAGCTGACTGCAACACCACAATAAAACCTTTTCATTAGCTTTTATCCAGTTTCCCCTCCCACCACCCCACCACCCCACCCCCCAGTCTAAAGGCACACACATGGTGTGTAAGCAGCCATTGAATACCAAACACTCTGACATTAGGAGCCGAGTCCCTGATGTCTCTTCAGAAATCAGTTCTCGAACGCTGTGTGGAAAGCTATACAGAGGAGTCTCTTTTGTCCTTTGGAGTACAAACGCACACAAATACAATGATTATGTACCCTACTTTACATATCTTTTTTCCGCACCTGAATATCCTTCACCTCAGATTTTTCTTTTCTTTTCGAGTGTAATTTTGCCTTTTAAAACACTATGCTAAAATTGGATCCTTTTGTACGTTTCCAGAATGCCCCCCGTGCCTTAATTCTGACACTACATTACTCATGCAGCCTGTCGACTTCCCCTGGAGACTGTAGCACATCTATTTTTCTCCTTTGCCCTTCGCTCGCCAATCAAATCTACCTTCTTTTTTTGTTGCGAACTTTGTGTCAAATTGTTTCAAGCACTCGGCTTAAAAAATACATTACTGCAGTAGATGGCTCTAGATTTTGCTCGGTTGCATGACTGTTTTTAAAAGCTTGGTTAAAGAAAAAACCTCCAAAACTGTCAGTCTTGCAAAAGGGGAAATGTATGTTTTCAGTCATTACTCCTGTTAACATCTGTCATGTTTCTTACAGCGCAAGCAATTTCTTTATTTATTTATTTTTAACCAGCCAGTATCTCCGCAATTGAGTGATTTTAGTAATTTTATAATTCTACAATTTACTTTTCCCCTTTTCGTTTCTGGTCTTAAGGGGAGCATTAACAAATGCGTCCCATGATGGAAAGTCACAGGAATTCGTTTTCTTGGGGATTGTGCCACTGAATGAAAATAAACTGCTCTTTTCTCCAGCCGAGGGACTGACAAAGTGTTTAGTTCCCTACAGTTTTCCACATTACAGAAAAATCCTAGCACTTATTCATCAATCTAATCTAAAATTGGGCAGGTTTAGAGTACAGCTGTTTTGCACAACCTCCACTTCCTGTTTAGAAATGTTTTGGGCAATATATGCCTTTGTGTATATTGCTAAAGAAGACTGTCCAATCAGTAGTTCCCACATTTTATCTCTTCAGGAAGTTTAAAACCCCCTTGAAATTGTTTAATTCTCGCTCTCCACCACATGAGTAGATAGGAATGAATGGATTTGCAGGGCATTTGACAGTTGTGAGCTTCCATCCCTGTGGAATCTGAGTTTGTCATGAGTCCCAGAAACTACTGCATTTCCCAGTGTAAAAGTGTGAGGTTCACCCCAACTCCACAGAGACCAGAGTCGGCTCAGATATAAGACCAACATGGCACAGATGGACACAGGTGACCTTTAACTGCTCCAGACAAATGTGGATGCCTTTGCAAATTACTTTAAAGCCCCACCTTCAGGCCACTGTTAATATGGTACTTGAAAACTGTCTCATTTCCTGTTTTCCATTTAGACTTTAGACCTTTCCCTTTATTTTTAAGTGCTACATAAACAGATCTGCAGCAGGCCAGCCTGGCATCTAGTAATCTGCTCTTATTATAACAGTGTAATGCACCATTTCCTTGGAGTCCAGGTGCAGCAGCCCAGTGTTTGTCAGGTCTTGATTAACAGTACTCTCCCTGTCTCTCCGCAGGTCTCGGGCACCATGGACAGTATGCAGGGGGGTCTGAAGCAACACTTGGCCAGGCTGGACGAGATCTTCGCCACGCGGGGGGACTACATCCAGACGCTACGTTTCATGCAGCAGATGGCAGACAACATCATCGTGCAGCTGATGGGCCTGCCTGAGTGGGGCCAGACCAAGGTGGACCTCGCTGCAATTGCTGACCAGACCAGCTATGTAGAGTACTACAGGTGAGGAGCAAGATTTCAGCCGGACGTGTGTGGATCCAAATAGTCTCATTCACACCCGAGGCCATCCGACCGATGGAGTTGTTAAGTATCCAATTCCCAGCAGCTGGCACAGATGTGTATAGGGGAGCATGACCGGGTTGTCTGCCAATCCTGGTTTGTTCTGAGTGAGCACATCTTTCACACCTAGATCCGTTTCTTACAAAGTCAGAGAGGGGTTATTGATGGAGGTGTTTTATTTCACACGGCAGGAAAACACATTATTGAGTGGAAATATAAACTAAACCATTTGGCTCAATATCTTCAGTGGCTTTTACGTGATTAAATACAGAGACGTCAAAACACTCCAGCTACTGCCTTCACCGTCTGCTAAAGACTGCCCATCAGAGGAGATCAGTGATGTTATGCTCCAGCACAGGGGAAGATGAGGTAATGATAATTTCTGCAGAAGTGTACCAGTCTTTTCAATGGTAATACCTATTCAGATTGATTTATAAATAGTTATGTCTCCATGTTGCTATCTCACTCAAACTTGAAATCCCAAACTAGGCAAAAACAAACTCCCTTTCAAGGCTGCCTCATAGATCTGTGGGTTCAGGTTTAACCTAAGAGCTCATTCCATTTCCATCCAATACAGTTCAAAACACATGATTTGCTCTCACTTGTTAGAAAACCCTTCCCAGAACAATGAAGCCTCCGAGGGAATGAACACCAGGCCCAGGCCCTCCCTACAGGTTTCATCACATTAAATATTAAACTGTATGGATTTGTTCCATTAATAATTAACACTTTGAACTGGCTTATCACAATTCAGCCAATAAACATCCGTAATAGTCTTTCATAGCTGCCATCGAGTACTTGCACAACGCCAGCAGTTAGAATCCAATACAGCAACATACAAGTCATTCCCAAGGACACATTCGAATATGTATGTTAGACCAGGGATGGGCTAAATTGACTCTTCAAGGATCGCCAACGTTGCATTTATTACAAGTACACAGACCCTTCTGCAAATGTTCTCGTAGATGTGATTAAACCTGCGTTCTGGCCTAGTATCTTACATTACCATTTTCCCTGTCAGGAGGGAACCACTGTTTTCACTTTGCTCTTCCAACTGAGATATAAGCCCCAGGTGGATAATTCAGAGCACACATTTGCCTAATCACTGGCAGGGACAATATTATTAAAGCAGCTAGAAGGACGGTTGGTTTAGTGAGATTCACCTTGGTCCCACAGAAACCTGCTCTGACTGTTCAATGCTAAGCTACAGTGTCATCAGGCTTGGGGGACACAAGTGTCAACTGACCAATCCCTGTTGGTTCCAAACTACTGATTTACAGTATCCAGGATTCTCATTGGCCGCCTTGCTACATGACTCATTTGTTATACGGCTTCTTTTAGGAAGGCCAGTCCTTACAGCTAGTGTTTCCAGCCCGGGGACCCGGGATTGGTTCTACTGCCTACAAGAAGTAAATGGCCAATCAGCCAAATGCAAAAAGTATCAAAACAAGGTATTGCACACAGCTGGTGGCTCTACAAGGTTGTTTCTTTTATTTATTTAGTATTACCATTTCAGGATTTCAGGAGTTCACTCAACTAATATGTTATATGTGTGAAACAGTGTGTGACAGGGTGAGGTGTGTGCCTGCAAGGTGCCGTGGTGTGCACACTGTGCTATGCGCCATCGGAACAGTTTAGAGTGAGCTTAGTGTTTTTATTTACTTATTTTTGTTACCATATTGCTTATTTTTCTAATTTATATGCCTATGAAATAATTTGTCATCAAGCCCGGGTGCCCCGGGGACCCAGGGTTTATAAATTAAACTCCAAAAACCCGGGCCTCGAATTTTCTCCCGGTTTTGGAAACGCTGCTTACAGCGCTGGATCTGGGCTCCTTGAAACACAGGAGCTAAAGGATGTTGAGCCAAAGTTGACCTGTGGTTCAATAAGCTGCAGACTGATGGAAATGAAACCCATAAGATGTGGGTTGATTATTAGTCTGTGAACTGTAGCAGGATTTTTTTTTTTTTTTTTTTTATATCTGTAACTGATATTATGATAGTTTTTTGCTTTTATCCTGCATTGTATTTATTTATCTGAAGTAACAACCTTTACAGATGAAATGTATTGAGCAGCTGCAGGGCTTTCTAAATCTCTCTCCTGACTGAACAACACGGAGATTAGGATAACATCCCTTTCTGAAGGGTGCGAGTTATTTCTGTATTACTGAAGCTCCCTTTAATCGCTGGAGTGTGTGGAACTGCGACGGCACCGCATCTGCATATTGATTTGTTCTTTCAGAGATTAAACTCCATCTGCAAGTGCACAACTCTAAACACAATCCAAGCTCTGGTTTTTTTTTATTGGATTTTAGTAAATTACTTTAAACAGGTTTTAGAGCAGACGTTCTCAAGAAATTGAGAGAATTTGTAATTTAAGATATTTGTAATTGGAGATGTGTGAAATGTTGGGTGTGCAGAATTTCATAAATCATTCTTTTTGTTCTTTTTCATGATTTTTTTTTTTTTTTCTTCTTTCTTTCTTCATGTATTGTAATATTCATATTGTCTCTCCGTGGCAGAGAAAGTCACCAGCTGTTTCTGTCCTCACTCCCTCTAGGTGGCTGACCTACTTGCTGCTGCTGATACTGGACCTGGTCATTTGCCTGGTGGCCTGTCTGGGGCTCGCGAAACAGTCTCGCTGGCTGCTCACCACGTGAGTACTCCTGACCACTGCCAGGACTGCCTTAAATGAGCCCGGACATTGACTAGTGATGAGGTCTGAGTGGAAGGGAATTTTCTTCATTTCTGTAACAGTCTAACAATCAATCAATTTCAATGTCTGTTATTTGCATAATTTTCCTATGTCCACAACATTTTCAATAAATAAATACCCCTTTTCCACCGGCATATCCGACCCGACCTGGAACCAGGCTGACACATTACCCACTGGCAATTTTATGGAGCGGACCCTGAACCAGGCCATGAATTTTCGGCCCTGTTCCTTACCTAGTGCTGGCCCGTGGCCGAGGGAAGAAATTAACTGAACTCGTCATCACGTAGCGCCAGTCTACCCTATTACTAGGTTTAAATAAATTACAGTGTTGGGGGTCATTACTGATAAAAAGTATAATATTAGTCATTATTCATTTATTGAGGAAAAAAGTAATTTTAGTCTAACATATTAGTTCATTCAAAATGTAGTGAGTTATATTACACATTGAATTACCTGCTACATTCCTTCATCTTACCCTGCGAAACAAAATGACTAATCTCCATAAAAAGTAAACTGCCAGTAGTCTGCTCAATAATTTTATATACTGGTAACAAAATCATAGGATTGACTTACACAAAGAGTTTAAATAAAATGTGTTACAGGTCATTTCAAGTGATAGACCTTCATCATCTGTAAGTTAGACCTTTAACCTCAAATGTGAGAGAACGAGTTTAAATGTTTTTTATTTTTTATTTTATTCAGACGTCTCAATAGATATGTTTATTTTTAATCATAAAAGCTCATAGCTTTTTTATTACAAATTAAACCATGGGATTAATCCAAACATTTGAATGTTGCAACACCGCTTTGAAATCGGTAAGCATGTGTCATCATTGACTTTGGCTCGGGTAACTTTTTTTGTTTTTAGCTCCGTTCTCTCGCTTCTCTCAGTAGATCAGTTTATTTATTATAACCGTAAACGCTGATAGCTTTTTAATTACAAATTAAAGCATGGTTACAAGGATTAATTCAAACATTTGCATGTTACAACACAGCTCTTGAAATAGGTAAGCGTGTGACGTTATTAACATCGGGTTGTGTGGTGGAAAAACGCCACACCTTGCCAACTCGGATAGGTTCCGGCTTGATTCAGGATCGGGTCAGTTGTGTCAGTGGAAAAGGGGCATTGTGTAACTGATCCAGGAAGGCCTACATTATATATCAGAATTATATTTTAAAGGTGAATATTGACAAAATCACCTGAGTCACCTGTGAACCAAGCACAAATTTTAGGCCTACAGCTTGACACTCGGCCGCAGTCACCAGTGAAACGGATCTATAAAGTGACCAGCATGGGCTGTGGTGGCTAAGCACCTCACACGGTCTTTGCACATCTGCTTTAGCACCTAATGAGCAGAGGGGAGGGGCAGCACAGAGTTATTACCGCTCAGATCATATCTCACAAAATGGAGAAACGGATGATTTAAAAATAATCAGTTGGCCTGCCTGGCTTGTCTGTTAGTCATGAGCGAGCCATAGATTAACATCCCGGACATCTGCTGTGAATGAGGAGCCTTGTCTTTAATAAGGGATGGGGCTTTTGACAAAATGGCATGGTGCCTAGTATCACAAGTAGCTGCTCCGATTTGATTTTCATGTATAAACCCATTTCAGTCTTCTCGAGGTGGAGAGCGAAACCCAAGGTGCTGCTCACTTCACACGGATGTCAGTTTTGATTCACAAAGTGGTGCGGCTGTCATGTAGCTCTTATTTTTCACCTCCCTGCCTGCGTTGTGTAATCTTTTGATCGTTCGCATTGTTGGCGTGCGCAGAGTCAGTCACCCTGACGCTCAGCAGCGGCGGCGCGGGAGGCATCATGTCGGCCCCAGCAGAGCTTTAAGGGGATTGTGCGGAGCATTGCTGACACTGTGACAGCAAGGTGGATGTGTATGCAAGTTGCTGAAGAGATTCTGGGAATGGGATCAGCCTGTGAACCTCACTGCTGGAGAGAGTGCTTGGGGGCATGGGGATGGGTGGGGGAGGGGAGGATTGCCTGAGGCAGGTGCGTGTGTCTGGGGTGTTGTTGTTTTTATAAAAAGCAGTGATTCACTGAACTTTGCATTGATTTACACTTAATCCCTGCTTGAGCCCAAAACGACTGCAGTTCACTCAATTTTGCAGCCACAGCACCATGCCAAGTGTTCAATAGTGACTATTGAAAAGGAGCCCCCTCTGTGTGTACATGCAGTACAGTTCAGCTCATTTTGAGTGTAATTGTCAGCTTCACAGATGTTACCCGGGCGATTAAAGCCTTTAAGGCACCAATCATTAACTGCTATTGCAATATACTTGCTCTCCAAGACCTGGATGACTATTGAACCATGGCGGAGTATCAACTGGTGCTGTCATGTTCCTGAAGAGCAGATGACCACAATAGATTGTCCTTCCCATTACTTCTCCTGGGGTCATGAATAACCCAGTCTACATTCCACACATATCCTATTCTTTTACTCTCCTATCTGTACTTTTCTTCTAAGATGTTTTCTCTGCTAATATCAGAGCTTGTCCCTTAAAAGGGTATTGATTCCTTGCCAAGATATGTACTCCGACTAATTATTGAGTAGCTCCAATCCAATTTCTTGGTGCTTTTAGCCAGCAACAGAGTACACTGTGAGAGAACTTGACAGCCTTTTAGCTTCCATCAGGGAAATATTGTTTTAAACTCCTGGCCATGGATATATATTGTAGTCTAATAGTCTGGACCTAGCTAATGATTAAGTCTGTTTTCCATTAGATGGAAGATTCATTTTGGTTTAGTATCTGCATTGTCTGCTCTAGTACATCTTTTTGGAAAAGGAAAACATGAATGTAATAAATAAGTGCCTTATGTGAAAGCTTTCCATACACCTCCAAGGATCACTACAGACCACAGGTTTTGACCCCATGACATCTTTTGATTCCTCCACTACATCCTTGCAACCAGAAGAGAAAAATTTAGTGAAGGAATAATATTAACTGTGACACACAACACTCCTGAAGCTACTTCATTTGATATTTATATGACGGTTGAGGAATCCAGTTCACTTGTCTGTTCCAGTGCTCCCGAAGATTGTCAACCAGCAGAATTTCATACGGCCTAGTGTAGCTCTTCCCAGGCTCCCCAACCCATTTCCTGTTTGTCCTCTGATCTATTGGCTCTTCCTCCAGGATGATGGTGTTTGGGGTGCTGACGTTGATTCTGAGCTGGGCGTCGCTCGGAGCGGACACATCCACAGCTGTCGTGAGTACTGTTTTTTTTTTTTTGTTTTTTGTGTTGCACTTCTACAGAGTTGTGTCTGGGTAATAATCCTCAATAATCTTGAATCAGTCTAAAGGGGAACCTGGACACACTTTAAAGGTGTCTGAGGTCCACAGTCGATGGAGATCAAGACCTCAGCTGGCCAACATCAATAAGGGACTAAGAGGTTAGGCACACCGATCTCCCCGAGAGAGTTGCAGGTTAACCATTGTGTGTGACATTACGGGGCAATTAGCGAATTGCTGATGTGAGCGAGTGCATAACAATTAGAGTGCCCTGGTGTTACTCGGCCGCTCTCCTGTGGGTAGTGCTAAAAGGGGCAGAGTCCCTGATACACCCCCACAGATCCGGCATGTTCAGAGGGGGATAATCTGGCAGGATTTTCACCACTGGACAGCTGTGCTAGTGACGCAGATCAGTCCGAGAGGGAGGGTTGGAACAACTGGCTCCAAGACGCCTGAAAGACAAGCTGGGAAATTATCGAGATCTAATTTCCTCAAGGCTTTTGTGTTGTGCGCTGGTTGAACATCATTTATTATACTCATTACATGATTTTGATGAAGTCTCATTTAACTATTAGTGTCCCATTTTATTTTTGTGGTGTTGTTTTGGAGTTCGTCCTTTTCTGTAATCCTGTTCACTTACCTGATCAGATATCACTCACAGAGAGATTATTATTGTTATACAGTACGTTTTTCTTTTTCTGTTTTTATAGAAGCCTGTGCCGAACAGTTTAAGGGCTGCATCTTGTTAAAATGCAGTTTGGTGTGTTATGTTTAAAGAATAGCCCGATTCCAGTGCCTGGGCTTTGCTCTCACAGTACAATAACAGAGTATGATGTCAGATTGACTGAGCACGTGGAGGTGATAATGCAGCTGTCTATGGCAATGTGGTTTTGTGACTATCAAACAGCACGAGGTCTAACCGTTTGGAGACGCAGGTCAATACAAAGGTCTCAACCTGCCTTGGCATTGACGAAGTAATACATCATAACAAATCACTTTCAATAGAGATGCTCAGTGTAAAACAGACTTAAAAGGAAAGAAGAAAATAAAGCTTATATAGTAAATCTAAAAGCACCACTGCAGGGCAATCTTTTAAACAATGAACTTGTTTGTCATCTCTTGTGGTGAGGCCACTTGTATATTAATGTGATTGATTAATTGATTATCTCATTTGGCAACTCACGATGAAAGCCAATGTGGATTTTATTGAATAAGGGAGCACATTTTGCCATGAGGATTGAACTTGCATAGGCGTTCTGTCTGTACTTTTCATCAGCTCTGAATTAGAATCTGTGGTGGACAGATAATTGTGAAACAATATCTTGGTTTCAAGAATCAATTTCCTATAGCTGTTTGTGAAATGAATGACAATGGTTTAAAAACATAAACAAAAAGAACATGCCTGTTTATTAAAAGAAGGCAATTTTCTATTCCTTTCATCTGTTGTACATTTCTACAGCACTCGATTGCAGACTGACTCATTGACTACTCTGTCTCTCTCCGCACCAGACAGAAAACATTAAGAGTCTTTGTCTGCAATTTCATTGTGGCAGTCCAGGTGCTTTGAAATCACCTCATTTATTGTATTCCCCCCACCCCCTCCAGGGGATCAAACAGGGAATGAAATGAATCTGCTTTGTATTGCTCTGATAGCAATGTGAGCTTGATAAATGGAATTGCAGACAGGGATGGAGATCAAGTCCCAGAATCCCTTGCTCCAATCCAGTTAGCATATCCAGGGGTCAAAGTTCATAGCCATCTGGATCAGGAGGGGTCAAGGGGCAGTTGTGCTCTATAAGTAGATTACCCTGAATTCCACAACCCTTACAGCTGGGGCCTCCCGGAATTATTGATTTATTTAAGATCCTCTGAGAAAACCTGACGAAGACACTCGCTGGCAAAATAATATTAAATAATTGATGAGCATGATGAAGCAGCTTTCGTAATGCTTTATGTAATCCATTGTAACGGGCAGGGTCATTGTAGGAGAGAGATCAGAGGACTGTATCCTGAAATGGTTAGAATAATTTGATTTGAAAATATTTGCAAGGGCTGTGTGAGGTTGGAATAGGCCCTTGTAACATACACATTCGTCAATCCATGTGCTACCAAAGGGTATTTATCCCTTTGTTTTCATCTTTGCAGTAATCAACGCATTGTAGAGGTGCCTGGATACCATTTTTGTGTGTGCTTAGTACTACAAAGGAATGGCTTTTGTGGTTGGGCACTGTGTACTGTTTCTTCAAACAAAAACACATTTTGGCATGAGTAATGTAGTACACCATGGCAAGCATTCCTTCTTGTTTTTCAGGCCTATGATAATTTAGCCTTCTTTCATTAAGGTGGCCAGAACATAACCACAATTTTGTGTGGCTGGCTTTACTATGCTTTCAAAAAGTGTGGCCTCTTAACTGTGTTTAAGGGGCACTAACCTTTTAGATGAACAAATCCCCAAATGGACGGCACAGTGTGAAAAAATATCTGCCACTCAATTGTGCCAGAGAATAAATGCTCTTAGCCTTTACTGTCTTGATAATTGCTTATGCATGCACATAAACCGCTATCCACACACCAATTACATTACATGGACAGTTTGTATGGTTTGTAGCAGTTGGCAAAGCTGATTATAAGCCTTGTAATGGTTAGGGATGGAGGTGGGCTCCGACATGACATTCTTGCCACAAGGTCGGAAAACCTTTCAGCTGTAGATATAAAACAGGTCTGCTTATTGCGCCAACACCCTCTGTGACATGAGGCATCTTTACACAGGGTAATGGACGGTAATCGGCCGGGAAAAAATGGCTGCTCTGCAGTATGTTTTGCTTGTCGACCTCATCAATAATTGTTAGTGTCCTTTGTCATATCATAATGATGCTTCATGTACAGCTGAAATTTGGTAAAGTAGCCCTTTGGTATTAGACTGTTTGCTAATGAAGCAATGGTACGTGGATGGGGATCAAGTAAATAAATTTGGCTCAAGCAAGGATGGGTTTGCCAGTTTTTTTTTTTTTTGCCAAATGTTTGAACAAATGGCACATTTGATTTTTAAGATTAGTCTTATGTTTAGTGTTTTTTAGGATTTGCATTCCTCTGAAAATAACCAGCCTGCCTGGGGGGGCATCTTAAGGGTCGCATGCCTTCCTTTGACGATGATCGTGTACAAACTTTTAAGTGAATTTAATTTAGCAATAAACCCCACTTTCTGCAAGCCATTGCTATGGCCTGGGAGAGACTGAAACGTCACACATGGCTTCTGAGATGTACATCTCTGGCCCCTCTGTTTCTCGCACTGTTCCCGGAGCTACACAGCACGGCTCTAGTATGAACAGAGGATGGACGCACTGCAGACTGATAATGCCCCAGTCTTGTCGGCGCCTGGCTTTGAGGCTAAGTGTGAAGGCTTTTACCACACGGACCCCTAGAGAGGCCCAGAATTATACATATATATGAGCATTTTTAGAACGTAATTAAAAAAAATACTGGTTTCTTCTCCATGCTGGGCATGTAGCTGGTGTGCAGCTTGGCTTCCCATCTCGCTGAATAACCATGAATCATGTACCTGCCACTGTGAATTTCCAATGGTAAAACTAATGGTTTGTTTTTGCACCAATCCCATTTCAAACTTCCCCCCAGGAATAGTAAAGCACTCTGCGATGAATAAACAAACACTTTCTGACCTTGGTTAATGCAGTTATTGAGATTCTTTGTATTAAAATCCAATTGGAACAGATGTAAGCAAGTGGAATTTAAAATATCCTTGAGATGTTGTACACTCTTTAACAACCCTAGTTAAAGTAAAGACTTGCAGTTAGCTGAACTAACAACATATTAACCACAGGAAACATAAGCATTCAGTCAGAATGCATGTAATGCAGATATTGATTACCAAAATTTCCCAATTTTTTGAATATTTTAAAATATATTTTTGTCTGCATTTATTTTATGGGTTGAAAAATAAATGGTGAGGTTAATTTCTACAAGATATTTTCAACAAATAAAATAAATCTGCATTACAAAAACAAAAAACATTTTTTTTTTAAATTTTGACATAAAATTCTAAGGATCACACATCTAATATATATTACATATATGGACAGTTACGGATAATTCTTCAGTATACTGCCATACTTAAGCACTGTGCACTTGTGGCCTATGTAGGATACAGTCTTGGCCTACCCAATTCATTCATGTTCACAATATGCCTTTGTGATTTAACATCACGATTACATGTCTTTTTGCGATCCCCAATATGTTCTGTGGATTTTCAGCTCTGAGAGTTCAAACCTGAATTTAAAATGTGAAAGCGGTAAACGACCTTTCGTTCCTCGCAGCTGCAGGCCCGGGTTAATAAAGACAAAGTGAATATCCACCACGGGCTTGGAGTGCTGCTCCTAAATTATATTAGCCTTTCTGCTGTAGGAAGGAATCAATTTCGTCTTCTCTTTGCATCTTGTCTGTGCGTGTGTGTAATGTGCCATCCAGTGTCAGTCGAGCATACGTCTCCTGTCTTCCTAAGGGGCTGATATTTCCAGACATATACACCCCTATAGCCGGGTATTATGTGGAGTGCAATAAATAAGTGAAATTCTTTACTCGGCGCAGCCTGCCTTCAGTAACAGGCATTTTGCAGATTTGGGGCAGCTTTTTGTGCAATAGTGTTTTGTATTTTGTTTATTTTTAAACCTAAGCACCTTTTACCATGCAAAAGCACTCTGCTCAGGACCTCATCTCGTGGGCACCAGCTTGCGTTATTTCCATTGACAATGTGCTAGAATCTTCTCTCACATCCTTCCTCTTTCTCCTCAGGGTACCAGTGACTTCTGCGTGGCCCCCGACAAGTTCATCATGAACCTCACCAAGAATGAAATCAGCGCAGGTAGGCTCGTTCCACGCAAGCCTTCGATATTTGCAATAATGAGAAGAATGAGCTCTAGTTGTGTTGTCACGGCAGCGACAGGTGATCACATTGAGGATCTGGACAGTCGTGTTGTGAGAGATCAGTGTTGTAACCTAAGCGTTCCTGTTGTCTCTTCCTGTTTTGTAGATATCGTGCACTACTACCTGTACTGCAGTCAGAGTATGCCGAACCCGTTCCAGCAGGTATGGTGCACAATCGTCCAAAGCCTCCCTTTTGGGACAGAGGGACGGCTTTAGTAAGGTCTCACCATAATGAAAGGTTTTTAGTTCAAGATTAAAAAGCGTGTCTCCCTGCACTTCACATCTTATTATGCTTCATGATCAATAATGCAATACTGTGTAGTGAGGCGTTCTGTGATATTGAGGGCCTCTTTGCAAATCGCAGCCCATGCCTTCAACTTACCCAGCTTCTGGGAGGCCGTTTTTCATGACCGATGCCCTGCGATGGCAAAGTGTCTTTGGCATCCTAACACAGTGCCCTGCATTAACCAGCTGCAGAGGTCTTCGTCCATCAGTGTAATCACTAAAGTAATTATACAGGAGCAGTTTAATTGCCTGGTGGTTTATAAATGGATGTGCAACACCAATTCATCTCTGATTTCAGTGATTTGCATTTTATTCTCCCACTTGGCCAGCCATTTAATGGAGTCTGCTTGATCAAAACAAACACATGCAGGACTTCCTCCGTTTGAAGGTCATCTTTCGGGAGAATCCGGAATATCGGCAAGTTCGGCCCTTTTGAGTGGCTATAAGGTGCACACGGTCAAAATCAGCATTTTTTTTCCCCATTTAGATCATGTATGTTATGGGAACCATCAGGCATTTGCTGGCATCCGTACAGTAGTACAGGAGGGGAAGTTGCCTTTCTGTAGGAGTTTGTTACTGGTGTTCCTGGAAGTTCTTGAGAGCCGTGTGTGGTTATGGTGGAGGATGCTGCCACCTGCTGGGGATATGTTATATTGATGGTCTCATCACAGAGTCCCATATTCTATTGCTCTGTAGGCATTGACAGTTTTCCAGAGGTCCCTGACCACCATGCAGATCCAGATCCAGGGGCTGCTCCAGTTTGCCGTGCCCATATTCCCCACCGCGGAGGTAAATCCAATGGCGTACTCTGTCATAACACATGCATATTAATAGTGCAAGAAGCAGTGTGTGCCCCCACCCCCTCATTAATCCCCCACTTGTCTGTGTGCTCCACAGAGGGATCTGCTGGGGATTCAGCACGTGTTGAACTCGTCCGAGTCCAGCCTTCACCAGCTGACCGCCCTCCTCGACTGTCGTGGGCTGCACAAGGTGAGACACCTCTCACTCTTTGTGTGTGAGACCGGTTGCGTTTAAAACCTCAGGAAATCGGTACAGGTTGCGTTGTCAGGGGCTTTGTTCCCCTGTGTTGAGCTTGCAGGTTAAGGGTCAAGGGTCAAGAGTAACATCAAGGGAATACAGATCCATGCAATTGTTTTTCCATCTTCGACATTCTTTTCCTGGATTTTCCTGTGCTTCACTCCTGTGCTGCCGTTCTCTCCAAATGACCGTATTGGTATAATGATGCTCTTGTGCGTCTGGGTTTTGGCAGGACTACCTGGACGCCCTGGTTGGCGTGTGCTACGACGGAGTGGAAGGCCTCCTCTATCTCAGCCTTTTCTCTCTCCTGGCGGCCGCTGCTTTCTGCGCCATGCTGTGCGCCATCCCTCGTGCCTGGAGACACTTCGCCAACCGGTGAGCATCCCCTCAAGGCAGGGCCCTAATGGGAATAGCCAGCATTACATCATGCCAATCTAGCTGATATTTGTGTTTGCCAGAATGTGGGTGAATAGTTGCCTTTCCTGCTTCTTTTGCACCCCCCCAGGGACCGGGATTACGATGACATCGACGAGGAAGACCCTTTCAACCCCCAGGCGAGGCGCATCGCGGCCCACAATCCTGTCCGAGGCCAGATGCACAGTTTCTGCAGCTACAGCAGCAGCATGGGCAGCCAAAGCAGCCTGCACCCCCCCGCACAGGCCGTCTCCAACGCCCCCGTCTCGGAGTACATGTGAGAACCCGTCTTGTCCATGTGAACGCAACTCTTTTGGGTTTCCAGAACCGCAGTGAAAAGGGATTGTAGGTTAGTTTGTAGGTTAGTTCTGAATCATCGTTTGCAGTAAAGAAAGGTCCGTGTTTGAGTAATGATTAGGGTGGTACGGTCCATTCACACAAAAATAAAAACTTGTCTCTGTCTCTTTCTGCAGGAACCAATCGGTGCTGTTCGGAGGCAACCCTCGCTATGAGAACGTGCCGCTGATTGGTCGAGGATCGCCGCCCCCCTCGGTGCGTTGGGCCCCGGAGGCCAAGTCCTTCTTGTGATCAAACTGACTGGTGTAAACAACGTGTTCAAACTTAAACTAGATAGTCAGAACACAACAGAATTACACACAAAAATGAAGACATTTAAAACGCATCTTGTATCAGATAAATCCTAAATTAAGACGCAACGCTGTCATTGGAACTTATTGTATTACTTATTATAATGTAGTATATTTAATCTACTCTTATTGTTGTTTTTTTAAATTCTTTGTACAAATTTATTAATATAATTTTCATTTTCAAGCAATATATTTCAAAAAGGATGGAATGATCTTAATTATCACACAGAACTCCCCAAATACGTTTTGTATCTTCAAATATGATTAATTCAATCTTTTTTGTCAAATATGCCACCTTGGGCCTAAAGAGACTAGGAGCTGACTATTCATTGATAAAATGGAACAAAAAGATGATTTAACAGATAATGTTTACCCAGATAAATGGAAATATGTACAATTTTAATACTAACAACACTGCACAGCCCAACATCGTATGTTTTAGAAATAATAGCATATTTTCACATATGGTATATATTTATGACCTCTAAGCTGGTCAGTTCTATACATACTCGTTTGATGAACGTGCTAGAACTAGGTAACAGTTCCTACATGTATTTTGATAAGGTCAGTGGATTTCAAATCGGTCCTGGAGTACCCCCTGCCCTGTTGGTTTTTGATCCAACCGACATCTTAATTACTTAATTGAATGGTATATTGCCTTGTTAGGTCAATTAAGGATTCAATTAAACAGTTAAGACCTCGGTTGGAACAAAAAACTGCAGTGCAGGGGGCACTCCAGGACCGGTTTGAAAACCACTGGATTAGGTCAACATGTACAGATATGTTATGCAGATTCGTGCCTTTTTCAACACCATTATGAAAAAAATATATATATCTTGTTATGAAGTATCGAAGGAAACTCAGTCAGGAAAGGGCTTCCGATTTTAATTTCTGATAAGCCTGACTCTAGGAGGTTTTGATTAATCTTTAATGAACACAGCCGAGCCCACAAATAATCAGGGAATCGCACATAAATTAGAATAAACCCATTTAATGCCGCAATAAAGACGAACGCCTAGTAAATGAGCTCATTAGTCCCCTTGAACATGGCGTCCCATTTGGAAAGAAGGGCTTCCGTTACGGCCTTCATTCGGTGCTCGTATTTAATTCACCTCCTAGGGCACATTTGATTGTGCCATTACAAAAAAAATCTTTCAATCCACATAAGCGCTAGCTTGTGTTCTACATTTATACAGTTTTCATCAAATGAAACCTTTGTAATAGCTGCTGGGCTTTGTGAAATTCACCAGGATAAAGAGGCAATTATCGTGCCGATTGCTCGCTTGTTTGAATATATAAAAAGTATAGGGCTGATCCCTTAAGTTTCTTTTCCCAAATGTCTTCACTTTGTAGTTGGCCACTGCCCCACTGGGCTGCTGTTCTGGGAATTATAATTATCGTGGATGTTAGATTTAGATACAATCGATTTTTAAAGCCATATCAATTTAAAATGTGTTGTACAAAATAGATTTTCAACCTTGGTGCTTATGGTGCTCTTCAAAGGACAGTGTACAACATCTACGTTTCTTTATCTGATTTTGTTTCATTTAAAAATATACATTTGTAGCAAACATCTTATTGATTATTTTATCTGCCTTTCCAATTAAATCCGCTGAAATTAACTGATACTGAAAATCACATCTGCTGGTGTGAATGTGAGGACAGTAGGCGGAGAACAATAGCAGTGCTTCATAGGAGTCACTGAGAATACTGGCATAATGCACCTCCTTCCCCACCTCACTGCCTTACACTCGGCGTAAGGATGCCTTGTCAGAAGCAGAACTCGTGCATGACGCTCAGATATACAGCAAATAAGAAATTAAATCGCAGGACAATCCTGCTCACACTGACTCCTGGTTCAGGAACCACGGCCAATCAGATATCACAGTCAAGTGAGATTATACAATCATACAATCATGAGAAAAGAGTATATTATATTTTGAATACCAATAATATTGTATTTTAACATTCTGTATTCCTTTCTGTTGTATATGCCTACCTTATATTTAGAAAAATACTAAGTAATATTTAAAAAATATTATGCAAAATGTATTTATGATTTAGGTTTATATATAAAAGTTGGTAGGATTTTTCCAAATGCCACTTCCAAAGATGATACAAATTAATGATAAAGACAATATAAGAGTGACCTGTTCGAGACATCATAGTTTTCAAAGATGCCTCTGGAGAGGGAATGAGATGATGATGAGGAGGAGGAGGCGGATGAAGGCTTCTGGCATGTGCAAAATTTGATATCGCTCCAACTTCTGAATAGGGGCCTTCTTTTGAAATATGAAGTGAATTCTCCAGAATCTTCTTTTCCTTCTCACCCCATCTCAACCCACAACCCACCTCTCTTCCTCCCCTTGCCAAGCTGTTATATTTTCAGCTAATAGCTTCTTTTTATTTGTTTGTTTGTTTGTTTGTTCGTTGTTTTGTTTTTATTTTGACTTTTTTTGGAGCTAAACTCTCAGCCATTTAACAAAAGAGTAAGTTTCTTTTGCTTCTCTGGATTTCTTTGTCTCACTAAATGCACCATTTTCTTGTTCTTCTTTTTCTTTGTAATATCATTTACTTATTTAGAGTGGGGGAGGGGTCACTTTTCAGAGATTGCATATCCATCACCATTCACTCCATCGTGCGGTGCTGTCATTGTGATGCCTCATTTGGCTGCATGGTTTTGCTTCATCTGATATTTTCTTTTCTTTTTTCAATTATATATTTTTTCCATTTACGCAATTTCATTTAAATATTATCTTTTAATCTGGGGCTGGGGAGGGGATTTGTTTCCTTAGAGAATGATGAAATATTTTTAAATGACCATCCAGTAAAGGACTAGAACATCAGTTTAGTCCTATAGTCCAGAGATCGCTGGTTCAAATCTGGACTATACAGTGAGGGGGGAAAAAAGTATTTGATCCCCTGCTGATTTTGTACGTTTGCCCACTGACAAAGAAATGATCAGTCTATAATTTTAATGGTAGGTGTATTTTAACACTGAGAGACAGAATAACAAAAAAATCCAGAAAAACTTTTTGGTCTCATCTGACCACAACACTTTCACCCAGTTCTCCTCTGAATTATTCAGATGTTCATTGGCAAACTTCAGACGGGCCTGTACATGTGCTTTCTTGAGCAGGGGGACCTTGCGGGCACTGCAGGATTTCAGTCCTTCACGGCGTAGTGTGTTACCAATTGTTTTCTTGGTGACTATGGTCCCAGCTGCCTTGAGATCATTAACAAGATCCTCCCGTGTAGTTCTGGGCTGATTCCTCACCGTTCTCATGATCATTGAAACTCCACGAGGTGAGATCTTGCATGGAGCCCCAGACCGAGGGAGACTGACAGTTATTTTGTGTTTCTTCCATTTGCGAATAATCGCACCAACTGTTGTCACCTTCTCACCAAGCTGCTTGGCGATGGTCTTGTAGCCCATTCCAGCCTTGTGTAGGTCTACAATCTTGTCCCTGACATCCTTGGACAGCTCTTTGGTCTTGGCCATGGTGGAGAGTTTGGAATCTGATTGATTGATTGCTTCTGTGGACAGGTGTCTTTTATACAGGTAACGAGCTGAGATTAGGAGCACTCCCTTTAAGAGAGTGCTCGTAATCTCAGCTCGTTACCTGTATAAAAGACACCTGGGAGCCAGAAATCTTGCTGATTGATAGGGGATCAAATACTTATTTCTCTCCTTAACATGCAAATCAATTTATAACTTTTTTGAAATGAGTTTTTCTGGATTTTTTGCTGTTATTCTGTCTCTCACTGTTAAAATACACCTACCATTAAAATTATAGACTGATCATTTCTTTGTCAGTGGGCAAACGTACAAAATCAGCAGGGGGATCAGATACTTTTTTCCCTCACTGTATCTTCAGACGAGTATGACTGGGATTCCCCAAAGGACAATATGTATATCTGGTGGACTTAAACATAGCCAAGATTGTCAGAAAACCAAAAACTTACCAGTGCTATCAGTGGGAGCTGTGTCAGTCCTCACGTCCGACACCTTAGCTTGAGGCTTCCTTTGTGTGAAGAAGTGCATGGACTGACAGTGCATGTTTCAGACACCATGTGTTTAATAGTAAAGGGATTGAAGCCGTGAACTAAACTTACTAACTGTTGCTGATTTATACAATTTGTGTGTGTGTGTGCAGGGGCTATTTAGTAATTGCCTATTGCAAAATTCTTAATAAATAAATGCATGGATACATAAGTACAATGCATAAAGACTGTGCTGCAGCAGTGATCTCTGATGTAGGACTGACCTGACTGGCTGTGATTTGCATGACCCTGACATTCAACACAATGTTGCTGTACAGCAGTGATCTCCAACCTTAGACCGGAGAGCCCCTGTCCAGCAGGTTTTGGAGGTCACTCTTCTATCACCAATTTCTAAACACCTGGAAGTATTTCATTCTGAACGATTAAGTAGGTGGTTTGGTAAACTCAGTCATTGGAGCAATCGCTTGAATACCTTCAGACTCTCGGGGGCAAGAATTCCCTGGGTTGAGTTGCATAATTGATAAGTAACTCGCATGTGTTCCCAGTATTTAGAAATTGGTGATTTAGGGTGACCAATAAGAGTGGATTGGGGCTCTCCAGGACCAGGGTTGGGCACCCCTGCGGTATAGTATCTGTCATGGGAATTAGGCTTTCTCAGATTTAATTAGATTTATTTAAAAATATAAACATAGGATTGGTGATGTGTTCTGACTTGGTTTATCCAAAACATGTATTTCTGTAAACTAAAAGATTTCAGCTTTTTGTTATTCTAAAAACTTAATGCTAAAAAATATAGTGAGCTCCACTTTCTTCAGAAAGAAAATTCCACCCAATTAATTTGTTCAATATTTACATTAAGATAATTGAATTCTGTTTTTAGGCATTCGTGAGTTATTTCTTGCCTTGAGAGTGAAAGAGCATTAATGCTGGAATAAAATGCATTGTTAGTGGCTTCCCCTGTACTTGCCTTAGGAGCCTTATTTGATTATCATTATTGAGATCAAATAACACTATGTACCATTCACTTCATTCAAGTTTAAATTAATAAGTAAATCATCACAATCTGTTTGCTGCATTGTGCCCGGCGGACAGGACATTATTTGTTCTGGCTGAATTATCTAAACCAATTGGAGGGAACACAGAAGGAATTTCCATCTTGAACATTGTGGTTTCGAATAATTAATACAAAGCAAGTTTTATCCCAGCCTTTGGAACGTTTGTTTTCCAGATGAATATGAGGGGGGGGGGGTATGTTTCTTGTATTTTTAGCTAAAACAAACCTAAAATAACATTTTGATTGCCTAAAATAGACTTGTCTTGTCAGGTTTAGGTATTTAAATGTGACTCGTGGATGAGAACATTCAGATAATACAAAAATAAAGGCTTCAGACTCTAGACACTCCTGACACTTTACAGATCCAAAGGTGTGAAAATATTGCTTTAAGCCTCCCCATTTGCAATAATGACACCCTATAGGAAAAATGTCTGAACTGTCCATGTGAGGAGACTGACAAAGTGCTGACACAGTGCAATACAGCAACACACAGTTTAACAGGTTATCAGACAAAATGAATGCATACATGAAACCTTTTTCTCTTTTTCTCCATAGTACTCTCCCAGCATGAGGGCCACCTACCTGTCTATGACCGATGACCAGAGGAGGCATTTTGGGAATGATTTCCAAGTTTAGACCCCCTCTACACCCACCCACCGCCTACCTCCCAACCCACACCCCCCGTTTCTGAGGAAAGCACAGCCTCCCAATGTGTGGCCCTGCTGAAATGGACCCTGCACTGAGTGACCGCTCTCGCCCGGCCTGCTGGAAATGGCTTACCTGGGGAGGGAGTCACAATGTTTTAATTGCATATTTAAAAGAAAAAGCTCCCAGACACCAGCCCAGTTGCCTTCACCGTGGCCAGCACCTCGATATCCCCAACAGCTGTTCTCAAACTCCAGAAACAAATGCAGTTCTCCTAATTTTTCAGTCACTCAAACTGGAATGGTTCCCTTTTTTTTCTTCTCCCCTCTCCAGTTACAAGGTTGATTAGCTGTGTGATAGAGGCATGTGAGTTCATGAAAATATGAGGTGGTTAATCAAGAATGAGACATTTTTAGGTTCACATTGGAAACCAACTGATTTACCTCAAAGCATGCTTTGCTCCAGCTCGGTACCTTGCCTGTTTTTCTTTTAGACAGGAGGTAGAGCTCAGACAGGGTGACGTCAAGCTGAAATAAAATTGTTTTTTTTACTATGGTATTTAAGTGGTTTTATGCCATAGCTTTTCCATAAGGAAGCTACAAACCTCTTCCATCGCCAGTCCACTTTCTGGATTGTGTTTCTTAGTTTTCAAATTTGCCAGCCTCTTTCTCTTTCATACTAAGACAAGATGCTAAGATGAACACACTTTTTTTTCAGTTCAGGCAACTGTGCTTCGGTCATCAAACCTTTTGGGAGCGTGAGAGTGATTGCAAAAACACATTGATGCATCTCCTAACCAAGGAATAGATTCTGATCTATAGGAGTGTATTTAAAGTGAGGCATCTTAAAGTTCAACATTTAAATATGTGAGGAATGGGAGCGTGCTTTTACTGTCTCTTAACCCCCTCCCCTTTTTTTCTTTCCATTTAACTGACTAGCTACGAGACTGTTTTATAATAATTTTATAACATTTGTCTCTTCATCACGATTTAATGTTTGTTTTGTTTGTTTGTTTGTTTGTTTTATTCATTTTAATTCTTGGCCAAGGAATTTCCAACAGGGAAGGAAACGACTTGGTGGCAAAGTTTCCAAAGCATGCAGCATAAGGGATACACATTTCTCACCAGTTTATTTTAGTTCCACTCTATTTTGTTAACTTTACTTTGAATACAAGATCAGGTAAGGGAAAAGTTAAAGAAAAAAAACAAAACACTCTTGAAATTGAGTGTCCAAGCTTTAACAGTTTTTCCCAACTGGAAAACCTTATGCCTTATCTTGTATTGCTGTTTGTATTTTCTCTGCCCATCTGCTGTACACTGAAACATGAGTCACATACAGTACCAACTGGGGCTTCAACCGTTCTTTCCTACAAACTGGCCCCCACAAGAACTGAAACCCCAACACCACCATACTTCAGTACACTTTCTCTATCAGACTTTTGATACTTTTGAAGCACAATTCAAATGCTGAGCCAACCAGTTATTTCATGACTGGGATGGAGAACCACCCTCTCCTTGTCATGTCTTCCAGATTCAGTTTTTGCTTGTGCCCCAACTACCAACATCCATATCCTCAATTTCACCCCCTCTCAGATGCACTAACCTACTTTTCTGGTCTGTGCTAAAGGCACTTAATTTGGAAGGGTTACTGCAGAAGCACAGCAAAGGAAATAAATGCTTTTTTAAAAATATATAGATCTATATATTCTTCAATCTTTATAACATTAAAACTAGAGGAATGGGCTCCTCAAGCTTGAACCACGAACCCAAACTCTTCCTGCCTGACCCCTGGCCTTGAGTTTGTTACAATTAGTTTTTCAATTAAAAAAATTAAAAACAACATCCATCTTGCATAGTTGTTTTCCCCATTTGTGGATGATAGAATTGTAATTCTCCGAAGTGCAGTTTTTTTTACATTGATTTGAAGCTGAAGTGTTCAAGTGTGTGTCAGACCAACTTTTTTTTTTTTTGTATATAAATTGTATTATAATAACAGCGATTTGTATGTTCATGTGCCACAAGTGGTTAGACTTCTACATACTAAATGAGTGAAGGCTGGAGCCTGGATGTCAATGACTCTTGTTTTTTGGTTATTCGATCCTGGGACAGGCTGATGTTTTCTCCACCGCAAAGGACGATTTTAATTTCATTCCTTTTTTCTTTTTATGAATGCACAAAGTCATTCCAGCATTGTGGGCTCCTACTGCTAGAGAACTAATTTACTGACCGGGGGATTATTTGAACTGTTTCATATATTCAGAAGTGTAAAGTGAAGCATGAACCAGTTTTATGGGCTTTTATTACTGTACCAATATCAAACCCCTTCCACTGCAGGAATTGTTTTTAAAATGTTACAACATAACAATAATGCACTATTACTGAAAAGGCAGTATGAAAAATGCAGTACATTGGGTCAGAAAAAATGAATAGGATACTAACACTGCTAATACGTCTTCCATGAGAGAAAACTGTCCCCCTCAGGTCGAAAACCTGTTTGCTTTTTCCATGTCTGATAATGTTCAATTCAGTAGATATTTTTGATCCTTAGAGCTGTAGATTTTTTTTTGTTATTATAATTTTTTTGGGTTTGTTTGTTTTTTCCATTTGTCGGTTTGTTTTTTGATGCATGTAAGGTTGTTCCATTGTTGCACCATCTTCAGCTATTGGGACTGGTGCTTGGTTTTTATGTATTATACCCCCTCAGGAGGGGAATAATGATAATAAAAAAATATAATTCTAGGTTTCCTTTGGCTGTTTTTTCCTGTTTGTGTGTGTGAGATTTAAGCGTTTTATGTATCCGTAATTTTGTAGTGGAACTGGTGAGGAACCACACTCGCCAAAAATATTCAGTAAACCTGATCCTACTAGGCTGGAAGTGTGCCTGGCATGCATACATCTGTCTATCTATCTATCTATCTATCTATCTATCTATGTGTGTGTGATCAACATATTAACATGAAAATTAAGCAATAAAACCTCACTTCTAAATTGACTAATTATTAGAGATGTGTAGGGGACGGAACAGTGTGTCATACGGGACAATTGCCATCTTTGGCCCATATGTTCTGTGTATGTGTATGTGTGTATATCATGCCATATTTTACCAAGCTACACTTCATCAAATGTTCCCGTATTTTTAACAATGTCACAATGTTTTTTTTTATGTTTCCCCCACGATTTCTCAGTTTTTGCCATACTTTTACCATGCTCTTACCATGGTGTAACCATGATTTTAAGATATTTACCATGATTTTACCACGTTAGCATGTTTTTACTATGCTGCTTGTATTTGCATTTTGTAAAGGGGTTAAGATGTAAAACAGTTTAATTACTCTTGGGGCTATTTGCATTATATGTATGATCAATAATATGAATACAGTAATTTACATATTTTCATGAACATGATACAACAGCTACTAACCCTGCTTGATTGCCTAACCACATTTCTACTATGACTTGGATTACAAACGATCACTGATATCTACCTGCATACTACCATAACGATACATATCCAGTAATATATGTTGCATGATCAGATACATATCAAATGCTGTCACATGCATGCAGACAAAGTATCTTCAGACACTTGCAGTTGCAGTTGCAGTTGCAGTTGTTCCTCTCATTGTTATTCCGCCATGTTGTGACCGGCTCTGTCGCTAAGAGACTGAAGTGCTGGCTGTGTTGTGCTCGGGGTTTGAGAAGCGAGACGGAGCTGAAAACACGGATCCATTAACCAGCGAAGCGCAAACCGGACGACCGGGCGCAGCACACGGGGTGAGTGCAGCCTCGCACCGATTTATCTGTGCGCTCATTGCATTGCTTTGCAGCCGGTCTGGGCAGAATAAACGCGTCTCATTACTGCAGCTGCCATGGCAGGGGATTCAGTGAGTTTGATCCGAAATTAGTCATTGTTGTGAGGTTGGCGCTGTCTCCCTTAAATTGAATATAAACACCGCAAATTACCAATTGCTGTCGGTCTATATGGGGAAACTATTGTCATAACACAATAAAAGCAGCGCATAATAATCATGAATATTTGCCCTGATCCTATTGGATGAAGCTGATATTGAAAATGGTTTATGGTTTATATTTAGCCAAATGATGATGATGAAGATAGTTTCTGGGATTGTTATAAACAATGTGTTTTAACACTTATGTTAAAAGGTAAGATTCTTATCTAATGACATGGGCATTTTGGGCTGATTTCCAGGGGTTTGGGCTCCTTGAATAATTGACTGTTCCTTTACACTCCAGGTACAGCACAGACACCCTAATGGCCTGATTCAATCCCATAATATGAACTATACTGGTTCCCAGCCCTGGTTCTGGAGGAGCCCCTACCCTGCTGGGTTTGTGTTCCAACCAAGCTCTCCTTTACTTAATTGAACCTTAATTTAAGTAATAATCTGCTTAAATTTTGACTTTTTAAATTGTGTAATAAAATAGTTGATTCTTTAATAAGTTATTTATACAATTCTATATTTAACATAAAAATAATTAAAAGGCTCTAATTTAGGAAATTATTACTTTCATTAAGGGTTCAATTAAGGAATTGAGAGCTCGGTTGGAACAAAAACCAGCAGGGTGGGGGGTCCTCCGGGACCAGGGTTGGGAACCACTGGTTTAGATATTTATCAAGACAAATCCTCCAGCAAATACATTGTAAACAGAATTCTTGTGTGAAATACAACTCTTTTTAATCAACATCAATTTCACTGCAACATGAATACAAACAATATATAACTACATTAACTAATCCATTCAGCTATTCTGGAGCAATTTGTAGGATTTAATGCTAGCTCTGAAATTTGAAAAATCATCTATTGTTATATACTCGCAGGAATGTAATATTGATTAATTTTTCTCCTTGTGCTTTCACCAGTCACCATGGAGATCGTGTACGTGTACACCAAGAAGCGCAGCGAGTTCGGCCGGCAGTGCAACTTCTCGGACCGGCCGGCAGAGCTGCACGTCGACATCCTTCCGGATCCCACTCAGGCCGTCAACTTCATCGAGAGAAACCCCTGTGACACCCCCACACAGTGCATCCAGGAGATGTCTGAGCACGAGGTCTCGTTTCTCTAGCCTGCTTCGTTTCTGTGTTGGTGTTTTTTTTTTTCATCCCTGGGTAGATTCTCTTCATATCAGAGCTGTGGATCTTCAGAGCTTACACCTGTAGTAAAAGTGACACTCTCAAATTCAAATGGGGAACACAGAGAGGAGAGTGATGTGAATGTGCCTGCACCACACAAACATTTTCATTAAATAAGTCGTGTCTATGGGCAGAGGTAATCTGTTCAACTGCGAATAATCTGTGGTACAGCATGTACTAATTTATATCGCAAGCTAGCTTGAATACTCTGCCCTGTGATTGAGCTAGGGCTATGTTTGTTACCTCACAGGTGAACACAGAGCGGTTTGAGTCAGAAACACGAGGGATCAACCACATGGAGGGCGGCTGGCCAAAGGATGTCAACCCCCAGGAGATGGAGCAAACCATACGCTATAGGAAGAAGGTGGAGAAAGATGAGAACTATGTCAACATCATCATGCAGCTGGGCAGTGTGAGTACTGGCCGTAAAACCGCAGCATTTCAAACGACAGTGGGCTTGTTACTGTGGGAAAGAAATGGTTTTAAATATGGTTTGTGTGTCTTGGGCTCCCGAAATTAACAGCATGTGTCCTTCCTTACAACAGCATATGGAGCACTGCATCAAACAGAACAATGCCATTGACATTTACCAGGAGTATTTTGGGGAGGAGGCGGTTTTGGAGGAAACGGAGGAGCAGCCTTCAGCAAAAACGATAAATGTCTTCAGGTAATAATATGAGCCATGTCACTATAATGTGACTCCAGAGGGGACTTGGGAGTTAGTGATCTTTAGTGTTTAGTGTGGCTGCGGTTTCATTTGTTTTTCTCAAGTCATGATCTGTCATAATCTCAGATACACAATGGGGAAAAAAGCGAATCATTTCACCAAACCAGCCTGTTGTGCATTCTCTCGATTCTCTATTCCATATTCTCTTGATTTGTGCCTCCAGGGACCCAAATGAGGTCAAGCGTACGGCCACCAGCCTCTCCTGGCACCCGGATGGCAGTCGGAAGCTGGCAGTGGCCTACTCCTCTCTGGAATTCCAGCGAGCCACCAAGGACATGAGCTTTGACTCCTACATATGGGATATTGGTGAGTCAGCACTCGCAATTATGGAAAAGGATTATCTTGTCAGACGTAGAGAAATAACAATAATTATTTATTATTTATGAGTAGCAAACTAATCAAGGGTTCAGTGTCTCAAACCTTGACTGAATAACAAGATCCACATTGCAAACTGATTTAATGTAAGGGTACTGTAACGCTCACCTGCTTTTCCCCCAGAGAACCCCAACAAACCCGAGATGACCCTGAAGCCCGTGTCCCCCCTTGTCTGTCTGGAGTACAACCCCAAAGACTCTCACATCCTGGTTGGCGGCTGTTATAACGGGCAGATTGGTAAGATGTGCTCCAGCCGATGTTGCTTTCAGTCAGAGCTTACAAACAATTACTACGAATCAAAGTCTCGGCAGGACTGACTACTCAAAGCTCGCATGTCAGAACATTTATCACCCTTGTTTAAGGCCTTCAAAGATTGTTTAGCGTGTCTAGTCTCATGCAAAGAACATTTAGAATGACTTAGAAATCCATTTATTTTACTCCATTCATGAAATATAGATGACGTCCTTCCTATTTGTTCAAAATCACATTCATGGTGAAAGTGTGGTGTGGTGCCATTCAGATTAAAAGTGATTATTCATGTCAAGTTTGTGTACTTGAAATAGTTCATTACAAAAATGACAAAATGTAAATGTAAATGGGATTATGTGTAACAAACGTGTTTCTGACCAGCCTACTGGGACATCCGTAAAGGCAGCCAGCCGGTGGAGATGTCAACCATCGAGCACAGCCACAGAGACCCTGTCTACAAAGTCATCTGGTTACAGTCGAAGACGGGAACAGACACCTTCTCTGCGTCCACAGATGGCCAGGTGCCCCCCCTTTCAGTCCTTGTCTTTCATTGTAAGCCGACTACATCGAGAGTAGAAAAGGTTTTGTAGAATCTGTTTGGTAAGGTTATGAAGAAATAATGCATGCTTTCACTACCCAGACACACATCGGGGATTTCCATACATTCAACGCATGAAGCCACCTGATCTTCATACTTGCTGCTGACCTCCTGTTAAGTGCTGTTCTTCCTCTGTAGGTGCTGTGGTGGGACATCCGGAAGCTGAGTGAACCCACCGAGAGACTGGTGCTAGATCCCAGTAAGAAAGGCAATCTGGACAATTCTCTTGGGGCCATTTCTCTGGAGTTTGAAACCACTATGGTAAGACTCCCTCCATCTCTGTACCTCTTTTCTGACCGCAAAACCAGTTTCCCATGCGTGTTCTCCACACTGGGCTGTGCAGTGAACGTAGGAGGAATCTGTGCTGCCCCGGCTCTCTGTGCTGCACCTCGCATTTGTCTGAAGTGTTTTCTGTAATGTTTTGTAGTCATTTGCATAATTTTGCATTCTATTAAATAATTAACGTGGGCTGTGTATTTCAGTGACTGTTGGAGTTTAAATGGTACCATTTTCATGTTGAATGAATAGAGCTACTGAGGAAGCCTTTTAAATATCACTTATTATCTAAATACAAAAGTTTCATGTTTATTGGAGCTGCCACTAGTCTGAAGAATCACAAGGCTGGCTTTAAAACCAATGCGTTTCACACGGATTGTGTTATTTCTGATGAGACGTTCCTTTTCCGTTTATTTCCATTTCTCTTGGTGCAAACAGCCGACAAAGTTCATGGTGGGAACGGAGCAAGGGCAGGTAGTGTCGTGCAATCGAAAGGCCAAGACCCCCGCAGAGAAGATCGTCTGCACGTACAGTGGCCACCATGGGCCGATATACGCCCTGCAGCGGAACCCTTTCTTTCCCAAGAACTTCTTGACTGTAGGGGACTGGACCGCCCGCATCTGGTCTGAGGACATAAAGGAGTCCTCGATTATGTGGACCAAGTAAGAAGGGTTCAGTGAGTCAGTTCTTACACCAGCATTTAAGGAAAGTAGCATGGAATAGCTGCAAGATATTATTCCAGTTGCTTACTGTTGCCTCACAATTTGAAGATTCAAGTAATATGCTGAGCCTTACTGTTTTAAATATTGTAATGTAAATCCATAATATTTGGCACAGATATTTTAGTGAATGTTTTTAGAGTATCCTATTTGTGTAGCAATCCTGAATACAAGTCTTTACAGTCCCAGAGAAGCCAAGATATTTGTGTGTTTGTAGTGACTTCAATATCCAGTCAATATCCAATATCAGTGTGTGATCTTCTTGTTTGCCATCTGTGCAGATACCACATGGCCAATCTGACCGATGGCTGCTGGAGTCCCGTCAGGCCCTCTGTGTTCTTTACTGTCAAGATGGATGGAACTCTGGATGTGTGGGACTTCCTGTTCAAACAGAATGACCCAACACTCAGCCTGAAAGTAGGTCTACACAAATCCACCCCATCTCCCTCGCACCTGCATCCAAACTGCTCTGCACGAAAGAATTGCAAGGAGGTTCCCCAGGATACCTAAAAGCTAATAATTATTTGACACTATGCAGATATATGTGATGCTCCTCTTTATTTCCAAAATATGTTCAAACAAAGTACAATAAAAGTTGTGCAAAACTCCAAAACATGATGGTTTTTTGACCAGTGGTTCCCAGCTGGTCTGACCTGTGTGTGTCCTGCTGGCAGGTGTGTGACGAGGCCCTGTACAGCCTGCAGGTTCAGGACAACGGGAGGTTCCTGGCCTGCGGCTCCCAGCTCGGCACAGCCACCCTGCTGGAGATCTCCCCTGGCCTGTGCACCCTACAGAGGAACGAGAAGGCCTTAGCCACCGCGGTGAGAGCATTTCCTGCTTTGACCAATAGATTGTCTTGATAGACTGAGTTTGGAATGTATGATTGGTTGGTGTATCAAAGTTTTTTAAATCCAGGGGCTGTTTCTTTCAGAAGTGCACCTTTTCGGGGGAAGTGTAATCTCTCCTGGCTTTTCCCTTTCTCCGGCAGATGTTTGAGCGGGAGACCAAGCGGGAGAAGATCCTGGAGTCCCGGCACCGCGAGATGCGCCTGAAGGAGCGCAGCCGCTCGGAGCAGGGCAAGGAGGAGGAGAACAAGGACGTGGACGCAGAGGAGAGCGCCGAGGACCTGGTGGCGCGTGCCGAGAAGGAGTTCTTCGAGATGGTCCAGGCTGAGCACAAGAAGAAAGAGAAGGCAGAGGAGAATACCAAGGTCTACACCGTGAGAGAGAGAATGGGAGATAGATAGGGAGATGGGGCAGTTTCTACGAAGCTTGGATGGCCAACACAAATGAGAAGAATGGAAAATACAAACGCTCACTGTGTCTTGTGCTTTACAGAGAGCGTCTGTCTGGTCATGATCGTGTTTGCCTTATGTTTAAGTGTAATGCATCTCAAAGGTGTCTGCCTTCGGGCTGGGGCTTCCAATGATGTTCATTTGGAGGCGATGAAGGTGCCTCGATGTCTGTCGGTTGGCAGCTGCTCTCTCTCAGCTCATAGCTGTTTACACTTTTCCAATCTAAAAATAGCTGTCTGAAGGCCATTGTAAAATTACTGTTGTGTACGAAAATCAATAGCTGGCCTGTGTCGGCAAGATTGAGCCTTCCTAGGCAATAACACAGTGCAGTCAATGCCCATTATAGACTGGTGAGGTCTACTGCACGGTCTCCCTGCGTCTTCAGTTTGGAATCAGACCGGCTCCTTCGCTGCTGTATTTACATGTTTTAAAACACAAAACCATGGCTGGAGTGGCTTCTGAAATGAATGATGTATTTCATAACCAGGGCAGTAGGGAACATGTTAAGTGTATCATTCTTTTGAATTTGTTACTTGTTAAAAATCCCCATCGGGCTGATCTGCTTCATTTCCTGTTTGCAGGAGAAAGACGTGTGTGAAGAGAAAGACACAACTGTGAAGGCAGTAAGTTACGAACGCCCCATGATGTCTTATGTTTAAATGTCATCTTCAATGGTCTGAATACAGCAAAGAAATGTTTCATAATGGGGATATTATTCATGAGTCACACGCAACTTATCAACGAAATGCAAGGTGACCTATGAAAAATATACAAATCTCTGAGTCACACTGTTTATTAGGGTTTAATTATTTATCTGGTATTCACAAAAGTGTGTGTGAGTGGGGGGTAGGGGGAGGGGTAGTTCAAGTACTTTTCTGATATGTCTGTTTTCCATGCGGCATTGTGCGGACCACGGAGGAGAAAGTCACGATCCCCGCAGCATTAAAAGAAGACTGTGATGAAGAGAAACTGAGATTTATCATACTAACAATCTGTGAAAGTGACAAAAAATATCTCTGTCTGCTTGTAGTGTGATGGTTCTTATAGTAACTTATAGTAAGTTCTGTCCTTGGTAAACCAGAGATCAATAAATAAAAAAGGCTGCTGTTGAGAAGTAATTTAGCAACATACAGGTATCTTGTAGTGTGTCATTAGCACAACCTGACTGGTATTTCTTTCTGTATTTTTCCACACAGGATTAACGGGAGGACTTGGCAACACGCAGAAGAAATAAGTTTATATTTTATTGTTTCAGGATGTATGTAGATACATTTGTATGACCACTCTCCTTTGACCGGAAAGAAAAACAGTCAAATGCTTTACAGGGCATATTTTTCGGCTCCTTGGCCCTCTGTGTCTTGTAGGAAGAGGTCTTCAGTGTCTCTAGATTTGCAGGCAAACAATATGAAATTCAAGACTACAGCTTCAGAGCAAAATGTCAGAGACTGAAAAAGTATTGTTATACAGATGTATTTATATTTTTGGACTCAAAATATATTTTTGACTGTTTTTGTTCAATCAAAACAACAATAAAATGTTGATCAGCTTTTGTTTCGTGGTTCTCTTGTCCAGATCAAGCTACTTTACCCTCTACAATTAGTAACTGTAATGCATATTTTACATGCTATTATTTTTCTTACATATACCTTGCCCAACTACAGAATTATCTCCCTATTTAGTTAAACAAGGCCTTTATATTGAACAATTATAGAATGCCTCTCCCATAAAGTATGCAGCTTTACTTGCACATTGAAAACACTTTACAAATACAAATATTTTTACTGAATACTATATTGTATTTCATATTGTACTTATGCTCTCTTGATATTCTGTGTTACTTTTCCTCCAACTATAAAAAATATATATAGAAAACAGTATAGTAAAACATTTAAAATATGAATTGTTTTCACTTCCAGATGATAGGATGGTGGTCTGAATCACATCAGCAAACATTGGTAGCACTACATATTCTGCACTGTTTTTTTTTTTTTTTCAGTTCCTCACAACCAGGAACTGAATTAAAGCTGCTCTCATGTGTCATGACTGAACTGCTGCCCTAACCTAAATAGCAAAGGACACTTCTTGGCCAGAGTGTTACCAAAGACAATGACTGGGGTTTCCAAAGGATTTAATGACAGGATTTAACTCCAGCGCACAACACTCAGATTTCTGTATTGTATAACGCAACAGTCCCTTACAAGGTACCTTAATTGTGAACAACAACAATAAGTACATTTTATACACCTGCCCTTGTAAAAAAAAAACAAAAAAAAACGGCAATGCAAGTGTTTTGTGGGTGTTTTTTATATTGTGGTGGCTTTTCCATGTGCATATTTCCAATGCACTTTTTAATTGTGCTGCTACAATACAGAGCATGCATAAAAACTAAAAGGAGCATGAGCTGCTTAATAAGAGAGCACTGCTGTCCGGCGGGGGGCGCGCGCGGTGTGCACGGATCTCTAAGGGGATGCACGAGACAGCACGGCAGCGGCGCGAGCAGGCGCGAGCAGGCGGGACTGGGGGCACTGGGGGCACTGGGGGCACTGGGCTGCTGCCGCCGGTCCGACCACTTCAGCTATTGACGAGCTTCAGTTTACATCTAGGGATAATAACGCACTGAGGAGAGGCTGCTAGAGCCGCGCACGCAAACGAAACCGCGACGGGCTGGCGTTGCAGGCAGCGCTCAGCGCATTAGACTCCGGCGACACTGTATCCTTACTGTAGCTATGGTGCTCTTTCTCGGGCAGAGGTAGCGCGTAACGCAGCGAGCGGGACGGGGAGGCACAGGTGATGCGCTCGGAGACGTGGTCTTCTCGGATGATTTGAAATTGCCAAGCGGGGACGAGCTGCGATATTGACCGTGTGGAGGTGGAGATGAGCCGCGCAGGTCTTACGGGTCTTTGTCTAGCGTAGTGGGAGAATATAGTGCTCAGTCAAGACTACACACACACACACGGACGCAGGCACATCATATAGAGCCATGAAGGAGACGGCCGACTGCAAGGACCAGCAGCTCACAGTGAGTATGCTTTTCAGTAGTGTGTGTGTGTGGAAAACAGAGGAGAAACGAATTATTATTAGTAGTAGTATTATTATTAATGTTGTTGAAGTGTTTGCTATTTACTGTGCCACAGAAATACCAATCCAAGTAAGCTAGGGGCAGTTGCAATTTTGTCTGATGGTGGTACCAAAATGTTACTTTATACTTTGCTTAATTTGTATTTAAGAAATAATAATAATAATAATCCAATAGTTTAACAAAATTACAATTTAAGTGTTGCCACACTAACGTTGTCCATTGCACTTTTGCTGTTGGCATGCATACGAGTTTGATATCCCAGACCGAGGTGAAACTGTGTATCATAATAGTAATACCTTTGTTGTTAAGTGTGCCTAAATATTAATAATAACGCATTTGATTTTTGCGATAAGTGATTTCAATTGAACAGCCACAATGGCAAAGCTCTTGACTGTTGATGGTAAAAGTAGATCCATTCCCCGAGTGTGCCAGTAATGCGATGCGCCTGTGCGCTCTGCCCTGTGCTACACTCCCTGCGCTTCACACCTGGGACTCTGTTTGCGTGTCATTCGGGGATTTGGAAAAGTAACTTAACAACCGATGGACAGACGCTATTGAAACATTAAACTGACTATTTTCCTTGCAGTGCAATCAAACAGAATGTCCCAGTTTGCCAGCCTGTGCGATCATTTAACGTTTTTTCTTAAATAAAATGAAAAATGTGTGGAATTCATCAAGTAGAATCAAAGTCCTCTGGCAGAAGATCTATTAAATCTGTTATAGCAGGTACCCATATTGCAGGAAAATATCAGTTATATCCAATATTACAAGGCAATGTTTTTTTTTATTATTATTTATTTATTTAAATTGGCGGCTTACATGCTACTGTCAGTTTTGCATTGCTTGCGGGGATTAATACAATTCTATCTGGGAAAACCTTGAATCCATTTTAATTTTGTCTACACCTACTATGAGGTGAATGCTTAAAGTTCTATACACAAAACCTGGAAACTAGTACTTAAAATATGTAGTAAAAATACACTCTTTGTTTTATACTCGAACAAGCATAACAATTATTCCTGGAGAATTATGAAGTTCTTTTTATATTATTAATTCATTCACTGAGTGTTTTAAAAGTTATCCCTGACCCTGGTGTCGTGAGTGCTGCGTTGACCTGGTGTGTCTTTGTGACAGGTGGCCCTGCGAATTCGGCCCCTGAGCGATGCTGAGCAGGAGGAATCGGCCACCATCGTGGCTCACAAAGTGGACGACCAGGTAAGCATTCAACATCTGGGTCCCTTCCTTACTAATAATGCAGTTGCCTCATTTATCTCCAGCATATCTTTGTGTAAAAGGTGAAGCTCTGAAACAAAAGGCGATTTATTTTATTTTAATTTATGTGGTACTCAGTGTTTGCTGAGGTGGAGTGAGTCAGATCAGATTGTATTTGTTTTTTGTATTTAAATACGTATGTTATGACTGATACATGAAAGTGTCTAAATACTAGTTAACCGAGCTGCATTGCATTGCTTTCTTAAAGTCATGTGTCCCAGGACAATGTGAAGGACAATGATTTGACATTTCCCAAGTAAAGAAGAGAGTTTTATTAGAACGGACTAAGAACAAACATGGGAAAGAAAGATGTGTATGTTGACAGCTGTATAGATTTTGTATGGGCCTAGTTTGCATTGCCCGCCAGCTAAAAATATTAACATATAAAGGACATTTCAGTGGAAATGTTTGTTTAGCGTGAATGTCTGATGTTTTACATTCCCTGTCCAGGATATTAATTGGTATGTGTTTACAGCGGCACTTCCGATCTGGACAAAACTGGATTGATTGGCAAAGGTGCCCAGCAGTGTCATACAGGGGGAATAGCTTTATATCTGAACAGGGTGTGTATCTATATTTTATATCTGCAGTAAAGTGTCTGTAGAAGAGTGGACATAAGTCTGAGGTGCTGTCCCTGAGATTTGGGTATTTGAGAGTAGAATTAGTTCGGTATTACAGTGGCACTAAAATAAATGAGTCCTATGGCCATGCATTAAAACCCTGAGAACTCTGTAATCACAGGAGCTTGATGGATTAAATGGAAAGCAATGAAGACAGGCACAGTCAATTACAACCAGGTCTTAAATTTGCTTGTGTAAGCTACTGCATATTGTGCTGTATACAAGGGCAAAGGGGACAGATTGGCCAGGTTCGGGTTGCTGGCCAGGAGACTTTTCTTTTCTCCCTCAGTGAAATATCAAGTGTAATATGCAATTCAACTTCCCACTGTAAATGGAAAATGTCCTCCCATGCTGAATGAATCGATAAAAAGATAGATGTGTCATGTCAGGTTATCTTTGTGTGTGCGTGTGTGTGTGTGTTTTCACCTCAAGTAGTTTCTGGAGTCTTGCTGTGAAGGTATGGTTTGATGTGCTATACCAGGCATAAGTCAAAGCAATGAGCTTGTTCATGCTATAAGAGCAATTGGAAGAAGTAATCCTAATTGTCTAATCCTAATGGTTTTGCTTTCAAGCAATAAATGTCAAGCAACATTTGGCAGGGTATGACTTTGAATAATAAATGGATCTCTTTTTCTGAGCAACTTTGTTTGTTATTCATAATGTGCTTCTGCAAAATATTTTGCGATGACACATCTTTACTGCATCCCTTAGTGTGATTTGGTTTGGGCACCTATTCAAAATGAATTAATTACAGCCTTTGTGCATCTCGTAAATGTTAACACTGACTTGTGCCTGGCATTCTGGTGTTTTATCTGTTCTTTTGCATGTGTTGCTGTGATTTCTGTGTATGTTAACATTGAAGATATGAGTATGGATATATGATGGCACACGGTGTTGAAGACCTCTGAAAGGACATAGAAAGAATATCTAAGTGAGAGAAAGTCAGTTTGAAAGAAAGGGAAACCTGTCACAATGGGCAGTGGCTGATAGGGTTCTTCATGAAGAGCAGTGCAGTGTTGTGTGGCCAGGCTATTTTTGGTAAGACCAGACAGGCTGCCGTAAACCTCACTAAGATGTTCAGTCTATAATGAGACCTTGCTGTTTAAGTGGCCACTCGTCTATATTGGAACAGGGGCTGAAGGAGAGACAGCTTGATAGATTGAGATTATTTCTCTTTTTTGCTGATGCCGAGGCTACAGCTTTCTGCGGTGAACACTGTGCTCCCAGATACCAGTACCAGGGAGTGATTGCCCACTTGGGACATATATAGCCCTTTCATGCTTTGATGCTTTGAAGCTGATGAAATTGGAAAGAAAAAGCACTGGCCGTAGACAGTAAAAAAAAATTGATAGATATTATTATTAACACCCTCTAACTTTTTTCCCTACAATCATAATCACAACATCTAATAATAATAATGTAAACAGGAACAAATGTGAACATCTGATTAGCCCAATAATTGTTTTCCTCAATTTACACGGCTGTGGTTTACTGCGACATTTTGTTATAATGGTGAAAAAATATGAATGATGCTGGAGAATAGCAATATTTATTACCAAAGCTTCTCTCTAAATCCCACATGCTCACCAAGGGAATAGCTATCGCCTCTGGTCCAACAGTAAGTGCACTTAGCGCTCTTTCAGCCCAAGAAGCGAGTGCTGTTGTTGGTAGCTTGCCGAGGTAGCAGGATGTGGCTCCTGTTGTTTAAGACCCTGTAAAGGGCACCCAGGCTGGGCAGCGCTGTCAGGCACACAGTGGAATGGTTTATAGGTAGGCCATGTCTCCATGGTGACATAAAGACAAGGTCAGGGCCATTGTTTGGTTTTCAGTACTGTAGGCCTTTGGAAGAAACATCAGCTATGTCAAATAGGAAAGGGAGTGAGAAGAGAGGAGAGTTTTTTTGTGTGCTTTTTTTGAGTGAGTCCCAGGCAGTGAGGATTTGAATCTGGAAACTGAATGTCTACATTTGTCAGTTTGTTTATATTTTCAAGGGCAACAAGCTTTGCGTGAATGAGGCCAGGTGGCCTTTAAATGTCAGATCACGTGTTTCACTTTAAAGACGCAAATTATTGTATGTGTGTACTCCAGCTCATCTCCATGTGTAGCGTTTTATGGGGACGGCAGAAAAATTCGACTTATTGAAAAATAATACAATCTTAAATGGCTCACAGATACTAGAAAATGTAGACAGCGTTCTTTGCGGAAATGCGGTATGAATTCCACATTGTCACCCCTAGCTTCCTGTTCACAGGCTGTTCCTCACGTGTTTTGCTGCACAACGCTGTCTTTGAGAAACAGGTGGCCAATACACAGTACTGGCCAAAATAATGTCCTAAATGCTTCTTTAGAATCCACATTATATCTGGGCCAACAGAACAAAGACTTCATTTATAAGGGCTCCTCTGGGGTTGTACCTGATAACACGGTGCCGTGAGTCGGCAGATTCCCTTTCCGTCAACAACAAAGCAAAGCTCTCGACACCACTCTATCCAGAGGTCATTGTGTGAGATTGAAATGGCATTAAACTGGATGGAACAATTCACCAAATATTAAATATTGCAAATGATGCATACATGTGTGTGAACATTGTGTTTGATTTAGAGGAGAGACACTGACTTTCAATGTGAGAAAATAATTGAAATTGTACAGGGGAGACATACTGGCCTGGCAGTCAGCCGCTGATTCTGTTTTGTGTTTGATTTGATTTATGTTTTATTTTGTAATGCTGTTTGTACATTTTTACTTCCTTGTGCTCCTTCTTGAAGCAGGTGGGAGGGGGATTTCATGTTTGTCTCGGGAGGGTGGTAAACTTTAAAAAGGGGGAAACTCTTGTATTGTTGCTTTTTATACTGTTGTTATTGTTGCTGATTTCCCTCAGTAAAACATTTGGTCACAGATTATTTTTATTATCAGGTACCGGGCCAACAGAAATCTACAGAGGCTGATTATATGTACTTGTTATTTCATAATTTAGTCCATTAAGATATGCAAAAAACAATATTGACAGAGGTCCAGTATACAGAGTAAGTTAATCCTGTAGACTTCAAGACAAGAGAGACTGGCAAACAGGAAGGTTGGAGTGTTATAATTAGAGTGGCAATATGAAGCCCTGAAGGTTGATCTGCTTCTGCAAACAGTCTGAACCAGCAAGTGGATCTTTAAGTGGATCTGCTGCCCCCAACCTTGGCATTAATGAGTCAGTCCAGCCATTGCAGTTTACGTCCCGGGTTCACTCACCCACACTCAGGCTTAATTTGATAAGGACACTGCAGGTCTCCTTTGATCAATGTCTTGAAGTGAAGAAGCCGGAGTCTAAATGGGCTCATGCGGGAAATATAAGTGCTCAGACGAGGAGGCTCCAGATATGCCATCTTGGCAGGAGTCCAGCAGCCGTTTTGAAAAATAAAATTATAAAAATTACCCCCCAACTTCTGTGTGGTGTAGGTGGTGTTTGTGTCGGAATCAAACTGACTTCATGGCTGCACCTGTGAGCGCTCAGTCTGACACAAGCAGCCAAACCCAGTCAGTCAGAAGACCTGTTTGTGCGCCGGAGAGTGTAGGGGAGTAACGTCACTCTAACTGCTTCTCACACACAATCGCCCCTATCAAATGAGAGTAAACACCATTGGTAAACATTTGTAAACAAAGTGTCTATTATAAGGAAATACTTGGACTGATTCAGGTTCATTTACGTAGTAGTCTATGACTTGCACAACTACACGTCCACGAGACCTGATAATGCAACAGAAAATGAAATAAGTAAACTGCCTTGCTTTAGCAAGGCACATGAGCTGCATTAGTTCATTTAGCTGTTTCCTGTTGAAAAAGGTTTAACAAGCTGTGTGGTGGTAAATATCTGATGAATATAGCTTTAAGCTGTCCATTGTCATTTTCAAACTGGGCACTTTTAACAGTGGAAGGGCAAAAAAACAGATTCCTCACAATTAACATGTTCTCCATGAAGTTGACATGTATAGTGTAACACGCAGGAGTTGCTTAAACAGGTGCTCGGTCACATGCCTGTGCTCTGACCATTGTGGTGGCCATGTGAGGATGAGTACACGGATCTTGTGCAATTGAGACAATCGCTCTGTGTGCCTCTGTACTCCTGCAAGCCACTTAATACCTGTTACACAATCGGCAGCCCGGGGACTGGCTGGGTTTATAAAGGTCTCTCATTGCCGCCGTGAATCCAGTCTCTTCTATTTAAAACCCTGGTCTGTGGAACACTGACATCATTTCAATCTGCACTCGCCTGTAGCTTAGAGTGAGAAGTTTGCTCTTTCTCTGCTGCGTTGTACGCTCAATGCAAATCAAGCCAATGATGCTTAATGATGACAACCTAACACTGCTTTACTGCTTCAGATTAATATGTTTGATGATCTATTACTTGCAGAATCCATAGAAAGACTCAGAAGTGTAAAGGAACACCATGCAAATCACTCAATGTTTATTACCAGCTGACAGTAGTTTTGATAGTAATTATAATAAGACATAGACATATTGCTATTGCACTAAAGCATGTCATTAAAGAATTATGGGAAACTTTATTACTTCATTGTTTCTGTCTACCTGTGCATTAATTCTTTCTTTGGCTTCTCTGCTGTGGAGGTTGGATGGAGATTGTGTTACCAGGCCTTTCATTGTTTGTGACAAAACTTACAGCTTGCCACCTTGTCATGTGGCTGTGCCATCTCAGTACAGAAAACCTTACAAAATGCCAGTCAAATAGTTTACGGCCCCAAGACGTATACAATTTCCTGAACTAGTTACTTTATCTTAATTAAACTGTATTAGGAAGACATTCAGCAGAGTCCATAGTAAGTCACAAATTACTCCTACACATGTTGTTTATGCCATCAATAAATTATGATTACTTTGTCAAATCCCACGTGGTGTTTGGTCAATATTTTCACCATCTTCAGCTGAACTGATTTTCAGATGCTCAGTCAGAGCAGATGATGGATTAGTAAGACTGTTATATTTGAGAAATCGCTATCATTTTTTAAATTAGCAATCAGAGAGGTGGTGACAGTGCTCTGAGGATTGTGATCATAACTATAATTACAAGCTACTGACTCTGTTTCACCAGTGCTGTGAAACAAAAGCAAGGACACTTGTAAGCAGTGTTATCTTTTTCGGAGCTTGGCACAATGTCATGGCGTTTCTTATTTCATGCATTCATTTGTTCATTCATTCGTATTCTAAATGTATACCAATATCCTTGAATATCTTTAGCAGGGAATGGCTGTCTGGTATTCTGGGGAAAGTCAGCAGTGGATGTAGTGTGGTGAGTGGAAAGTTCAGAGCGTTGTCTCTTACTCTTTTGAGATGTCCTTGTCCTTTGTTTTTCGTGTGACCCTGACATGCCCTCACTATTACCTTTGACCCCTGCAGCCTTTCTAGGGTGTTGAGAATGTCCAGAGCAATGGCTTTTAAGTGGCTGAATGCCAATGGTAAACTATTGGGGTCATCTTAGTACAACTATCTGTGAGAGGAATCATTTCAGGATGAGCAAGGAGAACAGGGGGTAACAGTGGTTATACATCAACCTCAAAAAACAAGCAGGAAACCGTGTCAAATTAGTAGTATTTTTCTGTAATTTTACAAATCTATACTGACAAAAAATACTTTTTTAAATGCAAATAGTGTATTATTGAATTGTCTTTCCCATGTTCATATACCTGTTGCTTTTAGGATTAGCTGTTTTTGTTCCTAGTGTGTGTTGTAGCAATAGTGTAATGGTCACACTTTGCCAGTCTGTCCACCAGTGATTTATTCTTTGTATTGCGCTTATATTTTGTAAGTCGCCCTGGATAAGGGTGTCTGCCAAGAAATAAAAATAATAATATTCTTTTTGGCTGGGGTTGGGAGTGCAGGCAGTACATCTTCTTGGGCTGAAGTTGAGAGTAATGCCCAGCCACGGCACCTCAGGGCATGTTGAGACCTGTTCAGCCCATGATTGACTGTATTGTATTTTTACTTTTTCAAGATAAGCACACCGGCCAGCTTATAGTCATTAAGTGCTGCTCAGTATGGAAAGAGTGGCTTTGTATATGTATGTGTTAACCAGGACACTTTGTCGTTGTCTGAGACTCATCTTCAAGTGTCTAAAGTGTATAAGTGGAGAGGAACAGGATTAAAACTTTACATTCATTCAGTAAGGATGGAAGAGGACATATTATATTGATTTAGATCAACTTGTTTTTCGATGACTGTGGCACTTAGAACTCAAATTGATTTACTTATGTAACTATTGATCTATCTGTGTGCTGACATACAATTCCCGTTAATGTCCTCTCACTGATAACAGACCTTTAAAGATTGTTGTTCGGTGTTCAGACAGTTATTATACAGCAAAGAAAACACTTAGGAGTCCAATTCAAAGTTTATTTTATTCTTATTTAGCAGTAGTAACAACTATCATTCAAAAATACATACATTCAAGCATAGAAGACACATTACACATTATCCACCATTTAGATAGATGCCTCATCCCCCTTTTCTGTAAGGGCTCCCCCTTTACTTTAGGTTGGCTCATGTTGTTATGCAATGCCAGGCTTGTTTTGATCCCGTTGAAGATTTGTCTTCTTTAGTCAACAATCCCCCCCGGCATTATTTATCCAGCAGACTGGAGCTGAGAAATTGGACAGGTTATGTAAAGAGAACAAGGCTGCAACTAAGCACCACGTATCAGGTATGCACTGAATTGAAGCAGCAGAGAAGTTGATGAACTGCTTCTGAAAGGAGATACGCCATTGTCCAGGCTGGCAACAGTGGCCCCGGTGGATAAGGTTGTGCAGATTTGAAAGAAGATTCTGCCCGCTGCTAAAGATCTAAGGTTAGAGAATGTGGAAAAGCATGGGATACATCCTAACAGCAACACAGTGCCCGGTCCGGTTGCCCCGTCACCGTAGATTGTGGGTTTCAGCTACCAACCTTTTTGTTCTGTGAAGCAACTGGCCTCTATTAGAACTGTTGATTAAGTAATGAGAGAGGAATCCTTGGTTTAAAGGCTTTGCAGGTGGACAATAAGGCCTCCTTTTGTTTTGCATAGGGGTTTCTTTGGTGTATCTGATCACACTGATACAACCGCACAGTGTTAATGTTGTGAGTCTTTTCTCACACAGTGTGGGACGCAGGGAAGCCAGCTGGTGAGGGGCTGTGTGTATTACACCCCAGACCCCCCGCCCCCACCTTTTCCACAGGATGCTGATACTAAGGCCTTTCTCCAGATGGCCGAAGGAACAACCCTGTCTGCTGTGATATTAGTGTAATGGCGACAGGTGTCCCGGAGCTCTGGGGGGGAGGAATACTGGTGTAAGCAAATCACCACCATGGCAACCTAGCTGCATGCTGGGGGTGGAGATTAATGTAATCAGGGGAAAGACAGGTTTAAAATATACAAAGAGGAAAATAAGAAACCATTTGGTTCCAATTCACTTATGTGTCTGAGGGAGATAGTGAGGCTGGATTGTGTGTTGCTATATACACTTTCCCCCTGCTTTCACGGTCAGACTTCCACAGCACTGTTTCAATGTGTAATCTCTAATTAACGCAATACGTTATTCAATGAGTTATATTGCTGCGGGGGCATTGCAATTGGCGGGATGCCCTTCAAAACTTATTGAAGGTAATCCTATTATGTTTATCACTGATTGATTGCCTTATTCATTGTAAAGGCAAGTTATATTTCAGTGTGAATTTTCTTTGGTGTTTATGAGGCTCCTGTATCAGCTAATAGACTTTAAGTTGTATTAATACATTCTGAAAGACAGTTGTCGCTGATTTCTCCTTTAGCAAGTTACATCAATTAAATAAATGTCACTTTACAGTTTGATTTTGAAACCTTTGATGGCCATGCCACTTATTTTGATCTAAACACAAGTATATCTCTGACGGTTTTTAAGTGTTTGTAAACTAATATAGGTTGCATTTAACCACAGCTTTTCTTTTACCTGGAGTTACAGAGATCTGTCTCAGGTATTAAAACAGCTTGCATGATGAATTTCTAAGCATAATACTCTACTGTAATACAGCTTATGTTTGGTCAGCAATAGAATACAATTGTAAGATACCTCCATCCAAATATTTGACCCCAGGTCTGAAAAACTTCAGAAACATTAAAAGAATTATCCAATAGATATTGTGAATGACTCGCTTGTTCTCTGACCTTCAAGTTTGATCAATGAGCTTAACTGTCTTCTCCATTTGTCAACGCATGGTGTTTTTGCTAAACCATTTACACATCTCTGCAAACGAAGCCAGCATATTAAGTTAATTTATATCGTATATGAATTCGGATACATTTTTGACCGCTCACCCTACTTTGAATGCTTTGTCTGCTCACTTTCCTGCTTCCATTTGCCTAATGTAATATTAAGATCTGGAAGTCTTGTTACTCAGTATTCTTTAAGCTTCCATTATTTGTAATGATATTAATAAAGCAAGTGTGGTTTAAAAAGCCAGGAATAGCAGGACAATACGTGCCAGATACAGGGATACTGGAAGCGCACAGCTAATTCACACGCAGAGGCCTGGAGATGGCTAATAACCACACTGCGGATGTGTCTGTGGTGGTTATTATCATAGCAGTGCCGAGATAATGAAGCCCTTATGATCCCCTGTCCACTCTAATCCCCAGAGCGCATTAATTAAGTCTGTTTATCTCCTGCACGGGTTAATCCCTTGATTAACCTGCCAGGGTTCAGTGCTGTGCCGTCTGTGAGTCACCGAGGTGAGTGCTTGGTCACAGTCCGGAGCCCTGTTGTGGGCTCTGTGCTGTCCTTGTTAGCAGACCCCAACAGGTCGTACATTGACAGTCTAAAAACGCTTTTCCTTCTTTGATATTTCCCACCAACCCGCCACTCTATCTAACTAATCCAGAGCATGTAAAAAGGGGGACACTTCACGTAATTCTGTACAGTACTGTCAGGAAATGCACATCACTGTTACATTGGCCGTAACAGTCCCTTAGCCAGGCCATAAGGAAAGTAATCCGCTGTCAATGGAGTCCACTTCCTTAGTCATAAAAGTACACTGCATCTAACTGTTAAGAACTACATACACCAGATGATGTGCCCGACTGTCAGTTCATCACTGCCTGATACATCCTGCCTTCAACGCCAGGTGTTTCTCTAAAAGCCCTGTCCCACTGCAATAAGAGGTCATGCAGCTTCTATCCTTAGTAGAAATTGGCTTCAGACATGGAGTATATAACAGATAAAACAGACAGAGCGAGCGAGAGAGGCAGACAGAGAGAGTTATTTATGTAAAGCCTTTGTTCTTCACAATTGTGATTGGTTTGTTATGCATCCAGCTTGAATGACAATTGAGTAAAATTGGTGAAATAATAAAATACATTCTCCAGGCTGACTAATGCAGCTAAAAGCTTCTTATTAAAGTGCTGCCATCACCCTCACCAGACTAGGGGGTTTGTCTAATGCAATATGTGATACTATGTGGTTTAGGGACCGCACCCTACCTGAACCACTGAATTATACATCTGTAGTTTGGGCATCAACCTAATTCTAGTAATACATTGTTTGATAAAATGTCTGCATCTTATGTTACGTATGATTTGGGATGGTTAAGAAAATGACTATATATATATATATATATATATATATATATATATATATATATATATATAGTGGGTGGTGTATGATAATAATGTATAGTTTTGGATTTGAAATTAATGATAATTAAGATATTTGAATGCTGTAAATCTGACCTCACCAATTAAAGCACCTAATTGTATTAATGTGTTAGCCATCCCAACATTACACCAGAACAACAGCCGATTGCTTCTTTTGCACTATTGACCTTTTCTGCTTCTGGGTTATGAATGTATACTTTTTTTCCTTAATTAAAGCAACAATGTGGTATCTAGAAACATTTATTGTGATGCAAAGTGTTTTAATTAAAAGGAAAACGGGCTGCTATTTATTGGAGCCAGTGACCAGGAAATTGCTTTCCATTTATGTTCCCATCAACCGCAGCACATTAATCTTTTTCCCCTGTAATATCGCATATCTCCGCTGACGTCTAATTTATTTACCACATAAATTAGTGAGGAGACCTGCATGCACCTGTGCTCACGGCCAGCTACAGAGAGAGGCAGCCAGGAAGGAAATATAAAACGGCTTCCCCCAGCACCAGAGAAGAAAGTTTTGTCATTTGTTTTCTGTCTTGTTGTGTGTGAGTGATGGGAGGACTGGTTCATTGGTAAATGGGAATCTCCAGCCAGCACTTTTTCACGGTTCACTGGTCAGTGATTCGCTCTAGGGGGAGATGAACAGGTCAAGTCCTCCATGTTGGGAATCCCATTAACAATTAGCAAAGTTAAGCTGTGCAGCTGGGGAAAACCTCGACAGGTTTATTTCTGAAATGTTTTCACATTTCTTTTGGAAGTGGAGTTGCATTTTATAAGAATTATTTTGTTTTCTGTCATGTTGCCCCCAACGTCTACAAGTGATTTCAGACCTTTGATCTTATACAGTGCAAATAATAAAATACAGTAAAAAACTGTAAATATTAGTCTTATTTACAGCTGTAATATTGAATTTACGATATATATATATTTTCACAAGACCATCGAACTTCATTGTTCAATCATATTAAAACTAAAGGGTTTTGCAATATTGATAACTGTGTGCAATTGTGATTAACCCACTGCTAATTTCTAACTAAATTCATCTGAAGTCTGCTAACCTCCAGGATGCTGAAGAAGAGAAGATGTTGAAACATATCCTGCCAGACTGCATTACATTTTGTACCTTTAAAACTTAATGACTGAATGTTCAACCTTATGGAAGGTGTCATATTCTAGTCGGTCTTGTAATCCTACAAGTCTCGGAGACTGCAGAATAACATCAGCCCTCTGAGATGTCCAGGCTGCAACGTGAGAGCTTCCTGGCCACTCGTTTCCCATGGCTGCTGCTGTCGATTGGCTTGGAAATGCAGGGAAACACGCGGTGGGTTGTGGGAGTACTGGGGGCCTGCCCTGTGCGGTCATTCAGATGGATGCCGTCACACCAGCAACATGGACGACATCTTGCCCTGACATGTCGGTCACAGCTGATTGGAGTTCCTGTGGGAGGAGCTGTGTGTGTCTCGGGGGAGGAGGCTTGTGGAAACGGTTTAAGGAAATAATTCCGTGCTCCCAAAAGGAGGAACAAATGTAATGTTCTGTTGCTTAGGACTCATGATCACACATGGTGCTGGGGCACCGTGGTGCAAGACTGAGCTGAATCATGTGTTAAGTGATAAGTGGTGAAATGGAAAATGTCTTTCACATTTAAGCCATGTTTGAGCTTTCTGTTCCCAATAGATTGACTGATGAGCTAATTACAGCTTTACTGAACTGGCTCGTTGGTGCTTCTCATACTGGTGCATCCAAGAGTTGGATTTGAGTCACCTCAGCTTGGTGAAAGAGTGCATGACATTAGAAACAACCCTGGAAATGAATCCTACCATACTTTAAACCATGATCAACATGTGACTCTCAATTTTGACCCACTAGATTAACCTTCCCAGGTGGTACCTCTTCCCTATATGCTCAGGTGAATTTAATTTGTCCTGCCAGTGGAACCACAGAGTCTCTTGCCTTTAAGATCAACCAGCTGAAACCGAGGCGCCCCACGCATGCCAGTTTCTCAGGCCCCACTGCCACCCACTCTAATCGACCACTTCACACTGACAACACTGCAGGGCTCATTTGCACACTTAAGGAAATTAGCGTTACAAAATCTTCCTGGCACCAGCTGTTGCCCGTCTTCCTGGCTGAGTGGGTAACCCAACGCACAGCGGGTGCCAGCTGGTGAAGGAGATTTCTAGAAGCAAAGATGTACTCAGCCTTTATCTGACCCCACCCCCTTTCTTCTCGAAAACACACACCCGTCTGAGCCCTCCCCGAGCCCCTGTCAGCCCTGCAATTGTGCATGCCATCTCATAGGTCCCTAATATGGTTCCTTTACAGTGCACCTTGTCTTACATTTCACAAACACCCAGGGAGAATACAGATCTTTTTCATTTTCCCAGCTTAAGGCATTTATTGTCTAGGGAGGATGAAGCACACTGCAAACAGATCAGAACCTTTATTCCCGGAGTACCTTGGCCAAAGAAGTAGTCAATATGAAGTAGTTAGGAAAACAATCAACCCTTTTACTTCCTTTTAGTGTATGGTTCTTATAGTTGTTGATCTATACCTGTCTTACACAAATTAAAGCCACCAAATCAGTTTTTCTAGTGAGACTGATTAGAAATATATCTGACTGATTGGATTCACATTTTGAAGCTCAAGAACAAATTGGATGCTCATCCAATTTGAATGTATCAGCTTGCATATACATGTTAATCTCTTCCTTATATACTATAGAATCAACTCTTGATTTTAGTTTAATTTTTCTGCCAATGGCCCTTTAAGCTTCACTCGGCTGTTAAAAGCACAAGTTTCACTAAATCATTCGGAAAACAGGATTTTGTCCCTTTAGCAACCACCGTTTCCGTTGACAAGCTACAGTGATATTACAAGCGTGCTGCCAAAGTGTGTAAATGGTAGTAAAGGCAATGATAAGGCTGGTAAAAAGCATTGGCAATAAATCATTCTCAGCCGAAGCCTCTTAGCTCCCCCACGCCTTTCTCCTGCTAAGCTGATGCCTGTGTTTGTTGACCAGTGTCACTTATGGAGATGTCTCTTAACTGCAGCTGCGGAGACGGAGAGCACCAGTCATAGGTTTGGTCCTTTATTGCACTCCTGTGCCCTTGCCGACACACTAATGCCTTATGGATTTGGAAAAGATTGCATTGTGCCTGTCACCCACCGGGGGGTGGGGGAACACACAAACATATTTAACGGCTGATCAAATTTGGATCATTAAACTCCCTAGCAGCACAATCCTCGCAGTCTTTGACTCCATTAGTGTCACCTTTGAGGATGTATTTCTGCGCGCTTGTCCAGGTCTGATTCTTTGTGTTGTCCAAATTATGCTATTATATTACAACTATGATATGTTCTGCTTATGCATCTGTCCTATATTAAGAAAAATCCTAATAACATATGTATGATGTGAATTAGTCCAACATCAAGGGTAAGTCCTCAGTTAGTTTTTATAAAATTGCAGTGGAGTAATTGAGATATACTATATATAAATTGTATTCAATACACTTTCCCAGTAGTATACGGGGAAGAAATAGAGCTGAGAACTTCAGCTCAATAGCCTGACTTCATTCCTTCCTGAAATGATGGGTAATGTTCTTAACGGTGCGTACCCAGAGTGATGATGAGTGACAGGTAGATGTTTTTTTCTGTCTTGCTCAGATGGTGGTTCTCATGGACCCCATGGAGGACCCAGACGATATCCTGCGTGCCAATCGCTCCCGGGAGAAGACCTATCTGTTCGATGTGGCATTCGATTACTCTGCTACACAGGTGAGATCAGACATTGCCTCAGGAATTCGGTATTTCAGGAGGCCACAATAAGCTTGTTTTAACATCAAAGTCAGACCTGTGTTCTTCTTGAATCTGCTGTCTGCATGGAACCGGGAGGTGGGGTGGGTGGGGGGGGTCCCATTTCCCATTTCCCATTTCCAATTTCCCTTTTCCCTGACCTGTGTCTCTGTATCTGTACAGGATGAGGTGTACCGAGCAACCACCAAGGGACTGATCGAGGGCCTCATCTCAGGCTACAATGCCACTGTGTTTGCCTACGGTCCCACAGGTAGGTCCTGGAGAGCACAGGTCCATAGTATTAGCTGTTTTCAAGCTCAACTAATTAGACTGGTGCAAAGATATGCCTCTGTAGATATATTTCTATTCTTTGTATTGTCTGTTACAAAATCTCAGTCAGTACTCCATATTATTTATCTTTATACATGGGTCCCACTACTAAGTGTTGTCTTTGCAGGTTGATCAGATTGAAGCATGAGCAGATAGGGTTGCTCTGTTCATCACAAACACCTGCACTGCTGTCCGGCGGTAAATCAGATTTTCTATCTGTACTCTTGACACTAGTGTGGCTTCATCGCTGGGGCAGTATAGCAACCTGTTCATGGGGATGAAGCAAGCCAATTATATGATATAAAGAAGGTCAAAGTTGCAGTAATTGGAACTAATTCAGTTATCTGAAAAATTGTTTGTGCTCTGTGTCAATAGGGAAATATTTATCTATCAGAAGGCTTATGCTCCTCCTCCATCTGCTGCTGCTCTCTTTCCCTGCTGCCTCTTATCTGGCCCTTGCCTCTCAGGCCTTATTGCTTCTACAGCATGGAGCAGGAATTCTGCTATCTTTGCCATCACAGTCATCGTAACAAAACAGTAAAATATCAGATAAGATCTCTCATTGCTCACAAATACATTTGATAGCCAAAGCAACATGTTATGTTGAAGGTTGTTAAATATGGTTTGGATATCTTCTTGACTACTTAATCTTCTTATTTTATTATGTAAATAAAAAACAAGACCAAAGATAACCCTTGTGATACAGATTGGACCAAAGGTCTCCGTTATGGTCGGATTATACTCCATCGCTCGACCATCTCTCGACACCACATCCAGGGACAGTAGGCTGTTAAATTATCACCCAATCATCTCCCAGTTGCTGCTGTAGGTCGCTGAATTCCAAACACCCACAGCAACAATGCAGATCTGTTTGATCAGAAATGGGTGTGAAAAGAAATGGAAGAAACAGAAGAAGATGCACTTCATCTAGTTCTTAATTAGTTCATTATGATATGTAAATATATAAAGACTGCATCTCTCTAATTCTGACATACATTTTGAGACAAAACCTTAATCGTGAATTTTTGATACATCGTGTTCTGTACGCTGTTATGAGGTTAAAGTTGATTGTATTTGCTCAACAATTCAATCCCTGTGTTCACTTTTTTATGTGCTCTTTGTAATCTGCTCTGTCGATTGCATGATCGCAGGGATACAAGGTTATTAAACTGATAAACTGAGCAGCTTCTCGACAAACAGTCTGAAATCCATTTTACAGTCCAGGTAACCACAGCAACGCAGTCAGGGATCAGGTCAACGTTCACCTGATTTTAACTCTCAATGATGAGACCAGCGACGGTCATTCTCTGGTAGGGCAACCGTAGCTAGGAACAATAAACAGCACAGTGACGTGACGGTGATGGTCACAAATCATTCTGCCCTTCAACGATGGTCCAAACCAATCTGTACACTGTATAAACCTAATCATATTCCCAATCATTCGATTCTAATCATTGGACCAGATTTCCAGCCACTAGACCACACTGTGCAACTGTGATATTCTGATAAGGTACTTGAAGGTTGCAGTATGAAACTAGATTTGTAACAGCTTTATTTTGAGTGATGGTTCATTAACACCAGCTAGAAGGCCTCAGTTGTCTAACCAAAATCTGTATGTCTACATCCCTGTATCCCTAATGATGTCACTGATGTTGGAGGTCTAAATCATCTTGAATGAGTTATGGGGGTAACTTTCTCACTATTTGTTACCAGCCGTTTTTCTGTATGGGGAAAGCTTATTTTGTTTCCCGTATGTGTAGGATGTGGGAAGACCTACACTATGCTGGGGACAGACAGGGAGCCTGGGATCTATGTCCGCACTCTCAACGACTTGTTCCACGCCATTGAGGAGACCAGCGATGACATGAAATACAGCGTCTCTATGTCATATCTGGAGGTGATGCTTCTATTCAAAACTTGCAAGAAAAAATCTGATTTGTCTCAGTAAAACCAGATAAAAAGAAATGAATGTACAATGGACTTGGCAGCTAGCATACGGCTTTGTAATCTTGCTTCTTGCTTCTTCTCACAAGCTGAAATTATATCAAAGTCAATCTGCACGGGTCCATGTGTTCGTGGGTCTCAGATAGCCTCATCTTATCTACACTCTTGCATAGACTTCTGAGTATCAGCATTTTATTGAGAGATGTCTTGTGATAAGGGCAGTGTTTCCAGAGTAGTGGCAGAGTTCTGTTTACCGGGTGATTATCTCCTCCGAGGTGATAGGGAGATGAGGGACAGTCAGGAAGAGTGATCAATGTCAACCTGCTGCTGTGCATGTGCAGACTAGTCTAATATTTACCCTGGTATCATTTATCAGCAAACAGGACACAAAAAGGCAGGACACCGCTAAGCAACTTAACAGCATGCTAATCCAAAAGTGTGCAGAGTAGCTCCCATGTACTACTGTAGGTATTCGATGCAGACTTAGCACACACACACCTATATACATATATATACATACGCATGCGAGAGAACTGAGGCCATTCATTTTATCAGACACTATCTAGAGGACTAACCCTATGAGGATTTTACACACAAAAATAAAAAATACGTATATATATATACATATATATATATATATATATACACTCACCTAAAGGATTATTAGGAACACCTGTTCAATTTCTCATTAATGCAATTATCTAACCAACCAATCACATGGCAGTTGCTTCAATGCATTTAGGGGTGTGGTCCTGGTCAAGACAATCTCCTGAACTCCAAACTGAATGTGTGAATTGGAAAGAAAGGTGATTTAAGCAATTTTGAGCGTGGCATGGTTGTTGGTGCCAGACGGGCCGGTCTGAGTATTTCACAATCTGCTCAGTTACTGGGATTTTCACGCACAACCATTTCTAGGGTTTACAAAGAATGGTGTGAAAAGGGAAAAACATCCAGTATGCGGCAGTCCTGTGGGCGAAAATGCCTTGTTGATGCTAGAGGTCAGAGGAGAATGGGCCGACTGATTCAAGCTGATAGAAGAGCAACTTTGACTGAAATAACCACTCGTTACAACCGAGGTATGCAGCAAAGCATTTGTGAAGCCACAACACGTACAACCTTGAGGCGGATGGGCTACAACAGCAGAAGACCCCACCGGGTACCACTCATCTCCACTACAAATAGGAAAAAGAGGCTACAATTTGCACAAGCTCACCAAAATTGGACAGTTGAAGACTGGAAAAATGTTGCCTGGTCTGATGAGTCTCGATTTCTGTTGAGACATTCAGATGGTAGAGTCAGAATTTGGCGTAAACAGAATGAGAACATGGATCCATCATGCCAGGTTACCACTGTGCAGGCTGGTGGTGGTGGTGTAATGGTGTGGGGGATGTTTTCTTGGCACACTTTAGGCCCCTTAGTACCAATTGGGCATCGTTTAAATGCCACGGCCTACCTGAGCATTGTTTCTGACCATGTCCATCCCTTTATGACCACCATGTACCCATCCTCTGATGGCTACTTCCAGCAGGATAATGCACCATGTCACAAAGGTGGAATCATTTCAAATTGGTTTCTTGAACATGACAATGAGTTCACTGTACTAAACTGGCCCCCACAGTCACCAGATCTCAACCCAATAGAGCATCTTTGGGATGTGGTGGAACGGGAGCTTCATGCCCTGGATGTGCATCCCACAAATCTCCATCAACTTCAAGATGCTATCCTATCAATATGGGCCAACATTTCTAAAGAATGTTTCAGCACCTTGTTGAATCAATGCCACGTAGAATTAAGGCAGTTCTGAAGGCGAAAGGGGTCAAACACAGTATTAGTATGGTGTTCCTAATAATCCTTTAGGTGAGTGTATATATATATATATATATATATATATATATATATATATATATATGTGATTTTATTCTGTTTTCCTCCTACTTTTCCCCATAAAGCAAAAGCATCCCCAATACGTTTTTTTTGTAACTCTATAGCAGAGTGAACTGTTTACACTGCCTAGCCGTCTGGGTGCAGGTTGTGAAGTTGAAGGTTGAAGTTTCCAGGGTCTCTGTGTTATCGTTGCGCTCGCAGCACAAAGAGGTTAACCACCGTTTTATTGCTCTTCTTTTGAACACATCTGCTGCTTTTCTCTTTCAAATCAGCCTCTGTTCCACACACAACTCCTCCCCCCTGATCCTCGCCTCTCCAACTCATCTCCTCTCTTCAACCCTCCCTTATTTTATTCTTCACTCCTGGTACACGATGAAAGACACAGAATTAATTTAGGAGTTTTCTATAAAACTGAGTATTTTACATGGATTTAACTGCTACAAAAATATGTGTGGACAAAATTACCCAGAAAATTATGTATTTACACAAATTGCCAACATGAAACAAACTGTCTCTGTTCAAAGTTCCAGAAATGACAACAGAGAAGTACTCGATGTTGGTTTTCAGGTGGCAGAGAAATGCTATGGGAAGATCCTGTGTTTGCAGAGCCTGCTTAACTTGCAGACTCCATCCTCCCACACACTGCATGGCACTTTAATGTGTAAATGAGTTTGCATATGGTAATGTCCAGGTATTACCAGTGCATGTTTGTAGATTTATTCAAAGGTTCCCACATTCAATTCTGGAACAAAATATCACAAAAGCACATGCATTTAGGCTATAATTAATTAATTAATTAATTACAAGGTTTCAAAAAACGAACCTAGTTTCCATGATTTTAAAGGCTGAATTTGCCTAATTCTCAACTTCCCATTTCCTGTCTTTTCCATGGCTTATAAAGGTTTTTTTTAGCCAAGACCACTCTGCTTCTGACTAAACCTCCACACCCCCAATAGAGAACAGTCCAGACTTTTAATATGTTTTTGTTTTTTAGTTAGTTTGGCCATTTGACATCGCTACAGCTAACTCCCCCCCACTTTTGTCCACTTAAGCCATCTGTCACAATTCCCGCCGCAGATCGTCGATCTGTCAGCACCCCCCCACCCCCTTGGCATAAGCGTTGGCATTGGGTCGAGTGAATCTTCAGGATTTCATGAATGTCTTGATGACTTGAAGAGAACACCACCATTAGCACTTAGACAAACGGATCGAACTGAGCGAGATGGTCCACTGGGGCTCCTCCCATTATTTACAATGCCTATGTTCCAGTTCTAACAAGATCCTTCCCGTTGCAGATCTACAACGAGATGATCCGTGATCTGCTCAACCCCTCCTCTGGGTTCCTTGATCTCCGGGAGGATTCCAAAGGGGTGATCCAAGTGGCAGGGATCACCGAGGTGTCCACCATCAATGCCAGAGAGGTGAGGCAGCTCCTGACATGTCCTGCCCCTCCGTCAGACAAACTTTCCAAATTCCGCTGTGGTCTGGAGAGCATGTGAGCTCCAGTCTGCTAATGGAACTTCTGCTGAATGGAGTGATGCACCAAGAATTGTGACCAAGAAGACACAGATTCTTCTTGTCCCTCTACAAATAAAAGGCATAATTTATTTATTATTTATTTATTTATAGAGAATTTACAGCTTGATTTTCCCCACTTTATGAAGTTGTCGGAGTGTTAAATATGTGGCTGTTTTTCCATTTGATACATGAGATAACTGTAAGCAAAATGCTTCTTTCCCACGTGTCATTGCTAACCATAATAGGATAGACTTACTGATTTTATCATCTTCCTCCTGGTCCCCGAGTGCCACACAGCAGTATAAAACTCATTATAACAATAAGGTATTGGCTGACAAAAAAAAAAAAAAAAAACCACGCAGACAGTTGCTCACTTGGCGTGACAACATATACGGCTCTGAGTGCCATAGGGTCGCCATCGCTGCCTTAGGGGGACCAAGTCTAACCTGAAGAAGCATGTAGTGGTCGGCCATGTGGCAGAACATGCCTGTAGCCCTGGTAAACAGGCCCGAGGTCAGTCCAGATTTTATCTGTTTTCATTACCTTGGGGGACAATGTAACAGAGTGAACTGAATTTTATTTAAAAATAGGTAGTTTAATTAAATAACATAATAAATAAACTCCATCCCCACCTCTCCTTGTCAGATCATGGAGCTGCTGATCAAGGGCAACAAGCAGCGTACACAGGAGCCCACAGCCGCCAACCAGACCTCCTCTCGTTCCCACGCCGTGCTGCAGGTGGCTGTGAAGCAGCAGAGCCGGTGCCGGGACGTCCTGCAGGAGGTGCGCTTCGCCCGGCTCTTCATGATCGACCTGGCAGGATCCGAGCGCGCGGCACAGGTAACCACTTTTAAATAACCATCTGATTGGTTCTGATGTCCAGTCGCTGTTTACAAGGTGATAATTTCCACCGAAAAAGTATTCCAGTTTATTGGTAATATCCAGTAACAGCAACGTGATGTATTCATATGTGTTTATTGGCCGGCAGGGATGAGCTTTTAAGGAAGAAATGAGCAAAACAAATAGGGATGTGTACTCTTTCCCTTTCTGACAGCCGAATGCTTTGACATGAACTGTCCATGTTGTTTGGATTTCTGTGTACTTTACTGCGGGCACACACTGCAGGTGAGCTAAATTATAGACCAGTACGACAGACCATACTAAACAAGTGGTGCCGTGGCAGATGTATGTATAATTAACAGATCGTGTTTATTGAAATCTCCAGTGTTCTCACACCACAGGAAAGATGTAATTATGTGTCAAAGGACTGCACTTATTTTCCCTGGTAACAGGTTAACTGCCTCAACTCCTGTATTAAAACAGTGTTCCTTTTAGGTGTCCTAGGCCTGTGTGTGAGTTTGATGTGTTTTCTTTCCAGTCTGGGAGCAGTTTGCTCATCTGAGAACTGAGACACAGGATCTGTTTTGTTTGAAATTGAAAGACAAGTTCTGACAAGTGGGATAAAAGAGGAACAATGCTGCCACCTGCTGTATACTTTTGGTATACCACCAGTTTTCTCACAGTAGTTAAAAGAACAGGTGAAACCAGTTTTAGCTATAGAGACATAAAGCTCCTTTTAATCTCTTTCTGCATCTTTCATGTTCCAGTCGAAATACAAAAGGATTTATTTAAATTGCATCTCTCATATTCATCTTTCAAATCTTACTAATGTTGCTTGATGTGGCATTGAAGTCATTGTTGTCTATGTCAAGCAGGGAATAAAATGAACACCCACCACCCGCCAAATGCGGGTAGATTTAGCCAGTGGCGAAATCTGTCAATTTTACTAGCCACTTTGGCGGGTAGCCAATGTGTACGGCAACTCATCTTGTTTTAATTTCTCCTAGCGTATTGGTCGATATATTTCAAAATACTAATTCATTTGTTGACGTTGTAGTGTTGGTATCTTCATTGAATTGGATTAAAGTGTTTTCTAATTATAATTGTTGCATTGACATAGTTCATACACGCACAATCGGGGGAATTCTGCAGATCTGCGGAAATCTACGCTACACATGCCCCATGGCTTCCTTACAGAGAAGCACATACGTGAATAGTATGTGCAGTGCAATTAAACTACCACAAATCTACAGCTACTATGTTAACCCACCTAAAAGCCAAACGCCCTTTTGCAAAACTATCAATGACAGAAAAGGAAAGAGGAGCATTGCTCTTTATTCTGTATTTGCTGGAACTCGAGTGCACAGTTATGTGTTATATAGGCAGTCTGAGTGTGGCGTGGAGAGGAAAAGTCAATCATTTATACAAATAGATTGTATAAGTTAGCTAGATAGATAGGTCTTATACATTTTGTATTTTGCTGTTGTGACCAGAAAACATTGCCACAAGGACGTATTTTCGTTGCAGCTCACATTGCTGAACTGGTTGAATTAAAATGTATAAAAATTGAAAAAGAAAAACATATTGGTCGGTCAGTTACAGATGTAATTGCAAAATATTATTTTATAAACAAATAGTCACAACCTTTATAGTTCATTTGAAATTGTGACAATAAAACGTTATGATAATGTCGGCAACAATACAAATACCAGAGTTGACAGGTCTGCTGTTATTATGCCATTTCCATACATCTTCTAATAATGCATTTTTACATAGATATTTGTTTAACAAGTTGTTGTGTTAGATAAGTATTCATCAATTACGACATATTAATTTATGGGGAAAGGATAGAGACATGCATTTTTTGCTGCGTAGCGGAGATTCTGCTGAAGAGAAGCATGCAGTTTGGTTGCATTGCGTCTTTGCTGGCGTGCATAGTATTGACCAATGGAAAGGACGTTACTGTCAGTCATCATTCCTAGAGATTATATATTTTACCCAATCCAAAGGACCTCTCTCAGCCCTGGCACTCTCAACTGATAAAGCAGGTGTCAGGTTATGCGCTGCTGCCAGAGCAGTGGTCAGATTGCAGATGCGAGAGAGAAACAGACTTTTACATTGTAGCTTATAAACAATGACTTTTAATGACAATTCATTTTAATTTTTAAGGGCCTTAAGAAAATACCTTGAAATGTAATTACTTTTAATGACGTGCAGAAACCCAGAGAAGGGAGTAGCACTGAAGGGGAAGAGGAGTATGAAGAGCAATAATGTGTCACCATATAACACCCCTTCTCATGTGTTAGTTGTGTGTTTATACAGATCCCCATTAGCTGCCATGTTATTGCATATGTGATTGATTAATTTGAAAAAGATGCACCCGCACACTGTCTCTACTAGCAAGTGTTATAATTCAATAGAATGCAATGTTTTGGTCAAAGGCCTTATAACACTTGCAAGTAGAAACAGTGTGTGGGAGCTTGCTTTTTCTACCGAGATCCTTTTCCCTCATATGCACCTGTCTAAGAGTCTATACAGGTGTGTGATTAGCTTTTGTTATTGTGATTGATGAATTACCTGAATAAATGTAATGTTATAACATGTTCACGACACATTTATACACCCTCATGTATTTCTGGTGATGTTTGCCTTTGGCTGGTAAGTTTTTTTCCTTCTACCAGACACAGTGGCTAGTGGCCAAAAAAGTTAATTGTATCCCCTGATGCCAAGGAACAGGTGCAGATGACAAGCACCAACTGCTGCCATTGCAGTGCCAGGCCAGAACAGGCCAGAGGGGGAGTAAGGCAGAATAGGAAATGTCTTTTTGTGCCAAACACTGAATAAACTAAATGGGTTGTAATCATAAGTGGCAATTCCGGCCTTGTAGTTTCTGGTACTTTTATTATAGTAAACTCAACTGATGTTGTACAGTTATAAATAAATATTTAATCTGACTTCAACTTTTAAAAGATGTATGTGACGAATGTAAGAGAGAAACGATATTGTTAGTAGTTTGCTTAGGTAGTGATTGTTCTGAAGAGAGTGTAGGGCCAAATTAATAAAGAATAGTGTTAGCATGAGCATCAGTATAAAGATGGATATGAGAGTTATCTATACTTTGGGAAATATTATTAATATAATTAGAAAAAAGAGAAGGGCCCAATATCGAACCTTCCAGCACACCCTTAGAAACGTGTCGAGGTTGTGATATACAGCTATCTGATTTTACACACTGGATTGTGTTGAACAGGTAGTTCTGACACCAGGCAATAGAGATCCCATTAAAGCCAATCCTATGTAGCTTATTCAATAAAACTGAATGATCCACAATATCAAAAGCCTTTGATAGATCAATAAAAATAGACTCACAACACTTTGTTTTGTCCAGACTTGTAGTTATATCATTCAAAACTTTAAAAACAGCTGTGACACACCAGTGACCAGCTCGGAAACCTGACTGAGTGTCAGTGTTGTTACTTTGTAGAAAGAAACTTAACTGCTAATTCCATTATCTTAGAAATAACAATTGGGATCTGTTCTGTCACTCCCTTTGTATAGAGCCACGACAAAAGAATACTTCTAATCAGAAGGAATTTCCTCTGTATTAAAATAAAGATTAACTCGATATGTTAAAGGTAAAGATAATAAATGAGCAGCTGGTTCTAGTCAAAACTTGTTTGTTTCTGTATGAGGGGAAAAAAAATGTTTTCGGGTAGCGGGGTGGTAAATATTTTATGAACACGGCACAGGGGCAAGGACACTCCAACGTTCGTATGACAGCAGCCTTGGCACCAGGGCTTTCGATCTTTCACGTGTAGGCTGAGAAACACGTGACTGCCCACCCACCTCTGTCTGCGTCTCTGTCTCTCTCAGACACAGAACCGAGGGCAGAGACTTAAGGAAGGGGCCCACATCAACCGCTCCCTGCTGGCACTGGGGAACTGCATCAATGCCCTCAGCGAGAAGAATGGGAACAAATACGTCAACTACAGAGACAGCAAGCTCACGAGGCTGCTCAAGGTATAGCCAGCATGCTGGAAATGGATAAACCTTTCTCCTCTTTCTTCTTAGTCAGTCATGTTAAATCTGTAATTTAAACATGTAATTTATCACCTTTCACATGTTTATATTCCAAGTATCCTGCTGTTATACACAACCCCCCTGCTTTTATAATGATCTTCACAGTACTTTACTACACTTTACCATGCTTTTACCAGGGTATACCAGAGTAAACGGCTACAAATTAATCTTGTCTTTTTCTTTCTCCTCCCCTGTGTGTGTGTCTTTATGATTGACAGGACTCCCTGGGTGGAAACAGTCGCACTGTGATGATTGCACACATAAGCCCCGCCTCTATGGCCTTTGAAGAGTCACGCAACACCCTGGTGTATGCTGACCGCGCCAAGAGCATCCGTACTCGGGTCAGTACCTATCTGGCTAATTCTGTATTTGTGTAATAAATGCATCCTTGCCCCACTTTTATTTAATTTTATTCTGCATTGGTTTGGAATATTCCCTGATCCAGAGAAAACTCTAGATTCACTGCCCCTGTGATCACTTAACACTAGAAGCGCTGAGCCGGTCAATTTGACCAATTTGGTGATTAAAATTTGAATTACTCTGTGTTCCTAAATACACTGCGCATACCCGTTCGTGACTTTTCCTAAATATACACTCACCTAAAGGATTATTAGGAACACCTGTTCAATTTCTCATTAATGCAATTATCTAACCAACCAATCACATGGCAGTTGCTTCAATGCATTTAGGGGTGTGGTCCTGGTCAAGACAATCTCCTGAACTCCAAACTGAATGTCTGAATGGGAAAGAAAGGTGATTTAAGCAATTTTGAGCGTGGCATGGTTGTTGGTGCCAGACGGGCCGGTCTGAGTATTTCACAATCTGCTCAGTTACTGGGATTTTCACGCACAACCATTTCTAGGGTTTACAAAGAATGGTGTGAAAAGGGAAAAACATCCAGTATGCGGCAGTCCTGTGGGCGAAAATGCCTTGTTGATGCTAGAGGTCAGAGGAGAATGGGCCGACTGATTCAAGCTGATAGAAGAGCAACTTTGACTGAAATAACCACTCGATACAACCGAGGTATGCAGCAAAGCATTTGTGAAGCCACAACACGTACAACCTTGAGGCGGATGGGCTACAACAGCAGAAGACCCCACCGGGTACCACTCATCTCCACTACAAATAGGAAAAAGAGGCTACAATTTGCACAAGCTCACCAAAATTGGACAGTTGAAGACTGGAAAAATGTTGCCTGGTCTGATGAGTCTCTATTTCTGTTGAGACATTCAGATGGTAGAGTCAGAATTTGGCGTAAACACAATGAGAACATGGATCCATCATGCCTTGTTACCACTGTGCAGGCTGGTGGTGGTGGTGTAATGGTGTGCGGGATGTTTTCTTGGCACACTTTAGGCCCCTTAGTGCCAACTGGGCATTGTTTAAATGCCACGGCCTACCTGAGCATTGTTTCTGACCATGTCCATCCCTTTATGACCACCATGTACTCATCCTCTGATGGCTACTTCCAGCAGGATAATGCACCATGTCACAAAGGTCGAATCATTTCAAATTGGTTTCTTGAACATGACAATGAGTTCACTGTACTAAACTGGCCCCCACAGTCACCAGATCTCAACCCAATAGAGCATCTTTGGGATGTGGTGGAACGGGAGCTTCGTGCCCTGGATGTGCAGCCCACAAATCTCCATCAACTGCAAGATGCTATCCTATCAATATGGGCCAACATTTCTAAAGAATGCTTTCAGCACCTTGTTGAATCAATGCCACGTAGAATTAAGGCAGTTCTGAAGGCGAAAGGGGGTCAAACACAGTGTTAGTATGGTGTTCCTAATAATCCTTTAGGTGAGTGTATGTATTAAACATGCCTACAGCGTTTTAGCTGCATAAACGCAAAAATAAATAAGTTATAAACACATTTACCTAAAATAGCCAAAATCAGGTTATTTTGACCGGTCATTTAAATACATAATAAGTCAAATATAATGCATAATCCTGCCTTTCCTTTACAATACAGTCAGTCTGGCGCTCCAGTGGCGATCTCTACCTGTCTGCAGTCTTTCATGTGCTTGAAAAACACACGCATTGTACAGCATTACAGGTGTTTTCTTACAGCTGTATTCAGATTGAGTGGATACAGTGATTACCCGCAAATAAACGTGGATTGGAAATGGAGATTGAAGAGAGCGCGTTTTGGACATGCCGTGTATATGAACATGACTGATTCAGGGGCATCAGTGATACTGGCAATGACAGATCATTCATGGGTTTGTGCCAGTGCTGTGAAAACACTGCGAGTGAAACGCAGGTCCAAATGGCACCGAGTGCTTTTACTCTACTGATCAATACGCGATTGCTACTGCACAGTACAGAGAGCAATAGCGCAGCACATCCACCAAAATAATGATTCAGGACATTATCGGCAGAGGAGCATTTATTGCGATGCTGTATTTTTGTGGAGAAAAATACTGTTTTATTTGGTGAAGTATTTTACATATCAAAATAAAAAACAATCAGTACAAATTTTAATACTTGTGATTAAAATGTTTTTTTAAATCAATTCTTAAAATCGCCTAAAATTTTTAAAATCTTAGTGATTTAAATAAAACAAATAAACTCAAATAATCATGTGCTTAAACAAAACAAACGTGATTAAAGCAAACTGCTACCAACATAAAAGTCAAATACATTGAAAATAACTGCAAATGCACTGGACAAATAACAAAAACAATTAAAAAGGTAAAAATGCATTTAAAATTAAATCCAAAACGGTCAATGTATTTGACAAATAAATAGAACAAAACTAAACCAAAAAAAACCCCAAACAACTAGTGTTTTAAAAACAACTAAATCTTTAAAAACAGTTAAAATTCATTTTTAAAAGTCATTTTAAAAGGCAATCATTCATAAAATAGTTAAAAGATCTTGGACTCGGGCTCCAGCAGGGGGAACTGACCGTCCCCGGAGGTGGGTCCCATCATGGGATCCTGAGCTCCCCCAGATCTTGTATTTGCCAGTTCCTAAAGGCTTCCTCCTTGCCCCTCTGATGGACCTCCAGATTGACGTAGTCTCTCACAAGTACCATGGAGAAAAAGAGTTTATCTGGAGAGGGCTGTCAAAATGCAGTGTGAGGTACGAGCTCCTGCAGGGAAAGTGCAGAAACTGTCCTGTGTGGACTGTCCCGAGCTGTCAGGTACAGTGAGGGAAAAAAGTATTTGATCCCCTGCTGATTTTGTACGTTTGCCCACTGACAAAGAAATGATCAGTCTATAATTTTAATGGTAGGTGTATTTCAACAGTGAGAGACAGAATTACAACAAAAACATCCAGAAAAACGCATTTCAAAAAAGTTATAAATTGATTTGCATGTTAATGAGGGAAATAAGTATTTGATCCCCTATCAATCAGCAAGATTTCTGGCTCCCAGGTGTCTTTTATACAGGTAACGAGCTGAGATTACGAGCACTCTCTTAAAGGGAGTGCTCCTAATCTCAGCTCGTTACCTGTATAAAACACACCTGTCCACTGAAGCAATCAATCAATCAGATTCCAAACTCTCCACCATGGCCAAGACCAAAGAGCTGTCCAAGGATGTCAGGGACAAGATTGTAGACCTACACAAGGCTGGAATGGGCTACAAGACCATCGCCAAGCAGCTTGGTGAGAAGGTGACAACAGTTGGTGCGATTATTCGCAAATGGAAGAAACACAAAATAACTGTCAGTCTCCCTCAGTCTGGGGCTCCATGCAAGACCTCACCTCATGGAGTTTCAATGATCATGAGAACAGTGAGGAATCATCCCAGAACTACACGGGAGGATCTTGTTTATGATCTCAAGGCAACTGGGACCATAGTCACCAAGAAAACAATTGGTAACACATTACGCCGTGAAGGACTGAAATCCTGCAGCGCCCGCAAGGTCCCCCTGCTCAAGAAAGCACATTTATAGACCCGTCTGAAGTTTGCCAATGAACATCTGAATGATTCAGAGGAGAACTGGGTGAAAGTGTTGTGGTCAGATGAGACCAAAATAGAGCTCTTTGGCATCAACTCAACTCGCTGTGTTTGGAGGAGGAGGAATGACCCCAAGAACACCATCCCCACCGTCAAACATGGAGGTGGAAACATTATGCTTTGGGGGTGTTTTTCTGCTAAGGGGACAGGACAATTGCACCGCATCAAAGGGACGATGGACGGGGCCATGTACCCTCAAATCTTGGGTGAGAACCTCCTTCCCTCAGCCAGGGCATTGAAAATGGGTCGTGGATGGGTATTCCAGCATGACAATGACCCAAAACACACAGCCAAGGCAACAAAGGAGTGGCTCAAGAAGAAGCACATTAAGGTCCTGGAGTGGCCTAGCCAGTCTCCAGACCTTAATCCCATAGAAAATCTGTGGAGGGAGCTGAAGGTTCGAGTTGCCAAACATCAGCCTCGAAACCTTAATGACTTGGAGAGGATCAAATACTTTTTTCCCTCACTGTATGCAGGCTAAATATATACTAAATAGTTTATTGAAATACAAAACTACAGTGAATAAAAGCCATGTATGTTGAAAACAAAGTTTACACGGTGTTGAAAATGTTTACTCTAGTGTACAATTATGTTTTGATAAATGCAATATTTATTTTTGATCTTTAAAATATTGCTTTTGAGCATTATTCCAATATTTACATTTACACTTTTTCATTCTCTTATTTTATGCCGTTTATGAGCTTTCTGCTTATTGTAGGCTATATAGTTATTCATGCTTTGACTGCAGTGTGCATGTTTAGTAAAAGTGCGTTCTTATTTATAGCAATATTAATATTAATGTTTTATGATCATTTTTCAATTTAAATACTACATTTGTGCTATGTAAATGTTGGATTTGATGTTCATGAATAAAACATATTAGTTTTATACGATGGTTTACCTTTGATTATCATATCACAGCTGTTAAAGAGCTATCAGTTACAATGACCGGCTTTGGCGCTTGTAGGTAGTTTGAAATGTCGGCGCTTCTAGTGTTAAACATCTAACCTTGCGTGTCAGAGTTTTGTATCATTCACATTTCTCTTTGTGAGGAAATTGCAGAACTGTTCCAACTGCTTGATTCAATTAAGATTTTGTCTCACAAAGCACTCCACATTAGGGTTAGGCTGATTGAGGAAGAGTGAGGTAGACTTCCTAATGTAATTCAGAGGTGTATATTGCCTTGCAGCATCATACCTCTGAATACAGATGATGAATATAATTTAGATATTAGGCTCATATCTGCTCAAACTGATTAGTGCTGTTGGAGGCTGTCTGTGTTCTGAACTCAAGCTGTGTTCCTGTGGTTGGCAGGTGAAGAGAAATCTCCTGAACGTGTCGTACCACATCGCCCAGTACACCAACATCATCTCGGACCTGCGCAGTGAGATCCAGCGGCTCAAGAACAAGATCGCAGAGCAGGGCAGTCGGCAAGCCGCCGGGGACAGAGCTGACATCCGCAATGTGCAGGGTGAGACTTCGCTGGGCCGGGCAAGGAGCTTGCGTCTCCTCCAGAACTTTATATATGACACACAAATACTGGGGTTTAGGATTTCAACGTTTCATGCTGGCTTGTGGAGAATTAATTCTTGGAATTATGAGCATATTTTTTCCTTTAGAAGAGTCCACAAAAATCAACTGGAACCAAGTATTACTTTCATGTATTTAAACGTGCACTGCTTAATGCAAAACTCAATCTGAATAGCATGTTTATTACACATTGACCAGGCAGTTGGTTGGCTCTCAGTACGGAATGTGCCTGGTGCTGTCGGAGTCTGCCCTGCTTGTGAGGGGTGTTAATGAGAGGTGGCTTGTCCCCCCAGCTGAGGTCCAGGCGCACTCCTCTCACAGCCGCGCGGAGATGGAGCAGCTGAGGGAGCAGCTCATCGAGGCCTTCCGGCAGCAGATGGAAGTCCGCAAGAGTCTGATGGAGCTGGAGAACAACAACATGGAGATCCAGATTGACACGTCCAAACACCTGCTCACCATCGCAGAGTCAGTGCCGTTCAGTCGCCATTTCAGCTGACAAGCACAACAGCTTCCAGTTCATTCCATGGCAGGTCTTTGGCACAGGAAAAACCCATCTCTTTGTCATACAACCACATTAATGACCAGATTGGTGTGATTCCTCCCAATATACATCATTTTTTTTATTGGTGTCTTGTTTTCTAGAAGAAGAAAAAAACAGTAGATTGCACTGTTACTTTGTGTTACTTTGTCTTTTTGTCACTGTTCAAGACAGGGATATAATTTGGAGTTACTTGTATTGTAAACATGGTCTGTTTTCCATCTTGCCTTACTTAAAAAGTGAGATACTATCAAGACTTGAGAGGCCTCCTAGTTGACCAACCCCCTCCCCCCCCCCATGTGTATCTTTTCAGTTGGGAACAGGAACGCTCGAGACGGACACGGAAGTGGCGTGCAGAACGACTTAAAGAGAGCTTCAACAAGGAGGACAGCGAGAAGGATTCAGACACGCCAGAGGAGCCTCCCGACGCCAGCGAGACGCAGGAGGTGGCCATGGCGAGAGAGAGTCTGGTGACGCTCATGGCGGAGCAGAAGAAGATCCGCAAACAGAAGGTACCTCTGCATAGAGTCAATGACCAAAGCAGGGCTGATCAAAACAGTAGTGATCAGGGCTCTGGACTCCTGAGAGGAGGGTCTTGGGTTCAATCCCAGCTGGGGACACTGCTGTTGTACCCTTGGGCAAGGTACCATACCAAGATTGATCCAGTAAAAAAACTAAAGACAAAATAGCTGTATGAATGGATAATGTTATGTATAAATAATGTGATTTATTGTAAGTCACCCAGGACAAGGGTATCTGCTAAGAAATATAATAATAATAATAATAATCATTCTCAGGCCAAGTCTGAGTGAAGAATGTAAAACAGGTGAAGCTCAGATGATTAATGGAAAAAAGTTTGAACTCTCCTAATATTCTGATGTAGTTTTATTGGTATTTAAAGGGAAAAGAAAGGGGTAGGCAACTAATGAACAACTGTTTTCAGACATGATCAATTAAAGGGGGAAAAAAGCAAAGAGTACCTCTTGAAACTCAGAAGTAACTCCTGAGTGTTATGAGAAATCCTACGCTTCTCCTGATGGTGTGTGTTTGCGTGTGCCTCCCCTCCCGTGCTGCAGGTGGCACTAGAGAAGCAGTTCCGGGAGCAGCAGGAGCGTGCACGGTGGCTGGAGGAGATGCTGCCTAGGCGGGTGAGCTCAGACGAGCAGCGCGAGGTGCTGGGGCTGCTGTGCAAGGTGCACGAGCTGGAGATCGAGAACGCTGAGATGCAGTCGCACGCCCTGCTCAAGGACAACGTCATCCGCCAGAAGAACTACGTGGTGCAGCGATTCGAGCGCCACCGCCACCTCTGCGATGAGATCATCCAGCAACAGAGGCAGTTCATCAACGGTATGACATGCCACATGCTCCAGCACATCAGGGGGCAGACAGTGCCTAGTGGGTCGACAGGTTGAACCATGGACTGCCTAGGCTACTTTTGGCAGTATACATCAGCCGGTCATGATGAGCAGTCTGGAAATTCAAGGGGAAGAAATCCTTAAAAATATAGAACTTAAAGTAACCTATTATAAAGAAGTATGCCAACAAGTGATCATATATGTCAGTACAATGCCTAATAATTATATGCATTCTATTTTTGTTTATTACATTTCATTGTCTAATTAGGCGATTAACATTTACAAATTCCAAATCTTTGTGCTGTCACTATGCTTAGTCCCACCTTCAATAAATAAATGACCCAATCAGGCACGTCATATAAGGCAAGTAACCAATCAGACGCCAGGGAGCTTGTGACAGGTTAGAATTATTAGTTTCAACAGAAAACCAGGAAAGATAATACTGGAGTTTAGAAATGTTATGAAAGCAGGCAATCTGTTATAAGATCTGCATCGTGAAATGGAACTAAGATATAGGCTACCATTTAAATACTGGTATTAACAAACATACATGTTGCATTTCCATTGTGTTTTAATTGCTCCAATGTACATTTTTCAATATTAATTTTAATCGTTAACACGTAGACTACAGTATAGATTCACACATTGTTTATAAACCATTATCAGGTATATTTGTTGGTAGGCTTGCAGAAAAATATCTTTAATGTTTCTCCAATCTGGCAAACATTCAGTTAAGTCTTAACTAAACTCAGGTAGAGAAATGCAAAACAAAAATAAATGATCTTGCATTTATATATGATTTAATGAAATAATTTCCACGCTTACCGATGCTAGATTTTTGTAGAAATAACATTATTAAATATTATGTTAGGTAGGTTTATGTAGCCTAATATTAGCACATTTTATATCTATTTATTTATGTATTTATTTATTCCATCCCGGTAGGAACAGCCATGAGGCATGGTTGAAAGTGAAAATGTTATCCAGGTAACATAAATGCCTAAACATTAGCCTTTTGATGTTTCTCTAATGAGACTGGTCTGGAAGTGAATCATTGTCACCAATTAGTTTGTGAGTAAAATGAATGACAGATGCATGTTTACGGGTAGTTTGAGGAGCACTAAAGTATTTGAGTATTTTAATTCATATTATTTTACCGGTATTCTGTTGTGTAGGCCTGTGCAATCTACACTGACATTAATGGCAGTATGTCTCACTGGGCGATGGGTGAGTTGCCTCTGTGGTCCCCCCTTCTGAAGATGTATTATGTGGTCCATGGGTTGACCGATAGCTCCCCGTTACAGAAAAGCTCCTCTGTGTGATTATGATTAGTGACGTGTGAAATCACAGCACCGTCAAAATATTGCTTTCGGTACTGTGACACACCTGTGGGTTGAGGCAGTTTGTTCTTGTGGATCTGGGTTGGACAGACAAAACAGAGTAGAATTCTGTTTTATTATAGAAACACTAGGGGAGTGGCCTTTAAAAAGCCTGGTGAGGAAAACCAATAACCTAGCCCTTTGTTTGAACACTGACTCGCTTTTGCACACAGCCCTACCTGTTGCCAGGTTAGTACTTGGTTTCCCCGGTTTCACCTGCTAATAGATTAATGTCTCACAGACTGGAGTATAAGAACAAGGATCCAGTACTGTAGTTGTTGTACAGGGTCGTATTCTAAATCTGGTTGTCAGTCCAGGACAAGATCAAAGCCAGCACACCACAAATTAAACATTCTCAAACTATATTTCTTGCAATAGAGTGTAAACTCTCCCTATAACCACATACAGCTTTCCTTCAAGGTGCTCAACAACAAGCCTCTCTGGGAGTGGTCTTTTTATAGAGTGCAAAGAGCGCTTGATTGCTGAGCCACGCCTGCCTCTGGGCTCCTGGCTGGGGAATTTCCACAGCCCCTTGCAATGTTGCACAGCTCCAGCAGAGGTCTGGAATATATCTTCACTCAATTACTCTACCCAGCACAGCGTCACAACTGTTCAACATATTCAAATTCATCATAAGTCATATAAATTTGCCAACGGATGGTAATTTGACCCTACATTTTGCAAGAAAGCACATGCAGTCTGACCCACAAAGACGCACCTCGTGATCAATCTTGCGTTCTGAAAGATGTTGCTTTAAACTGACAGGCTTGGCACCTGTTCATGTTTGCACACAGAGCTACAGGACAAGCTTTTAAGGAAAGTGTTGTAACCATGGTTGTTTGACTGGGTTCCAGATCACAGCCTGCTGGTCCCACCACACCTGCAGGAGCTGTATGAGATGTACATTAGGGAGCTGGATGAGAGGAACCTGGGCCGGGTCATGGCCCTGGACAAGGTCACCATTCGGACTCTGAAGGTACGCCCTGTGTCACTCATTCTATAATTCTGCATTTGAATCAGCCTTATGCTTAAATTTACCTATAAGACACACAATGAGTGATACATCTAAAGATGACTTGTGTGTATGAGATGATATTGACTAAAACTGTGCAGTATAGCTTCAGGAGAGTGTATTCATTAATTTCTAATATATATTAATATTTTAAAATGTGTCAAATAGCTGCTCTCCACATTAAAAGTAATTTCATGAGTGCACAGCATACAGTGAGGGGAAAAAAGTATCTGATCCCCTGCTGATTTTGTACGTTTGCCCACTGACAAAGAAATGATCAGTCTATAATTTTAATGGTAGGTGTATTTTAACAGTGAGAGACAGAATAACAACAAAAAAATCCAGAAAAACGCATTTCAACAAAGTTATAAATTGATTTGCATGTTAATGAGGGAAATAAGTATTTGATCCCCTATCAATCAACAAGATTTCTGGCTCCCAGGTGTCTTTTATGCAGGTAACGAGCTGAGATTAGGAGCACTCTCTTAAAGGGAGTGCTCCTAATCTCAGCTCGTTACCTGTATAAAAGACACCTGTCCACAGAAGCAATCTCTCCACCATGGCCAAGACCAAAGAGCTGTCCAAGGATGTCAGGGACAAGATTGTAGACCTACACAAGGCTGGAATGGGCTACAAGACCATCGCCAAGCAGCTTGGTGAGAAGGTGACAACAGTTGGTGCAATTATTCGCAAATGGAAGAAACACAAAATAACTGTCAGTCTCCCTCGGTCTGGGGCTCCATGCAAGATCTCACCTCGTGGAGTTTCAATGATCATGAGAATGGTGAGGAATCAGCCCAGAACTACACGTGAGGATCTTGTTAATGATCTCAAGGCAGCTGGGACCATAGTCACCAAGAAAACAATTGGTAACACTACACCGTGAAGGACTGAAATCCTGCAGCACCCGCAAGGTCCCCCTGCTCAAGAAAGCACATGTACAGGCCCGTCTGAAGTTTGCCAATGAACATCTGAATGATTCAGAGGAGAACTGGGTGAAAGTGTTGTGGTCAGACGAGACCAAAATCGAGCTCTTTGGCATCAACTCAACTCGCCGTGTTTGGAGGAGGAGGAATGACCCCAAGAACACCATCCCCACCGTCAAACATGGAGGTGGAATCATTATGCTTTGGGGGTGTTTATCTGCTAAGGGGACAGGACAACTGCACCGCATCAAAGGGACGATGGACGGGGCCATGTACCCTCAAATCTTGGGTGAGAACCTCCTTCCCTCAGCCAGGGCATTGAAAATGGGTCGTGGATGGGTATTCCAGCATGACAATGACCCAAAACACACAGCCAAGGCAACAAAGGAGTGGCTCAAGAAGAAGCACATTAAGGTCCTGGAGTGGCCTAGTCAGTCTCCAGACCTTAATCCCATAGAAAATCTGTGGAGGGAGCTGAAGGTTCGAGTTGCCAAACGTCAGCCTCGAAACCTTAATGACTTGGAGAGGATCTGCAAAGAGGAGTGGGACAAAATCCCTCCTGAGATGTGTGCAAACCTGGTGGCCAACTACAAGAAACGTCTGACCTCTGTGATTGCCAACAAGGGTTTTGCCACCAAGTACTAAGTCGAAGGGGTCAAATACTTATTTCCCTCATTAACATGCAAATCAATTTATAACTTTTTTGAAATGCGTTTTTCTGGATTTTTTTGTTGTTATTCTGTCTCTCACTGTTAAAATACACCTACCATTAAAATTATAGACTGATCATTTATTTGTCAGTGGGCAAACGCACAAAATCAGCAGGGGATCAAATACTTTTTTCCCTCACTGTATATCAATCAGTGTAGTCAATTGAGACACACAACTATGATGGGCTCGCAGCTTGGACATCCACCTCTTTTAAAAACCTTTACCTTTTAGGATGGTTCCCTGCCCAAGATCCCCTTACCTGGGAGAGGTCGTGACCCCTTGCTGGACATGGACTCGGACCAGGAGAGTGTGCACACGTTGCTCAATGAGAGCAGGCACGGACGGACCAGAGCCAGGAGACACACCCTGCCGCCCATCCACCCCGAGCCCGACAGGTGAGGAGACACAGAGCAAAGTATATCTCAGGAGTAGAAATAACACCTGGTTCTGCTTACACCTAGTGTGTCAGATTGTCACTTCAAGACCATCATCTGCAGATGTGGCTTTGCATGTGGCAGTGATATGGCTTGGTCAGTCCCGCAGTTCTCCTAACACTTGCCCTTCACAGCAGCAGCAACAACAACAGGGTGTTCAAGAGCAGCCCCCACGCCAGACAGATCAAGACCTCGGTGGTGATGACCCCACCGCCCATCCGCATCAATGGCCGGGACAGCCTTGAGGTGAGCGCCTGCTTATAGACAGAGACGTTTATATCTCTTGTTCTTATATAGACGCGTATAATCCTGCACAAGAGCTTCAGTTTTCCAACATGCACAGATGTTCAGGCAGACAAAGCCAGTGAAGGCAGACCTTGTGTAGTTTTACACTTTCTCTGTTCCTACTGTTCTCTGTTTTTAGTCTCAGAGAGATCGATTGTATGTCCCTGCCTGCCTGGTGGTGGTTCTGTACTGGTGTGTTTGGTGCTCCTGTTTTGAATCCTGTCCCTGTGTTTCCTTTCTGGGTTTCAGCCGATTGTTCCAGATGGCATTTTGAGTTACAGCCAGCTGAGCCACAGTGTGAGCAGCCACCTGGACTCATCTCCGGAGAGCAGCGAGACCGGGGCCGACATCACCCTCTCCCACCGAGGTGCCAGTCTCGTTGGTGTATTTAAATAATGTACAGAATGGCACAGTGGGGAATCTTGGAGTATAACTTATTTTTTTGCATTATGTTTATGCTTTATCCTATTTTTATACACCTCTGGTGATGTAATTTATCTTACAAACAATACAATAGTTGTGTTGTTGAATTGCTTGTAGCCGCTGCTAAATTATTAATCATAACACTGTCCACCTTGACACGGACATAATGGTACAACAACACAGGTGTTCAGGAAAATCCTTGTGTAAATTGGAATTTGTAAAATGTATTATGCCTGAACTGCACTGTATTATTACACTTTGTATTGCGCTTATTTTTAGTAAGTCGCCCTGGAGAAGGGCGTCTGCTAAGAAATAAACAATAATAAAATAATAATAGTAATACAACAACTAATAATACAATAACATAGAGCAATACCTGGTACAGAGTTGGGCACAGATGTTCACACACAAGGCTGTGGGAAGGTTTGGAGGTTCACAGTTTATATGGTTGGGATCTGTACCTACAGAAAGGACTAATTTAAAACAAATACAGCTATACTCCCCCTGTTCCCAGCATTGTGCACAATATCCCATAATCCAGAGAATACTCATTGTTCTGCGAAAACCACCTGGTTCCTAGTTTTTTTTAATAGAAAAACAAACGGGACAGTGGAGCACAATTCATATAAAACCAGTCTTTAAAAAAAAACAAAAAAAACTGCTATTCTGTTTTGAAGCTGGTTGCCTCGTTGAGCTGCTGAAAATCTTATCACATTTCAATTGTAAAATTGCAGGCCTCACAGCAGGAAAACTGCAGTCGTGTCCTTATTCGTTTAGTTCTGTGTATGATACATAACATGCAGGAATATGCACATAGATTGAGCAGCAGAAAGTCATCACAGAAGAAACCTCTTTGTTTGTAATAAGTTATACTGTATGTATTGTTAATGAGACATTATCAACACCAAAGCACTGAAAACATTCCTACTTTTCAAGAACAGAAAATTTAACTAATGCAAGTGTAGACTAGTCCTTTCTCTTAAAACATTCACAGCATTTTGGAACAGAAAAGTATTTTGTAAATGTAATATAATTCTTAATATTATTAAAGATAAACTTATACCACCCCCTGCACAGAGCGTCAGCAAATCCTCAAAGGCGTGAAGAGCATCACGGTGAAAGCTGCCCGGCGGCGCTCCAAAGTCCTCGAAGGGGACGCTCTGCGGCTGCCCCTCCCCTCCCCCCTGGAGCCCCCGAAACACAAGAGCAGCCTGTCCCTGAGCGAAGCCTCCCCCCACGCCCCGGCCCCCCGGCAGGACAGGCTGCCCAGTCCGGATCTACACCATGCCACCTCCGAGGACAACCTGTCCAGCAGCACCGGGGAGGGGCCCGGCCCACAGACCACCTGGACACGGCCCCAGCAACGCCGGCCGGCAGCCAAGAACAACCTGCCCCGCGAGCATGACTTCGAGGCACGACGCCGCAAGAGGAGGTCCCGCTCCTTCGAGGTCACGGGACAAGCGGTGAGAAAGGGTCACTCCCTCACACATATACATACAATTTAATTATTTACATTCATGAAGAAATAACTTTGAGTTTATGTAACTGACATTTTTGTAAAGTTATCAGTTACTGTGATCTCCCTATTTCTCTCTCTCTCTCTCAGCTCCCCCAGTCTAAGAACACAGCCCAGCGTTTCCGCCCCCTGGACAGTACCTCAGACCCTCACCTCAACAGCCAGCCGCCCGCCCCTCCCCTGCGTCCCCAGGCCAGGGGCGTCCTCCCACTCTCCAAAGTCCGGCTCCCTCACCAACCAGGTGGGCTGAGTAAAGCCATCCAGGCATCTGCAGAATTGCTTAGTTTAGCACTGTTCTTAAATGCATCGACTGGAATACAATAATAGTTCATTGTCATGTGTGTCCAATCCGTGTATGTCATGCAGGTTGGAGATTTCTGCATTAGCATTTGTTTTAGTCTGATATTTTCAATCTCAGCATGGATGCCCAAGAGCCAGGACCTGAATCTGTTGATCTCTCATTTTTTAGATTATTAAAAATGATACATTGATGCCTCATAATAAATCAATACTTTTATCTTGGGTTTGTTTCAGGGCCCACCACAGCTGCCTCTGACTCGTCTTCGTCCAGTTTCCCCCTTAACCACCCTGGGAACCTCAAAAGGGGGGCTCAGCACAGGCAGCCACAGCCCCTGCTCTACATAACTACCACCAACAATGGGGGACAGCGCATACGCAAGCACTGAGCTTCCCCTCCTCTCTCCCCCCGGCCACACAGCGCTGGGCAGCCTGGGATACCACAGCACCTACAGACACTGTACTTTGGACACTCATTAAAACGGGTGACAGTTGCTTTTGGAACAGGAAAATCTCTTCTTTGGTACAGGTTAGGAAAAAGGTGTCATTCTGGGTTTGAAGGAGGACAAAATTATTCCTGTGCCTGGATGGTTCGGAGACAGAAGTCTTGGTTATCAATCGGTGCCTTCCTGTTTTCAGCCCTCACCTGGACACCTGACTGAAAGCCACCTCATATTAATGTCCCTTTGCGATGTGACACCATAGCTCTTAAACAGTTCAGTTGCACTGACAGATGCCAATGTTACCCGGGCAGGTCCAGGAGAAACTTAGTCTTCATGTGGATAAAAGAGAGAGAGAGAAGTTGGACTACTAGAAGTGATCACTGTGCTTCAGGGGGAGATATCCATACCCATGCAGCGATTTTCCTTCTGCTGTCTTTGGCTTAATATTCCCTGGTTCTGTTTCTATTTAATTACACTAGTTTTCAGTTATATGGGCTTTTCTTGGTCAGGGTGCCTCTGTAACAACCTGATGCAATCCTGAGGGGACACATCTGATGTGGGAGGGATCAGAAATTATAAGAATATGTCTTGGAGTCCCTCTACACAGTCAGCGACTCCAGTCTCACACTGGCTTATAATTAGACACTATTTTTAAACACTGAATAAAATAAAAACACTATATAGAGACCTTTCCCTACAGGTATAGTAGATACAATTGGAGAATTATCAAGTATTAAACCACCAAGAGGGCGATTACACCAAGGAGCAAGTCTGAAACACAGACTTGGAAGCTTCAAACCCGCTGTGAACAAGAGACTGCACCAGTACTATGACACCAATGTCAAAACAGAACAGCTCAACTCCACTGGACTCTGTGGGGATAAGAGCTAGCCAGCCTTTTTGTAAATGATCACACTACTATGGAACATCTTTCTAGGGGGCTTTCATGACTTGTCAATAAACAACAGCAAATCAAGACACTTTAACCAGCATGTCATTACATGACATTATCTTGATTTGAATGCATTCACTGTTTTCATAGTAGCAAATGCAAAAAACTTTTCTCCCCAACTTTATGGTATTTGCTCTAGTCTTGTCACAATAGTTAGAGAGGTCAGTGTTCTTAGCCTAAATGAGTTTGCAGGAGCTGGGGATTGCTCTGCTTAAATGCAGGGAATTTGAATGAAAAAGCAACATGTTACTGCCCTATTGTAATGCAGTATGTTAATACATCAACCTTAGCAGGCAAACACATACCTTTAACACCTCCTCTTTCTTCTGCTGCCTTGGATTTTAGCACTTTTCATCCAGTTTTGCGATGATAAAATTCATGTTTTTTTTTCTATTGTTCGTTTTGTATTTTTGTATAAATAAAATAAAATTGGAATCAAATGTGTAGCAAAACATTCCTGATACAATCAAGAAGCTGATCACAGCCTTTCCGCCTACCTCCCCAGCACAGCAGGCACGGGCTGCCATGTCACAGTCATTCTGCTTGTCTTTCAAACAGCAGGTACATGTGGAAACGGCAGTAAAATATGGAATCAACCATTCCCCGCTTATTGGAATTGTCTGTGCAGTGTTCACCAGAAACCGCATTTCCTCATGTTACAGTCCAGCTCAGTTTAATCCAGACTATTTAATTGAACAAGACCCCAGACTGCATGTTAACGGTATCTGAAGTGAGATTCTTATGTATGATGAAATAGAAAACCTTTGAATTTCAGGAGTGTGAGGAGTAAGTTCCCTGTTCATCCTAATAACTATGCAGTAAAATGTGTGTGTATGTATATATATATATATATATATATATATATATATATACGGGGGGGAAATAATTCAAGAGGAAACCTGTTGTAGTAAAGTGTCCCATGGCAAGTCAAGAAAAAAATATATATAAACACATATATTACACAACTATTTGTATATACTGCATCCTTTACCACTGATACTGTGTATGGATTAAAGGCAATGTTGCAATGGATTTCTGAACAATTACTGTCTGATTGTAATAGAAAATAATGGGGTTTTAGCAATCTGCAAAATATTCTTGAATTCATTTCCACCATAAAGGCTGGGTGGTAAAAATGATAGTTACAAATCTGGCATACTTGTGCAGCTTTGGAATTCCTTTGATTTTGTTATATTATTGTTTATGCATTAATTTAATTTCTGTAACATTTGAACTCCCCATCCCTTAAAAAATAAAAAAATCATTTTTTTTAGTATTTGTAATACTTTGTGATTTGTTTTATCATAATAGACTCATAAAATCTTTAAAGCTACTGTTGACAGATATAATCTCAATAATGCACTTCCGTTTAGTTCCTTTCTGTGAACAGTGCCATCAGTCAGGTGTACCTGTTTAGTTACACTGTCTCCTACAGAAAATGCTTTCATATGTTCAATTGCTTTATGAATTTGCAACTCATCTCTCAGAAATAGACAGATTGTTATTAGTCAGTTAGCTGACGATACTACTCTGTCTGCAATAGAGACTCCTTGTATATCACTTTCGGTAATAAATGTTAGGAGTTGGGCATATAGGGCATCCTTGCCTGACCCCACTCAATTACTAAAATCATGTGGAAATACCATTATTCAATTTGACTGAACAATTCCAGTTATGTGTGAAGAATAGAGAGAAAAAAAGAGGACGTCCTGAAACTGAGCTAAGCTGACCATCGCCGTATAACACTGGAGAAAAAAGGACAAACCTTCATTTAGGCTTCAAAAGTTTAAGTGCATAAAGTAAAGACAAACAAAAACTTAAATTGTCTGTAATGTATCCAACCCTGTAAACTGTAGAACCTAATTCAGTAGGCTAATTTACCCAATGGTTGGAAGTAATCTGAGGGATGCTTTGAAGGAGTCTTGCAGGGAAAATTCCAGTGTGATGTCATAGTGGCACTCTTGATTGTGTAGTTCCGACTACACCACTGGGGATATTCAACCTAGAAATATATTTAACCCTTTACCAGATTCTAACACAGGTTCGAGATCTCTTTGAATGGGAGCCACACCACCGGCTGACTAACACCCCAGCATACACAGCACAAATGTCAATTAGCAATGTTTTATTCTAACTTATAAACCAAGGCAATCTAGGCGTTTTTTAAAACAAGAGTAGAATTTTACAAAGATAAAAACATAGCAGCAAGGGTCCAATGCTTATTCCAGGGGAGGACAGTTTAAAACAAAAACCCATTCGATAATAAGCAAAAATTGGAGTCCCTGTAGTTTTGAGCCAGTCAGTTCTCCACAGGCTCTAGTAATCGACCGGTTACATGACTCTTGTACTTTAGTCCTTCCACCCCAGATCTTGTTACCAGCACTTTTTCCTAGGCTAAAATAAAATGAAAACAGCAGTCACCATTCTTAAAGTAATAAAATCCCCATTTTAAATTATTTAAAATCTTTAAAACTAATCGAGTTCAGCAGCAAGGGTAGGGAGGGTACAACAAATAAGCAAGTCACTATTGCTTAGTAAAATACATGTTTAACACTTGAAACCACTTCTAATAAATAGCGTGTTCTTTAATTGCATAGCAACAGTAATTCAGGTTGTAATTCAGGTTGTAATTCAGGTAATATTCAATTATATTATTTACTTAACATCATTGGAAGAAAGCATCTAATCAAAATTCATTTAGTTGTCAATGGGAGCTTCTGAAATTTGAAACTGGAAAATATATGAGAACATTTGGTAGTAACTTGGCCAAATTAAGAAAGCTTGAGGAAGAGAATGTAATATCTAAAATTACACCCTCATCCCAGAAGATCTATGAAAGTCTATCAGAAGAGGAAAAGCTTGAATTCAACAAATTGCAAACCAAGTTAGATGAAATATATCAATTTAAAGCTCAGGGTGTGTTTATTAGATCAAGAAGAATGTGGATGGAGGAAGGTGAACAAAATTCTGCTTATTCAAAAATTCAACAATTGACACTTCACAAATTGATGGGAGAGGTACAAATGACCATAAAGAGATAGCCTCCTTTTGTGCACAATTGTATATTAACCTTTATAGATCCAATTACTCCGAAGATTTGACTACTCTCTTTCTAAATTCTATCCAAAATTGCAAAACAATATCAGAAGAAGATAAGAGATTCTGTGATAATGATATAACTGAAGAAGAGATACTTAACTCTATTACGGATCTAAAGACTAATAAATCCCCCGGAAGTGACAAAATTACTGCAGAATTTTATAAAATGTTTTCTAATGAATTAACTGATGAATTAAATGAATTTTTGTTTTCACAGAAAGTGATATCTATTTCTGAGAGATGAGTTGCAAATTCATAAAGCAATTGAACATATAAAAACATTTTCTGTGGCATCGGGTCTGTCTCTGAATATAAACAAATTTGAGCTTATGACAATTAAACAACGTGAGAGTACATACATATGTAATATTCAAGTTAAACCTGAAGTGACATATCTAGGAATTATTGTAACTAAAGATGCTGATGTTAATTCCACTCTCAGTTTTAATCCCATCATTGATAAAGCCCGAAAAAGGTTCAATTTATGGCTCCAAAGGGATTTAACTTTAAAAGGTAGAACCTTATTGACCAAGCCAAGGGTATCTCAAGGCTGACATATGCAGCACTTTCTCTGCATGTTGATGCATTTACAGTTAGGTCCATAAATATTTTGACAGTGTCACAGTTGTCATCATTTTGGCTCTGTACACCACCACAATGGATTTGAAAGTCAGTCACCTGACATGAATTGAGCAGCATTTCACTTGCTGAAGGCAAAACTGAAGGCAAAACGCCCCAAGAACAAGCAGGAACTAAAGACAGCTGCAGTGCAGGCCTGGCAGAGCATCACCAGGGAAGAAACCCAACATCTGGTGATGTCTATGGGTTCCAGATTTCAGGCAGTCATTGACTGCAAAGGATGTGCAACCAAGTATTGAAACTCACAATTTAATTCATGATTTTGTTAGTTTTTCCAAATACTTTTGAGCCCCTAAAATTGGGGGACCACATATAAAATGGGTGTAATTCCTACACCGTTCACCCAATTTGGATGTAACTAGCCTCAAATTAAAGATGAAAGTCTACACTTAAAGCACTACTTGATTGTTTCCTTTCAAATCCATTGTGGTGGCATACAGAGCCAAAATGATGACAACTGTGTCACTGTCGGAAAAATTAAGAGACCATTCCAAGTTCAGAAATCAGTGTTAAGTCTGCTTTTTCGAATTGTGTGGAAAAACAAGACTCATTATATTAGGGATTCTGTAATTATGAACACTATCAGGAGAGGAGGAGCAGAGGAGTCGCTTAGCTCACCCCAGTTAAGTATTGTTTTTTTCATGCGTTTACTAGTTTAGTTAAGAGATGCATCGATTGTTTACGTGGTTACTTGTTTAGCTAACAGTTAGATATATTTTGCACTTGTATTGTAGTTACGGAAGCGACTCTTTGTTAGTTAATTAGCAACTGACTTAGCGCACTTTATCCAAAGATTGTAAATCAGAAGCGGTTACATTGTAGGCTGTTATTATTTAGCATTGTTGAGAGCTATTGATCAGTGTAACTGGGTGTGTCTGGCACGGTCTTTGTCTGTATTCAGATTTAAAGCGGCCATTAATTGTGCTATTAGCAGTCCTGCGTGGGAGGGATTGCCATCCTGATAGTCTTGTGTCATTCTACGCAATGCAGGTGTGTACCGTCCTAATTAGCTACAAACTGCGCTGCACTGTGTGTTCTGACACCTTTCTATCAGAACCAGCATTCACTTTTTCAGCAATTTGAGCTACAGTAGCTCATCTGTTGGATTGGACCACACGGGCCAGCCTTCGCTCCCCACGTGCATCAATGAGCCTTGGCCACCCATGACCCTGTCACCGGTTCACCGCTTTTCCTTCCTTGGACCACTTTTGATAGGTACTGACCACTGCAGACCGGGAACACCCCACAAGAGCTGCAGTTTTGGAGATGCTCTGACCCAGTCGTCTAGCCATCACAATGCGGCCCTTGTCAAAGTCGCTCAGATCCTTACGCTGCCCATTTTTCCTGCTTCTAACACATCAACTTTGAGCACAAACTGTTCACTTGCTGCCTAATATATCCCACCCACTGACAGGTGCCATGATAACGAGATTATCAGTGTTATTCACTTCACCTGTCAGTGGTCATAATGTTATGGCTGATCGGTGTATATCACCATTACATTGGAGATGGACAGTAAATCTAGAGGCTGAAATGCAAAAGAGACTCTTTAATTCAATATAATAGCACATGTATTACAAATATAGTTTAATCAAACAATTTGCCTTCAGTCGTAGCCAGACATGGACTTGACAGTTCAGTGAATTATCTTTTTTGTTTGTTTTATGTAAATATTTCAGAACTGCAATGTATCTGTGGGTGATCAGTAAATTGTAAGTAGAGCACTGAAGTAAGACTTGTTGCAATATTGTTTTTTTTTTTTTTTTTAACCCACCCGTATTGTAGCACTGCTATGTCTTCACAAATTTGACACAAATAAGATGTCTTGCTCTTGCTTCAAAAATAAGGATTTCTAGATCAGGGTCTTTCACTGCTAGGAATGTATTTAGGTCCCAAGTAGCATTAGCAGGTCAGCTATTTAAGGTCAAGTAAATAAACATCATCAAAGGTCATAAAAATTATGTGTTCCTGTTTGTGTGTTTTCTGTTCATTCCAGAGTAATATTAGTGCACCTTCAGCTGGAGAGAGATTTCTGTGTACACCTTTAATATATACAACTACAATTGCTGTCTTTAGGTCTTTGCGTCTGGTTTATTTTTTTATTTGTGTTTGTTTTGTATATTACTGTAATAGTGTTTAAATATATAAAACACACACATCCTAATACACATAAATATTGTATATCTATGAAATAACTAATTATAGTTGCAACCTATAATGAAGCCCTTTGAAGCCCAGTGTCTAAGACCCAGATGCTGGGCAACATATGAAGCAGATAGACAAGTTTGAAATCAAGAGACAGGCAATAGGTCTAGGGATCAGGCAACCAGGGTATCATCGGAAATTCAATAAATTCTGAGGGACAGGCGCGTGCACACACAAAGGCCAAAACACAGAAACAGATACTAAACAAAAGGCTCAGAATTTAAATACACATCCCCAAAGGGAATTGGCAATGGAGGACAGGTGTATGTCATAATTAGGTGATAATGACTAATGATCTTGAATTATCAAGGCAAAGCAGAGCTGAAAGCCTGGAGGAAAGGAATCTAACATTTGGAAGACTGTGACCTCTGGAGGCAATCTGGGGAAGTACAGAGTGAATACATCACAATAGTGATATTTCTATGTGAAAACATATTGATAATTACACATCTATGTCAGGTACACACAGCAAGGTAAGTAACATAAGGGCAGATTTCAAGGAGTTTTGATATTGTGAATATCACAGATGTAGGAGTCTGTTTTTCATTTTTTTAAAGCAGTAAACCAAAAAGTATTTGAAAGGTCATAAAGTCTTGTAATTAAAAGGCATCGTATTCAGTGGAGAAAGACCAATGATGTGGGACAGTGCCCTGTCTGAATGCCAAATATATTATATTTGCACCATTGTTGCAGCAAGATTGTGTAACCCATGTATGAATTTAATTTTAGATGTGTCTTGCGGACTGACCATCTCCAGAGTGCTTAGTTGTAGATGAATAAACTATTTTGGTATTATTTGAGTATTATTTGAGTATTTGAGCATTCCTTGTCCACCTGTTTATTGAGGGAGTAAAATTTCTCCCTATCACCAACAACTGGTAAAAGTTCTTTACTCAGGTGGCCTGGTACCATGCTGTTTATTCTTGGTGTCCATACCTGGTGTGGTGGCTGCCCTAAAGTCTGGTAGGTGTTCAGATCTTTGGGCCTTCTAGCCCTTGTTGTATGCCAATATTCAGGCGTTTCAGCATTTTCAAGATTCAAGATTCAATACTTTATTGACATACCAACTTAGCTGTTAGTAATTTGCCTCAGTGTGCTCTTAAAGAACATTAACAAAAAGGACATCAAACATACTATAAAGACATAAAACATAGCATAAAATATACCATTAAAATCTCATAAAAGGTGCACACATGCATGAATGACTTCAAGACTTGAAAAGACACACAGCACAGACTAAAATCCATGTGGCAAATCAGCTTGGAGGTATAATAAAAGATCAGTGCAATGATAGATTAAAAGAGAACAGATTCATTGATAAGACTATTATCTTTGTACATTGTCAATTGACATGAAGTGCTGATATATGATTGGGATTCCATTCAGTAGCTGGATAGTCTTACAGTAAGTGCTATTGAGGAAATTAGTGGTTTTCGTTTTGCCTGACCTAAGTCTTTTCCTTGAGGGGGGGGGTGTTAGGAGAAGGTTAGAGGGGTGCACCAAGAGGGGTCTTGAAGTATTTTCTGTTGCTGAATGCGGGACACAAATATGTCAGAGATAGAGGTGAGCTCAATGACGATGATTTTTGAGGCTGATTGCACAATCCTGTCAAGCTGCTTCCTCTGCTGAACAACACAGTAATTGAGAAGGATAGCACACTTTCTAGCACTGCTCTGTAGACCTGCAGCATCCCCTTCCTGGACACCCTGAACTTTTTACGTTGGTCTTTGGTGGGCTTTTTTTGAAGATGGTGGTTGAGTTGTCGTCTTATTTCAGAGAGGAGGATATTGTTGTTCCAAGGAACTTAATCCAGACTACTTCCTTGACAAAGACCCCAGAATGCATGTTAAAGTGAGATTCTCCTACTTTACGTATATGTGGAAAATTTGTCACGGTTCCTGCTGACACAAATATCAGGAGTGTGAATAGAGAAATAAATTCCTTTTTCATCTTAATATTAACTATGTAGTAAAATGCATGTATGTCAGGGGGGAACATCTGGAATATTTATGCAGCTTTGGGAATAACTTTGATTTTGTTATGTTATTGTTTATGCATTCATTATGATTCTGTAACATTTGACTCCCCCTGCATCTGTTGTTCATTTGTTTTTTTTTTAGTATTTTTAAGAGTTCGTGATTATTTTTCATATTAGGCTCATATAAATCTTTAAGCTAGTGTTGTCGGCTATAATCACAATAATGCACTGCTGTTTAGTTGTTCCTTTCTCTGTCAGGTGTACCTGTTTGGTTACACTGTCTCCTACCTAACTGCCTCATTAAAAATTAAACCTTAGCTTTAATTTACTAGTTCACAAATTCAGCAGTAATTTCTGAGCTAGTCTTTAGTCCCTAGTCCCTAATTTCTGATCTAGTCATTTAGTTGGTACTATTGGGGACCATATTTCAGACTCAGTTATTTCTTAAAATGTTATAGTCCGCTTGCTACTTAGTCTACTACAGTGGCCCTTTAACTTGAGTTTGAATACAATATTAATAATAATTGAGAAAAGAGAAAAATTGGACCAAACTGACTGTCACACTGTAAACTACACTTCAAATAAGTCATTACATATGGGTGCCTCTGTGTATTGAAAATCATTTTTAATTTTAACTGGCCCCTCCTCACAGTCTTTTTAATTTATAATGACAATTATCATACTCAGAAAAGCAGAGTGCAATATAGAAACTGGTGTCAGACATACTTAGATGTGCATTGAATATTAAACATTAATTGTACAAATTCTTTAACCATCAAAGTACTACTTTATATCAGATTTATTATCAGTTGGCAGAATTAATTTCCATGACGTTTATTTATGTTATATGTATGTTTACACTAATTGTAAAGTTAACTGAATAAAGCAATATACATAAAAATAATCAGGGCTATTTAACTTTGTGTGTATATATATATATATATATATATATATATATATATATATATATATATATATATATATATATATATATATATATATATATATATATATATATATCAAACACTGTAGTTAGGTATTATGCTGTACTTTCTAAGGATGTTTTTGAATCCACAATTATATTTTAGAATACTGATGAACAAGGAAAATTACTATTAATTTATAACATATAACAAAGAAGACACCAGAGGACGCTCCACACCAACAGTTATCTGATAGTTATTATACTGAATGTTTTAATACTTTAATTTTCTCGTAACTTTGCGGAGATTAAGTTTCCCACTGCAAACTGCTATTCGACATGACAGCAAAGACAGGCACTCAGACACTGCTGTCCCCGTCGCTTCTCCCGATTTCCCAGCATGCCTCGCAGGCCAAAGCGGAGCTCGGGATTGGCTGAAGGCTCGTTCGCAGACACGACCAATCGATTCCTCCGAGCGGCGTTTGGCGCTTCGTGATTGGGCGAAGGCGGCGCTGTGTGTCCAGCTGGTGATGGCAGAGGCGGAAGTACGGCGCAGGCTAGAGAGTTGTGTTTGCGTCTTATTTGTTTACGTGAAAATAAAAAAACAAAGCAGAATTGACGTTTTTATTCCAAAACTACTGACTGCACGCCTGAAAAAAGGCCTCAATTTAATCGAGCCTTTATAATGACACACACCGTGATCCAGAGTCGTGCACTGTAGCTAAACGAGGATTGCTGTAGTAATTTATTTATTTTACAAATGACTGCAGTGGGTTTTTTACGGTTCCAGTATAACAGGTATTTGTGCTGAATCTGGCGTTTCCTACCAAAGTTTATTTTTGCCAACACAGATTGCAGTTGAGTAAGCGAGCGCAACAGCGGATTCGCCGCGCAGTCACACCTTGATAGCTCTTCTCTAATTATTGTATTTATTTATTTTGAAATATGTATTTTATTTGCAACATGGGTCCCTTTGTGTTGCTTTCGGTTTTCTGCTTGTCCGAGGAACTCTAGAGCGTAAGTCTGTTTATTTTACACTTGATTGTGGCTGGATATATTATCACTGTTAATCATAATATTTTACGTGTCTTAGATTTATAGTTAAATACAGTCGCACGCATCTGTGCACATGGGATATGATTGCCCTCTGCCTGCTGCCAACTGCTCATCCCCACTTTCTTCACATGGCGACATAGAAAGGTCATCTGTATTGTTTGCTCTCCATCGTGTTTTCTTAGATCGCGTCACAACATATTTAAATTTCAGACTTAATCATTTCAATTGTAACTGTGGGGGATTAAGCTGTAGTTTTCCCTATACAAGTACTAGCGGGACGTTTTAGCTTCTCCGACTTGTACATCTGTGCAGTGATGTTGACTTTTCATATTCTGCCACACCGTGTATTTGCGTCCCCAACTCAGATGTATTATTATTAAAATAGCTACAGGATAGCTTATTTTTTTAAGTCTACAGTTTATAAAACATTACTGTCATATGTAAAGTGTCAACCATTAGAAGTCTTCTTCATTATTTCTCAATTGGGGTGCAAACTTGTCATTGAACTTTGGTCAACTCCAGGCAGGGACAAGTGAGTGGGCAGTGCCACTACAATTATATCATCCTTTTCCTGTCATTGTCTGTCCTGCAGCTGTGTGAAGTGCTGGAGCCGGTTGCTGCCTGTGTTGCAAGGTAAAGCATGCTCAAAGAATGAAACCCATACAAGGGAGAGAGGCCTGTGTCTGGCAGCAAACGAAGAGTCTGCTGTACAAGAACGTGCTGATCAAATGGAGGACCAAACAACAGAGCCTACAGGTGAGGGTATATCTCTTGTGTGTTTTAAAAATGATTATTGCATTTTCCTTTCCTTCTCCTTGGTTATTAGGTAATTTGTTAACTATTTAGTGTTGCGTTCTGGTGCATCTTTTTTGGTAGGGGAAGTGGTTACATTGGCTCAACTCCTTGCCCTTGTGATGGGGGGACATGTCTAATTGTGAAGAGAAGTTTTGATTTTAGAGGACTAGGATCATGAAGACTTTCTTCATAAGGATCAAGGATTGTTTAAGTTTGTTTAAATGGTCCTGTGCATAATCAGTCTTCCCACATCAGCCATTTCAGTGGCTCAGAGTGTTTAAGTGCATCTTTTAAAGTTTAGTACATATTACAGATCTTGAGGTTCTTGTAAAAACAATCAGACTAAATAGACTCGGTTATAGCTATTTAATGGTTGTTCTGGCTGTGGTGTAATTTGATTTAATAAATATCATCATGGATAAACACAATGACATCAACATCAGGAATAGATAATGGAGCTGTTTTTCTTTTACTAATATGGATTGGTCAGCTTCACTCTTTGTATTGACAGTATAAACTAAAGCACAGGTCATCTGAAGAGAAGGACTGAGTGACTGGCTGCTAAGTCTCAAGACATGTGTGGTTCCTCCTGTGTTTTTAGGAGCTGATTCTGCCTCTTCTGCTCCTGGGGCTCCTGATTCTGATCAGCACGCTGAACCCCCATGTCTATTATGGTGGAATCATCACCATGGAGCTGGAGCGCAGCAACTACCTGCAGTTCAAGAGTCTGGGTTACACGCCAAGCAACAATGTCACCAATCAGATCATGGACGAGTTAATGACTTACCTGCAGACAGGTGAGTCGGAAAAATAATCTTCAGATGTAGCCATAGCAGTTGCTAGGTCCACATTATTAATTTGTGGAAAGTATAGTAAATTGACAATGATATAATGAAATGCAAGTGGCATTCAAAAAGGTATTGAGAGATGTCTGTGTCTGTACAGATGTGGAGGTGGACCACTTTCCGGATGAGAAAGCCCTGGAGAATGCCAGCCAGTACAACCCCTCCAACTACGTGGGCGTGGTCTTTCTGGATGGGATGTCTTACCAGCTGCGCTTCCCCTATAGCCAGCTTCCTCTGCCCAGTGACTACACCGACTCCATCGGTAACTCTCCTGGCAAAGTGTACCCGGGGGCACTGCCAAGATCCAAACTTACTCATGACCACTGTAGTTCCAATTAGTGAAGTTATTTTGTGTGTTTTATTACGTTCTTTTGAACTTTGCTCATTTTCCTTATCTAATTGCCCCTGTCAGTAATCCTTAAGTCATGGGAGTCCATGTTGTAAAATGTTGTGCTATTTTAGTTTCATATCTGAGCAACAAGGTAAAGATCTTATAATAAGTTATCCTAGTATGATTGTTTGTGTAATGGACATGTTTTCCAGCATTGTTTTACCAGGGCTTTTCCTGTTCAGAAAGCTTTCCACAGTGCTTCATGGACAGAGGGAAGATGGCAAAGGGATTTATTGGAGCGGTACTGCAGACTGTATTTGAAGAAGTACTTTTGTCATTCACAGCCAGCTGCTTCACCAGTAAAATATCCTGCAAAGCTGCTAACTACTGGTATTCAGGGTTCATCCACCTCCAGTCCCTCATTGATGCAGCCATCATACAGGTCAGTAAAAAAATAATATATGATAGTGCAAGAGATATTGCTAGTCTGGTCCATGTGCGTTCTACATCACCTCTTGAGGGTATCTTAATAAAAAATGTATAGGTTTTGACTGTCAAATTGAACAAGTGTAAAAATATCAAGCAACCAAACCAAGAGAGGAACGCTTTGAGTCCAGTATCTTCGTGTCACTCAAAGCAGCAGCAGGATTGTGTTGATGGCTCATAGTGCTGTCGCTCGGTAGCCCTGTTTGATGGCTGTGGCTGTATTGGCAGATTAACACTCAGCGCTCGGTGTGGAAGGAGTTGAATGACCTGCGCGTGGTCATGATGGGCCAGCCCGGCTCAGTGGAGGTGCAGAAGTTCCCCCATGCCCTCATCTCCATCTACCTGGTGCTGGCCTTCACCCCCTTCGTGTCCTTCCTCATCGTAAACGTGGCGGCGGAGAAGGAGCATCGGCTAAAGGACACCATGGGGATGATGGGTCTGTGCGATTCTGCTTTCTGGTGAGTATGCTGTACGCGTTACAGCATGAATACACCAAGTGGTCTTTTCTTCTTTCTTATGTTATCTGCTCAGGCCTGGTGGCTTTTAAACTTTTAAAGGTTGGAGTTTGCATTACACGAAAGTCCAGTGTTCTGATCTGTGTTTGTGTGTGTGTGTTTTTTTTTTTTTCAGGTTGTCCTGGGGGTTGCTGTATGCAGTCTTAGTGACCACCATGTCTGTCCTGATGTCTGTGATCGCCACCTGCACCTCCCTCTTCCCCAACAGCAGCTTCTTTGTCATCTTTCTGCTCATCTTCCTCTATGGGATCTCCTCTGTGAGTAACCAACCCACTACCGAACATAACTGATCTGTCTGGGTGTCTGATACCGGAATTAAAGCACATTGCCAGGCCTGCTCAGGGAATTTACTTTACTAAACATTTTCTATCCATACCAAAGGTACTTTGGCCTTTGTAAGAAATTAATAAATTGGTTCTCGGGTGCATGCTTCTGATATAGCTCATTTTATATGTACTGTGGTACAGTGCTTGGTACTGTATGGGAATGGCAGTACATCGCGGCACAACTGCTCAGAAGCCCGAACCCAGTAAAGGCAATTGTACCTTGTAGTTTTTTATGGTTGTTAAAATGGAGGCCACCTGAACGACTACAGGTCCCAGGATACAGCTGACTCCTACACAGGCTTGTGACTCAGCAGGACAATGCCAAACATCTGTTGCTAGTATTGATGAATGTAATTCCGTGGAACAGTGAGTAAAATTCAGAGGGGAAAATAAAACAACAAATTGTGCGTTTCTACAACCAAAGCTGTTTCTTTTTCTGCTTTCCCCAGATTTTCTTCTCCTTCATGCTGACCCCCCTGTTTAAGAAACCCAAGTTTGCTAGCACTGTGGGCTCGATGCTGACGGTCGTGTTCGGCTGCCTGTCTCTCTTCACTGTGCTGATGAAGGACTTCCCTCAGCCCCTGGTCTGGGTGCTGTGCCTCCTGTCTCCCAGTGCCTTCTCCATCGGCATTGCCCAGGTACAGTGTGCGGTGTAAAGACCAAGCTCTTCTTATCCATGAAGTAGATTTTGCATGCTTGAATTGCATTAGCTTTGGATTTATTTTGTGTGCGGTTCACCACCAAAGGAGTGTACCGCTTTAATATGACAGCACTTAAAACATAGTGAAGCATTTGAGGCTGGCAGGGTGACGTGTCTGTCTTGTGGAGCAGGTGGTGTACCTGGAAGCCCTGGGAGACGGCGCTGTGTTCTCCAGCCTGACCAGTGGGCCCCATCCCCTCTTCGTACCTCTGCTGATGCTGGTCCTGGACAGCTTACTCTACCTGTTGCTGGCTCTCTACCTGGATCAGGTCCTGCCAGGTGAGCACGACATCCCACAGAGCAGCAAGGGTCCCTATCTTCAGTGCACCTGCTGCTGTGGCACAGATATCTGCGATTTGTTAGGGAATGAATGACCGAATCATGTGGTCTTCTGGGATCGGCCTTTGCTGCTCTAAAGCTTTTTTCAGCGTATCTTTCTGTCTCCCAAAAGGGGAGTTTGGAATGCGCCGTTCCTTCCTGTACTTCCTGAAGCCATCCTATTGGTCAAGACACAGGAAGAGGTACGAGGAGGTGAGCTCCGTGTACGATAGCGAGGTGAATGGAGTCCCTGCCTCCGGCGAGTCGGTGGAGCCTGTCTCTCCAGAGTTCAGGGGGAAAGAGGCCATTAGGTAAGTGTTCTGACTGAATGGCTGGTGTGACTGGATTCTACCTCCATGGTGAGAGTCGGTTGTCTCCGTCCTTAATTGTATCCAAGCATTCGATCGGAATGTTGATCCATCTGTACGGGAGCTCTGAAAAAATAAAGCTGCGGTATTTAATTGGGATTTAATTAGTTTTGTACTTTTAACTGTGGCATCATGCTGTTAAGTTTCTTTCAGTTTTGGAGGTCTAAAAACAGACGTGCGTGGGAGTGTGTTAAGCACAGACTTTTTTTTTTTTTTTTTTTTTATCAGCTGATTTTAATGACATTCTAATTATTTCTTCCCTGTGGGTTGATGCCACAATATTATTATTATTATTATTATTATTATTATTATTATTATTATTATTATTATTATTATATTATTATAATAAGCAGTTTATCCATGTATATAACATAAATCATGAATACTTTTCCCTTGTCTGCCAGAATAAACAACATTCGTAAAGTGTACAAGGAGAAGGACAGCACAGTGGAGGCTCTGAGAGGTAAAGATCATTGTTTCTTACAGCATGCTAGATTCAATTGCAGCATCAATGTTTTCATATTGTTCTTGACTTTATAAGAGTGCATCAGGGCATTATCAAATTAGTTTCAGTTTGCTCCCCAGGGATGGACTCAAGAACTGCACTGAGATGTATGAATTACATTGCTAATGCTATTATTCCATCCTTCTTTGGGGGGCGGGGGGAGCATTACACTATACATTAATGCGTCATCTCAAGGCAGTCTCGTATTGTATAAGAGCTGTCATCTCATGCAGTTTGGGTCAGAGGATTGATCGAGTGAGTTTGCGGCTGCAAAATCGCATTAACTGGACACGTAAGTCAGTACGTTAAAATCCAAAGTCAAAGTTAATAGGATTTTCCATTTTACTGTTATAATTAAAATTTAAATCGTACAATACTGATAATTCTATGAATGAGGTGACATTTATGCACAAGATAAGTTTTGGAATGTTTGGACATGCTGCTCTGTGATTCGCTGGTTTCTCTTAAGTGATTTATAATTCACATACTTCACCTTGCATTTAACTTTTGGACCGTTATTAGAACAATTATATTGGGCCTTTCACTCAACTCCTCTGTGGATTCAGATTTGGAGTTTCATATATTTTTTCTCTTTGGAGGCTTCACCTTTGACATCTACGAGGGCCAAATCACAGCCCTGTTGGGCCACAGCGGAGCTGGGAAATCCACACTGATGAATATCCTGTGTGGGATCTGTCCTCCGACTGAAGGTATGTGAGGCAGCAAGAACTATAGGCTGGAATTAATGCCCCAGGATGAATTCTAAATAGTGCATTTATTCACATTAATGCCATATTAAAAGTAGTAAATATTAATAATTATTGTATGCACAAAATAAGAAGTTACATGTCAGGATTGAAAGCATTAAATTGATCTGCAACAAAACTGAATTTTTATTATTGGTGACCCAGAAATTATATTAAAATCACAGCAGTTCAGACCACGCTTCCTCAGAAAGGCACAGCTAAGGTCATTATTTCAGAAAATTTCTCTGGACAGCTGACCACCCTCTCTATCTGGGATACCAGCTGATTTTCTCCAGATGACATTTTGGCCCTGTGTAAAACCATCTCTGTGTGTTGGCACAATTTAATTCCTCTCTCTCCACAGGCTCAGCCATCATCTACGGTTCCCCGGTTTCGGAGATTGCAGAGGGCGTGGAGATGCGGCGGCTGGTGGGCATCTGCCCGCAGTTCAACATCATGTTCGACGTGCTGACGGTGGAGGAGCACCTGCGCATCTTCGCCGCCATCAAGGGAATCCCTCAGGCAGAGATTGACCGGGAGGTGAGGGGACACAAGGGCTGCGTTTGGGGGAACATGAGATAGCAGTGAAAGCAGCAGAATAGGAAGGTGTTCTTGTTGTGTGTTAATGGTTAATTTGTTGGTGATGATGACTATATACAGTGTGTCAGGAAATCTATTGATCAAGCATTTGTAGGAGACAATTTAGCAGTTATGGGCTTTGGAAGATAAATAACAGTAAGGATTTCTCAAAAAATACACATGTTCCTCTGTTTTTTGGTTTTAACATATGCTGTGACTGTAACAGCTGCAGCTTCAGCTCTTTGAGTTTGTCTCTGTCCATCCATAGGTGGCAAAAGTGCTGAAGGACCTGGACCTGGAGAAGATCATGGATGCCCAGGCAAAGAACCTGAGTGGTGGTCAGAAGAGGAAGCTGTGTGTGGGCATCGCTATACTGGGGGACCCTAAGGTGAGTGAAGCAGCGCCAGCTGGAATATGGATGCAGACCAGTTTTCAATCCTACCTCCTTAAACAATTGTATTTAATAATTGCCCAGTACTGCTTAACGTGCCTAATATCTCTGTACTTTTTTCCTGTCCTCCCTCCCCGTGTCTGTGTCTGTCTCACATTGGCCATCTCGCTGAGGTAGATCCTGTTGCTGGATGAGCCCACAGCAGGCATGGACCCTTGCTCACGGCACCAGGTGTGGTCTCTGCTGAAGAACCGCCGTGCAGGGCGGGTCACTGTCCTCAGCACTCACTACATGGACGAGGCTGATATCCTTGCAGGTAGAGCACCCCCTACTCTACCATCTACTCTATACACCACTTGACACCACACTGGAACACACCCGATGCACCTGTCGCAGGTGTTCTCAATCCTTATCCTGGAGGACCGATCTTTCAATTGCTTAATTCAACCCTTAATTTAAGTCATAATTTGTATTTTTTTTTTAATTGTGTAATGGATAAAAAGTTGGTTCCTTAATTAGATAATAATAAGTTCCTTTTGCAATTGTATACTTAATTTAAACCCCCTACTTTTTAAAGTAATGAAAAGGCTATGATTTAGGAAATGATTACTTTAATTAAGGGTTCAATTAAGTAATTGAGAGTTTTGTTGGACAAAACCAGCAGGGTAAGGGGTCCCCCAGGACCAGGGTTGAGAACCACTGACCTATTGCATGCTTTTCCCCATTCACACTGTTTCAGAATAAGACTGGGGCTTGCGATTGGTTTGATACCACCTCGTCTTCTGTTAATCTGTAAATCTTCAGATCAGTTTCTGATGGTGAACATTTAGAGAAGATGTAGATCTGTGGTGGCATGACACCCATATATAAAATAATATTAAGGCACGTGCTTTGTTTTGTGGATTTGTTCATTTTCATTAACTAAAAGTTAGAGCTCTCTATCTTTCTCTCTCTCACACATTTTCTTTGTTTTACAGACCGTAAAGCTGTGATCTCGCAGGGCCAGCTGAAGTGTGTGGGTTCCTCTCTGTATCTCAAAACCAAGTGCGGGGTTGGTTATCACCTCAGGTAATTGGATGACTGCAGGAAACACCATAAAACGCGGCTGAACGAGATGCAGTTCACAAAATACCACCCTTAGATTAGAACTGTATGTTATTCCTAAAACATGTAATGGTTATAAATAATAGTTGTTTCCTAGTTCACTGAGCCTTTTACACTATACTTTCAACCTTACTGACACAACAGTACTGTGTTTCCTGTTCACCCGTTTTCAGGATGTCCGTGAATGAGGCGTGCGAAGCCGACCGTGTCACCTTACTGGTCAAGCAGCATGTTTTCAAAGCGCAGCTGTCGAGACAACAAGAGGCCGAACTTACCTACACTCTGCCCTTCGAGAGCATGGACACATTCCCAGGTCAGCTTCCCTCTTCTGCTTCCGTTCCTCGGCCTTTAAGCCTAAGGTCTTGAGACAGATAGGATCGCACTGATTAGAATCTGTTGCCCACCATAGTGGGAAGCTCGACATGGACACAGACCAGCTTGTGTGTAAGTAATGGCTCCTTCCCTCTTTTCATCCACCAGGCCTGTTCTCTGAGCTGGACAGTCGTCCTGATCTGGGAATCGTTAACTATGGGGTTTCCATGACAACTCTGGAAGATGTGTTCCTGAAGCTGGAGGCTGAGGCCGAGGTGGATCAAGCAGGTCTGAGCCGGTCAACTTTGCTTCTTCTGAATGCTATGCAGTTACTTTTAAAAATCACAGTCCAGACAGTATTAGCATGTAAAAATACAGTTTATCATGATTTCAACTAGTTTGGTTGTATGTATATAAAACTGCCAAACGACAAATTACTCTGTATGTTGAAGAGGTGGTACTGTGCTCACAGTGTGGTGGGAAATACTCAAGTAAACACTACTTTAACTTTACCTAACAAAGCAGTGGTTCGCGTTTTGGAAGCTCTCTACCCTGGAAATCTGTGTGTTCAACTACATAATGACGAGTGTCATTTCACAGCCAGCTGTTCCTCCTGAAATGCCTTGTATGAATGTTTGTAACAACCTTCACTATTCTGGATGGGTTTACGTGGAAGTGTGAGAAAATGGTAGAGAGATCCGAATGCGAGGTGGATAGGATAAAAGCAGTCCAATAAATCCTTCATTAATGTGCAAAGAGAGCCTTTTTATTATAAACAGTGCAGCACTCCACACAAGAAGATGAATGCAGTAGAAAACCACACCTAAATAATAAATAGTGTTGTCATATAAAATGCAGTTCCTCTGAATTAGAGATATATAAAAAGATCAATATCTGCATCTATAAAGTGACATCGTGCATATTTTCTGCTCCCCAGTTTAAAACCTTTTTAAAGAGATTTCGGAAGAAATAGAACACTTCAGGTTAAGCTCAAAGCAGCCACCATGTCAAGCTCTGACATCAAACTAGACTACCCCCATTTAGTACAGGCCCAGCTTTATAAAGTTGGTGTGAGCAGGTCCTCCCACTTTGGGTTCACCATCACTCAGCCCAAAAACAGGGGGGATTCAAAATAAACAGACATTTTCTAGCCAGAAATAAACATACAAACAAACACTTTAAATAAAGTTATCAAAATGAATTTTCACCAATTACATATTTATCCTAAATCACCACATCTCTAGTAATACTTTAAACACAGAAAAGAAAACCTTATTCTCATGTTATGTAGGTGATGGTTCCTTCCTATGACTTCATAAGTGTGTTTAGTGCGCCGCCGCCTGTCCTATAGGGCGACGTCACGCAGCTGCCATGACAAGTGCCGACACACACACGCACACACACACACACGCAATGCTTACTTCAATACACAAACAAATGCATGCAATTACTTTACACCAGTTAGCACTGGGCAAATACACAGTGATATTAGCATTGTATTCAAACCAAGGAATCACTGAACCTTAAATAACAATTCACAACACGTTTACACTCCCCCTCGAACTGCAATCCCCGCTCTCCCTCACCGTTCAAATTCAAGAATTAGCGGAGCGCCTCCGTGGAGCAATGACAATGGGTATGATTTAGATGTGTATACAGTGAGGGAAAAAAGTATTTGATCCCCTGCTGATTTTGTACGTTTGCCCACTGACAAAGAAATGATCAGTCTATAATTTTAATGGTAGGTGTATTTTAACAGTGAGAGACAGAATAACAAAAAAATCCAGAAAAACGCATTTCAAAAAAGTTATAAATTGATTTGCATGTTAATGAGGGAAATAAGTATTTGACCCCTTCGACTTAGTACTTGGTGGCAAAACCCTTGTTGGCAATTACAGAGGTCAGACGTTTCTTGTAGTTGGTCACCAGGTTTGCACACATCTCAGGAGGGATTTTGTCCCACTCCTCTTTGCAGATCCTCTCCAAGTCATTAAGGTTTTGAGGCTGACGTTTGGCAACTCGAACCTTCAGCTCTCTCCACAGATTTTCTATGGGATTAAGGTCTGGAGACTGGCTAGGCCACTCCAGGACCTTAATGTGCTTCTTCTTGAGCCACTCCTTTGTTGCCTTGGCTGTGTGTTTTGGGTCATTGTCATGCTGGAATACCCATCCACGACCCATTTTCAATGCCCTGGCTGAGGGAAGGAGGTTCTCACCCAAGATTTGACGGTACATGGCCCCGTCCATCGTCCCTTTGATGCGGTTCAGTTGTCCTGTCCCCATAGCAGAAAAACACCCCCAAAGCATAATGTTTCCACCTCCATGTTTGACAGTGGGGATGGTGTTCTTGAGGTCATTCCTCCTCCTCCAAACACGGCGAGTTGAGTTGATGCCAAAGAGCTCGGTTTTGGTCTCATCTGACCACAACACTTTCACCCAGTTCTCCTCTGAATCATTCAGATGTTCATTGGCAAACTTCAGACGGGCCTGTACATGTGCTTTCTTGAGCAGGGGGACCTTGCGGGCGCTGCAGGATTTCAGTCCTTCACGGCGTAGTGTTACCAATTGTTTTCTTGGCGACTATGGTCCCAGCTGCCTTGAGATCATTAACAAGATCCTCCCGTGTAGTTCTGGGCTGATTCCTCACCGTTCTCATGATCATTGAAACTCCACGAGGTGAGATCTTGCATGGAGCCCCAGACCGAGGGAGACTGACAGTTATTTTGTGTTTCTTCCATTTGCGAATAATCGCACCAACTGTTGTCACCTTCTCACCAAGCTGCTTGGCGATGGTCTTGTAGCCCATTCCAGCCTTGTGTAGGTCTACAATCTTGTCCCTGACATCCTTGGACAGCTCTTTGGTCTTGGCCATGGTGGAGAGTTTGGAATCTGATTGATTGATTGCTTCTGTGGACAGGTGTCTTTTATACAGGTAACGAGCGGAGATTAGGAGCACTCCCTTTAAGAGAGTGCTCCTAATCTCAGCTTGTTACCTGTATAAAAGACACCTGGGAGCCAGAAATCTTGCTGATTGATAGGGGATCAAATACTTATTTCCCTCATTAACATGCAAATCAATGTATAACTTTTTTGAAATGTGTTTTTCTGGATTTTTTTTTTGTTATTCTGTCTCTCACTGTTAAAATACACCTACCATTAAAATGATAGACTGATCATTTCTTTGTCATTGGGCAAACGTACAAAATCAGCAGGGGATCAAATACTTTTTTCCCTCACTGTATGTATAGAAAACTGTTACAGATGTGAACAGCTAAATCAGACTTTTCCATTTTCCCCTTTCCTCGGATTATTATTATTTAAATGCAGATAATTAAAGCCACATTTGTGAGGAGCGCACTACCTGTATCATCACAGGAGGGAGATGCATCTTATTGGTGAAATGCTCTCCTGAGCTGAGCTTTAATGTTGGGTTTTTGGCCGTCCTTTCTTTGTCAGTATGTTTTCCAATATTGTGAGCCTCCCGTACTGTTCTAGATTACAGCGTGTTCAATCAGGAGCACGTGGAGGAAGAGGGGGACCCGTCTTCTCAGTACGACATCGACCAGCGACTCCTCACCTTCTCTGACAGCCGGCCCGAGGCGCTGTCTGGCCACGCGCTATGGAGGCAACAGTTTCACACCATCGCCCGGCTGCACATCCTCAACCTGCAGAGGGAGCGGAAGCCCGTCATCTACATGTGAGAATCCACACTGTCAAACATGCTTAAAACGGGCAATAAAAACGTATTTTCAATAAAGAATGATAAAACCTAAACTTATTCTTTTAATGTGTTGAGTTAACTCTTAACTCAATATAAATTACTTCAAATTCCAGTTTCTTAAATTTAAATTAGACTGTTTAAATTGGCACTTTCTAGAACAAATCAGGTGTGTACTTAGTAATTTAACAATATCTGAACTGAGAGAGTTTGTGTGTGTGTTTGTGTGCGCATGTTTTCTGAATGTTCTAGTCCAATTTTAACAGCCCCTCCAATGTCCACCTTCCCTCCCTTGCTACAGTCTGGCCCTGTTTGGTATCTTCCTGGCCTCAGTCCTGACCTTGTCTCTGATCACGGGAAATATCCAGATCAACGCCTTGACCCGCCAGCTTTCTCCTGACGTGTACCTGCTGCGTCGTGACCAAACGCCCCGGAAATACATCAGCAGCCTGCTTCTGGAGAACTTCACTGGTGAGGGGAGAAAGATTTGAAAATTAGGTCACAGTACAGATCAAATAATGTGTTTATTAAGCAACTCAGAGGTCCCCACCTGTTGCTCCCGAGTTGTAAACCGATTAGACATGAAACACTATTGCTTGGATTTAATATTCTTGTAGAATCTCAAAACTAAATTTGTGCTCGTGGGCAGGACATTATTGACCTGTGAATTGTATTTGTGTTGTATTCTCAATGAGAGGCCAGTTTCAGAAGCTCATCCCATTTTATTGTTTGTTGCTTGAGCAGGCTCAGATATCTCGGATTTCATCCATAATGTGGAATCGCAGGACATCAAAGTGGAGGTGATGAAGAACGTCAACTTCTCTGCTATGGCTCCGCACAGTGCTGCAATCAATGTAACGGGTTCCAGCAAGGTAAAGCACACACAATAGGAGACTGTACTCCCTGGGTTCTTATGTGCAGTCGTATCAGAATGAGTTTAACATGACATTTCCAGTCTTGAGAAGGATCAGGATAATTAACAGCGATGTACTGAATAACAAGGACCGGATTCCTCACTATTAAATAAATAAAATCCTCATAACGAATCAATAATTGCAGTCCAGCCAGTAAAACATGGCACCGAAATGCATGTCACAGGAAACGCTTGTTTTAATTTAAGGTAGCCATATTGTCCATGATTAAGCTTCCCAATGTCGTGTGAGGTTCCAGACATTTAACAGGTCTTTACTGAATAGCAGGAAGGAGAAGATGTGTCTGTTTATCCAGTTGTAAATGTGTTGCTGTGTTTCTATCAGGGGTACGAGTACACCGCCGTGTTCAACAGCACCACCGTCCACTCCCTGCCCATCGTGGTCAACGTCCTGAGCAACGCTCTGCTGCGAGGCTTCAACGGAACTGGACGCATCCGCACCTGGACCAAGCCCTTTGACTTTGTGAGTGATCGCTGGCTACAGCCTGCCCTGTACACTAGTACTGCAGCAAAGGAAGCCATTTGTGTCAAGGCTAGCGGCCATCAGTTGGTCACATGATTAAAAGAGAGCAGCAGCTGAGTCTATAGATTCCAATGCTGGCCCTAAATGGATGACCTTAGAGACCTCACCTGCAGGAAGACTATTGAGAGTGATGATGTCACTGTAAGAGGTCTGGAGATGTGGTTTTTGATTTTGATTAATTTTTGATTATGTTAAAGCCATTATGTCATGTTGGCCATTCTGATATTTACTTTTTAAGGACTTTAGAGATAATGTCCTCAGGTGAGTGACTGAGGGATTGCCGGTGTTACTGCTTATTATCTGTGTAGAATTTTGACTAATATTCACTGTGTGTGTTTATAATAAACACCTTTTCTTCGTTTTTTTTAAATGTTTCTTTTTTTTTTTATCAGCAAATGCCCGAGACACTGTCATATGCCCTCATTTACATCGAAGCAGTTTTGCTGGGGATGGTGGCAGCAGGAATGCCAGCTTACTTTGCCATGGACCACACACGTGATCGTGAGGTAAGTCAAGCCCCACGGTCTGAAAGTAATCATACAAAATAGTTTTGAAAGTAATACATGATGCCCCAGGTAACAGAGACTGTGTCGCTGTAACTGACAGAAGATGAAGAGACCAATTCTAATGGCAGTTGTGATCTTACTGACAACTGAAGACCATTTCCTTTCCTTTCCCTGTTCCTCCTCCTCCCTCACTCTCTCTCCCTTTCTCTCCTTCTCCCGGCCTCCAGATTAAGTGCCGCTCCAAACTGCGCATCTCTGGCTTGGTGCCCTCGGCGTACTGGTGTGGCCAGGCTGCTATAGACATCCCCTTCTACTACCTCATCCTCATCTGCATGACCAGCACGCTGTTTGCCTTTCACTCCGGGGACCTGCTGCAGTCCAGGGCCGTCACCGCTGTGGTGAGTTCAGGACCAATGTTTCTAGATATTTGAAAGAATAAAACGCAAAAAAAGACTTGTAGCAATCAGTGTTTTTGTGGTGCTGTTATTGTATTCCTTGTTAGTTTCCTAAAAATGAAAGTCCTCGAGAGTGCAGTTGTTTTTGTTTTCCCCGGAGAGTATGTGAAACCCACACACCCTCATCCTTCCTCCTTTAGATCTTATGCGTGATTGGCTACGGTCCGGCAATGATTCTCTTCACCTATGTGGTTTCCTTCATGTTCACTCGAGTTCAGAGCAACCGTGATTTCTTCTCCGTTGTGTCCATGATGGTGAGTACCTGTGGTCTGAAGTGGTCCGCTATAGTCATCTGAGCTTCAGATGGATTTTAAATGAATCGGCAGTTCTCCTGATGAAGGAGACTTGAGAACTGAATGGTTTCCATTGGGCACTGATTTTGACTCTTATTGTTGTGCTGTAGGTGTGTGTTGTTTCTGCCTCTCTGGTGCAACTGGCCTTTGTGAACGAGAATCAGATTCTGGCCACAGTGCTTCACAACACGCTCTGCTTCTTCACCCCTCTGTACCCGCTGATGGGCTGCCTCAACTGCATCACCAAGGTGAGCCACCAAAACGGGCCTCACAATTTTCACATTCATGATAAAAACATTTTAATATTTAATGTTCTCAGTACCCATCACTGCCAAAGTCAAATCGTCTTCATTTATACTTTGCTGATGAATTGTTATAGAAATGTGTTTGTCTAGTAATTCTACCTCTTTGTTTTATGCTTCCTTATTTAATGACCAAGTTCAGTTTTTTGTGGTTGTGAAATGCAAATTCCAGCCCTTTTGTGAGATTTCCATTTAGTGGAAATGTAATCTTTCGGCACCAAGGTCAGTCTGGATTACAATTAATACAATGTCTCTGTGCCGTTTGTCTTTGTTGCGGGGTTTTTATATTTCTCTTCATGGTGCTTTGTCTATAGGAGACTTTCCTGGAGATGGCCAACACTGAGGAGGGCACGCTCATGAAGAACCTTCTGGTCACTATTGTGTCGGTGAGGATTGACTCCACTCCCCACCAAAAAAGTTGAATCAAGAGCATTAGTCAGAAACTCTCTTCCTCCAGAGCATTATAACCCTATCTGGATTTCCTCTGCTGTTTCTGAACAATAATTATGCTGTTGTCATTTGAGTGAAAGCAGAGCAGTAGGTGTCGCCTTTTGTATGCAAAGGGATCGAGGAAGTAGGTTCTCACCCCCATTCTTTCTTTCAGCCCTACCTTCAGTGTATCCTCCTGCTTTTCCTTCTGCGCTGGCTGGAGATCCGCTATGGAGGCAAGACCATGAAGAGTGACCAGTTCTGCAGGTCAGTACCGGATCCCTCCCTGTTGGGTATCATCCAAGCCCCTCCACACTCCACACATTTCACGTCATGTTGAATTTCCCACTTTACCGTCCTGGGTTGGATTGTTTCCTGCAGGATCTCCTCGGCAAAGTCCAAGGTGATTACTAACCCAGAGGAGTCGGAGCATGAAGATGAGGACGTCCGGGTTGAGAGGGCAAGGGTCAAAGAGGCCCTAACCTGCCAGAGCTGTGAGGAGGTACGTTTGTTCGTCTGTAGGGGAGACTTTAAATAGCATTGCAGTGGTACAGTAACTGAAAGTATGGTTTACAACATTCACTGCAACACAATCAGAGCAAAAAGGTTAGTGGGAAGGGGGTCAAATGGGAATACCAGTTTATAGTTCCTTAAATTGAACTGGGGAGCATTGTTTCATACGCAGAATGCAGTGGCCCTGAAACAGACAGAAAAACTTTGACAGAAAGAGATGTTGTTGTGAAATTTATTCAGGACAGGGGGCTCTGCTTTATTTACCAGTTCTGTGTTATATATGTGGTGTGTGTCCATGTATTTTGTATGTGGTTACCCTTCAGAAACCCGTGGTGGTGGTGAGCAACCTCAGGAAGGAGTACAAAGGCAGGAGAGAAGGCCTGTCTTTGAACAGCAAGAAGAAGAAAGTGGCCACCAAGAACATCTCCTTTTGTGTCCGCAAAGGTAGGTACCACTGTTCTGCCTTCAGAAGCTATTGGGAAGATTATTAGTGGAGCTATCAGGAAGTAGTGTAATGCAACAACCTCATAATAGAAGTCCCTTTGCCTGCGTATAATTATTTACCTTGAACTGCTCTCCCAGTCAGATTGTTTGTTTGCTGAATGTGTGAGGAAGAAAGGAATATTTTTTTGTTCAGAGAAACAGTATCTGCCTTTAACTGCTGTTTTAGGTATTTCATAGATACCAGTGACTGAATGGGAATATCTATTGTTTTTGTGTGTCTACACAGGTGAGGTACTGGGTCTGCTGGGCCCTAATGGGGCAGGGAAAAGCACCACCATGTACATGCTGGCTGGAGACACCGACCCCACAGCTGGAGAGGTATTGATAGTCTGCTGGCCTATCTTCTCACTATCTTAATTACAGTCAAGTCTCGACAAGCTTCCTAAAGATCTAAGGCACCTAATTACTCAAACTTTGTGTTGGTTAATTTTGCAGGTGCTTATGGGAGATTACAGTACAGAGTTCCGCCAGGTGGACCACCCCCTGGAGCACATTGGGTACTGTCCCCAGGTCAACCCACTTTGGCCCAAGATCACCCTGGAGGAGCACCTACGGATCTATGCTGCCATCAAAGGGCTGCATTGCAATGAGGTCCCGGGCATTATTAAACGGTAATGATCATCGGTGCCCGAGGCAAAGCAAGCACACAGATGAAGGTATTGCCAACGAGCATGAGTACAGAGTACGCTGTGTATCGTCACTATCAGAGGTTTCTTCAATTGTCGTATTCTACATTTTTGTTTTGATTTGTTTACAGGTTAAGATACATGTTTTACTTATGCTTTTTTACTTTCGAATGTGAATCCGGAAGATGATTGTGTGAATTAGGAGGTTCGGTCACTTAGCGGGTACACGGTCTCTAGGGGGAACCCAGAGACAGTTGTCTGGGCAAGATGAGTCTTTGCACATTGTCTCTTTGATCTCATTATCACCCTGGTGTGCTGTTGATAAAACTCTGCTAACAGCATGCTCTCCCTGCAGTGTGGTGAACGCGCTAGAGCTGAAGGAGCATCTTCACAAGCAGGCCAAGAATCTCTCTGCAGGAATAAAACGGAAGGTATGCGTCCATTAGGAGGCTGCACACGGAGGTGTCTGAGACACACTGAGTTTGTGTGGCAGATGGAGTTTCAGTACCGCACCTGGCATTCTGCTGTTAAATGTTACTGAGTTTTGACCTGTCTGTCTTGGCAACAAACGTACATATCATGTCCAAGCTACAACGACTCAAATTCCCTCAACTCCTGGGCACAGAAGACTTCAGGATAAAAACCTAAACTACACGTGCCCCAGTCCCTGCAGTTTTACTTCCACATTACATACCCCGTCAGTGTATAAAATTCCTTTTTTGGTATTTGTTGCAGCTCTCTGAGATAATTACACTCATGTATGTTGCCCGTGACAATGTCTTTTGCTGGATGTTTTGCATGTTCTAAATGGATGGCGTTGTCCTGTTGTTTCAGCTTTGTTTTGCCCTGAGCATGCTTGGTAACCCTCAAATTGTCCTCCTGGATGAGCCCTCTACTGGCATGGATCCTAAATCCAAACAGCGGATGTGGTGAGTGTTGTCTGTCTTGAGAACATACAAGAATCTGTGCTGCTCTGCCTTAGTTTGGTTGTTTTATTGCTAAAGCTTTGATCTCTTTGGAAGCGGTGGGTTAGTGATGACTGTGGTGATGTAAGATGAATGGATGTCTAAGGCCCTGATCTGTGTTGGTCCACAGGAGAGCCATTCGCACAGCTTTTAAGAACCGACAACGGGGAGCCATACTTACCACTCACTACATGGAGGAAGCAGAGGCAGTGTGTGACCGGGTAGCCATCATGGTGTCAGGCCAGCTACGGTGAGTACCGCTGGAGAGAGAACAATTAACTGGGCACCCAGTGCAGCCATGAAAGACTTAACACCAGAATTGCAATGGCTGGGTGTCACAAATGAGAGGTTTATAGTATTCCTCTTTAATTCAATGTGCCGATTTCACTCACTACCATCCTTGTTACAGAATTATGATATATGATTAAACTACATACTTTCCATGGGCTCTAATGTATGTATAACATAGACTTGGCTTTGTGGGAGTAAGCATCATGCATTCAGATTTGGAATTGTAATGGGTTTGTATTTTGGAGAGAGAGGTCTGAAAAGTACCAGATGAAGAGGTCTGGGTCTTGCAGGTGTATTGGGTCGATACAGCACCTGAAGGGGAAGTACGGCCGGGGTTACAGTCTGGAAGTGAAGCTCAGAGAGGAGCTGACGGGGCTGCAGCAGGTGGCTTTACTGCACAAAGAAATCCTGAGGATCTTCCCTCATGCCGCTCGACAGGAGAGGTAGGCCGGAGGAGACAACCATTGGTGATGTATAGATCACACCCCCAGGCATCAGTCAATTTAGTTGAAAGTATCTGCTAAGTGATTAGTTATAGTTAATGTCACTTGTGACATTAGTTTGTGTGTGTGTGTTCATCAAGGGCCATGTTTCTATACCCACAGCTAATATTTTTGCATTAATCACTGGAACTCAGCATAGATGCATGTACCCTGGGTATCAAGCCATTTGAGTCTAAAAGCCTTTGCTTAACCCTGAAGCATAGCACTAAATATGGGCCATGTTTATTGATTTTGATGTAGCCGTATGATTAGTGAGATTATAGTAGACTGTCTTTCTCTTATTCTCTGCACTACAGTTTTGCCACACTGATGGTATACAAGATCCCTATGGAAGATGTGAAGTCCCTGGCCCAGTCTTTCTCCCAGTTAGAGAAGGGTAAGCACCTGCACACTGTACCGAACACTGAGCACAGAATCATGTATATAAAAATAGAAAATAATGAAATTGTTAATATCAGTGTAAAGATCTGACAGGGGGAAAGTAAGTGAAGTCTAGTAAATGTGTTCAGTTGAATCTTTGTGTGTGGTCAGTGTTGAATTGTTTTATATGTTTGTGTTTACAGCAAAGCATACCTTCAATTTTGAAGAGTACAACTTCTCTCAGTCTACGTTAGAGCAGGTACGTGACCCTCTGTTCCTGCTTCGATTTTCAACATTTCTGTCAGAATCGGCCAGATACAATAAACACCATCTTCCCAGTTTTTGTTTTTACTGTATTTTTTAAAGAATTTAGCACAGGATGTGTTCTGAAAACTAAGGACCAACCATCTTATTTTCATTCTATTGTCTGGTATCACTGAAAGTGTATACTACACATCCAACTAATAGCAGTGGAACACAACGAAAGCTGTTGTGTTTATACTGTTAGTGAAGATCAAAAAACTATAATCGCATGCCTGTTTGCACTTAAAGTTACACAATTCTTTGAGAAAACTCGGCTGGCGATTTTGACCGTCCAGCTTGACTTCACCTTCACGTGTTCTTTCTGTCCCCTTGTCTCCCGGGCAGGTCTTCATGGATTTTGCGAAAGAACAAGAGAACGAGGATGATGAGGTGGGGTCCCTCAGTACCACCTTCCAGTGGCAGAGACTCCACCAGGACGGGCCCATCACGATAAACCAAACCGACAGCATTGTGCACCAGCTGTGACCCTTTCCCTCTGTCAGCCGGATCGCGGTTCTCCTGGGCCGACACCGGTCTGGGCCGAATTCGCTCAGATCCCAGAGTCCCAGTGCTGGAGATTCGCTGGCCCTTCACACGCACACGGTGCTGTGAAACCTTCTCTGAATTGCCAGGCTCTCGGATACTATTTCTTTTGAAGTGTCTTTAATCTTTTTTCTTATTTTATAATCTAGGGAAGGATTGAACCCCCCATTCAGGAACATATTACTTTAACCTGTCCATTGATTCGCTACATTCTCTGAAAATGAGACTTTAAAATTGAAACCATTGCAAAATGCTCACAAAATATTTTCGATAGGAGTCGATTTATTGTTGGTGGAATGAATGGCTCCATCCTAAGGCTACTATCACACTAAAACAAATAAATTAAAATTATATGTGGATATATACACACTTAATTTTAATGTATTATGTGTGTGTGTAGTCCACATGCTAAAAAGAGAAAGAAAAGTAACCCCTGGACCTAAAGCTTAACTGACAAGAAGATTCCTGCTCTCTCTCTCTCTCTCTCTGTTGGCAGAACTACTAATCTTTTCTCTTTGACACGTCGCTCTCTGAGGAATCGGTTCTGCTGCTATTGAGACGCACGCGCTGGAGGTCCCCAGGTAACACACGCAGAAAGAGAAGGACGAGTGGGATCCACCCTTGTATCCGTCCGTGCCTTGCTTCTGGGATAATGAAACTGATATTTACCCGTGGCTGTGCAGAGGAACAAGGGAGATGCTGTGGGGATGCATTTCTCAATCTCGCAAGGAATCAGGACAGCAGAACCTTTTCTGCTCCATGACTCTAAAACTTCCGAAGCCGTCCATTACAGTTTTGTGATTTCTCATTTTTTATTTGATTAATTATTACAAAAATATATATATTATACCCCATTTGACACTCAAGCGTTCATGCCCTCCAGCATGGGGACAAGTCTTCAGAAACCAACAAGCATGCTTCAAGAAGCTGTCTTGTCATACAGTCTCAGCCACCCTAACCTCACCCCCAAAACAGGTGGACGGGTCTTTAGAAAAAGAGCATGCATGCATGCATGCTTAAAGGGGCCGATTCATACATCGTTGTCATGTTTGGGGCTTTTGTAAATGCGATGTGGAGTGCTATGTACCTGTCCTGTTAGGAACCAGGTTCAAGATGAATGCCAAGGAATCATAAGGTCCCATGATCAGCAAGTTCATCACATCGCCGTCCCGTCAAACTTAAGTAGAGGCCTGGAGGAAATTCAGACAAACCCTGAAAAACACAAGATATTCAGAAATTGAAATGAGACAGTTTCACCGCAGTTCCCGTTCTCCTTCGTGCTGAATTATAAATATCCACATGACCTGATCTGGTAATGCAAGGCCAGAGATTTGAATGTATGGTATTTGTACAAAGATGGAGTTCTGTTCTGGTCTGTGTCGGTTGCAGATGTTGCTGTTTCGTGCTGTCCTTTGCTGTTCTTGCGTCGTGCTATTACACATGTATGCACTGGATGTGTATTCTCCGTAGGGTGCAGCCAAGGTATTAAAAAGCATTAATGTATTTGTCGGCAAGTATGTCCAGCCGTGGAAACCAGATATGTGCACTATGTGACCTAGGACGCTTTGCAGTGCAATATTTAACAAACGAATGTGCCTGTAGTATTCACTGTGTCACATGAATATTTATTTTTCATGACAAAAGCTAAGTACTCCTGTTAAACTATGTATGCTAACATGCTGTAAACCAGTACTACATGATGCAATTTCATTTTATGGCGATAGGATGTGTTTAGGGCTAGAACAGCCAGTTTTAGATCAGAATTTAAAATGGATCGTGTTATTTATTGCAAACGACCAATGTAGGGCTTCCTACTCGAATGTTTTGAAAGCATGTGATCAAGGAGGCCTCACTTCCATTGAGTGAGTTTCTTTACTGCTGTAACCCAGGGAAGATTTACTCCTAAACTAACACTTTGGCTAGCACTTTTATTCGAGGTAACCCAATTGTAACCCGATTGCATTGCTATACAAAGTTCCCAGGTATTACAGAGAACTTGCTTTATTCAAACTCTCATTTAAATTTACAAGTTATGTTTGTTAACTTGCAGACAGCGGAGTAATTTTCCATCACATGCCTGAGATCAACTGCATTTTCTTTTATATTTGAAATTTTTGAAAGTTGTATGTTGGTTGGGTTTGCATACAGACTTTTATTAGCCTATTGATGGTGTAAGGATTATTTTGTTTACATGATATACATTTGTTCTTTATTGATAGTGCAAATAGGTGTGTCAGAAAAAGCTGGACCCAGGTATAAATGGCTGGGAAAGTTTCACTCTGTGTAGTGTTTGGTTAAACGTAGGTGGTGGTAACATTTAAAATATGGGGGAGGGTTGGCTTCTGAAAGGCTAACATGACCTGCCAGATTTATTTAGGTAACAGGAGTCATATTTTACGGCTTAAGTCTTGAATTTTAGTTTTTTTAATTGATGCACTCTTCCATCCATACTGATATCATCTCTGAGATTTATGGTGGGAAGCATTCAGATTACTGGTGAGGGAAAATATTTTTATTGTGATTTTAATTTACTGATTTATTTGTATTATCAATGGGTTATGTTTTGATTTTAAAATCTAATTGCACTGCTTGCATTTTGTTTTACAACTGTATAAAATAAACATGGAAATTTAGATCTACACACAAAAATTGGTACAGGTATTTTGGGGAAGTAAAAATAATTAACTTAAACTCCTGAATAAGTACTTCATTTCCCTGCACTTCATTTGCCTGCACTTCATTTGCCAGGATATTCCAAATGTGTGATCAAGTAATGGCTTGTTATTGAAGTAAAATGTTTTTTTGTTCCTCTTCCACGATTGATTCTCTTCTTGGTCCTAATTACAGTCTTTCCATTGCTATAAAACACTAAAATACAAATAACACCTCACAGCTCTATTCACAATTCTCACACAATGTCCACTTTTAACAATTTGTGCAGCTCTAACAAAATATTGATTTTGGTATGTGATAAGAATAACAGAACTACGGAGAAAGGGAAATATCCATTTAACACTAACATGATCAGTCGCAGTTGATGGAGCATTTGGGTTCCAGTAAAGGAAACTGAAGGCTGACCTGTAAACAAATGTAGCATTTTTTTCCATGTTCTCCCATGATATCCAGCACAAAATCCTCTTATTCAGGTTTTTTTTTCTAGCCTTAAATTTGAAAGTGCTAAGAAATATATGCATGTTTTGAAGTTTAAAGTATTTTACAGTTGATCTGAACTTGAGTTTCTAACCTGTGCTTGTAAATATGGGCTGCATATTGCATTTCAGGTTGTCAAACTACAACTTATTGACATTTTATTTCTGTGAAAAGAGTAGTTGCTTTATCGCTCCACTCACTCCTGTTTTACTGCTCCAGTAAACCTGCATCACTGCTGAGTTTCACTTCCATCCAGTACTTCTTGCACATTAGCAATTATATTTGTTTTATTATGAAACTGTTAAAAGATTTGTTTGTTTAAAAACAAACACATTTTAGATGAAATTCCAAAGTCCTTTTGGATGAACACAGTCTATTTTTCCAGGTAATACACACTTTCTGTATATGAGTCACCTAAAATGTATCTTATTTGCTGACATTGAATGAAATAAACTCTGTTGTCAGGGGAGGTTTTTACTCCCTTTTACACCCTATTTTTTAAGATGTTCCCAGGGTATAGGTACATTAAGAAATGTGAACTGTCTGAATTCTGCTGATAATTTGGCAATAGTCAATAGGCACATAGCCTTTAATAAAAGTCTTCATGTTAATTGTGCTATCGCCAATTCACACAATTTACAAGCTGGAGTAAATCATATATAAGAGTTTAACTCTAGGAATACCCATCTTGTGCCCGGCTGCTTCATTGCAAAATTGGAGTTGTATGCTCCAAGTACTCGGCAATATCAAGATCTGGTGTTTTGCTTGAAAGACAGGCTTTTTAATGGTGCCATTTAATTTACAGTGTTGAATTTGTCTATGAACGGATAACTGATGTCCTTTAAGAGGTTATACTATAAGGCAGATGCCTGGTGTGCTTTATACACATATATTACCATTACATTGGAGATGGACCGTAAATCCAGAGGCAGGAATTGCAAAAGAGCCTTTTTTGTTCAGTATAATAGCTCATGTAAAACAAATATAGTTTAATCAAATGACCTGTCTTCGATCGTAGCCAGACATGGACATGACAGTTCAGTGAATTATCTTTTTGTTTTGTTTGTTTTATGTAAAAAATTCCAAAGTGCAATATATCTGTGGGTGAAGCAGTAAACTGTGAGTACAGCACTGAATTAAGACTTGTTGCAATATCCGTTTTTAACTTTTTACCCAACTGTATTGTAGCACTGCTATTTGTTCACATATTTGATGCATATAAGATCTCTTGCTCTTTTTTTTTTTTCAAAATCAGGGATTTCTAGATCAGGGTCTGTCACTGCTTATTTAGATAGGCCCCCACTTATCTAAGCCTCAAAATAGAGAAAGCATTAGCAGATCAGCTAATCAAGGTCAATTAAATAAATACTCATTAGAATTGAAGTAATTCAATTCAAGACAGAATGACTTTGGATTCTTCAATTAAAACTTACTTTGTTGACATCTGTGCATAACTTGCACTGGAACAGACAAGTATAAATGTTGTCCAATTATAAGCCTTTAAATATTCTTGTTAGAATTAGTGTATTAAACAAAGAGCAGCGTGCATATCTGAAATAAATGGGATTTGCTTTTCATGGGGTGTACCCTTATTTTGTTGTTGTGTTTGAACAGGCTATACAATGATTTTAATATCTTCTTTATATTATGTTCTAAAGTTCTGTAGTGCAGTACTGTTTTGCTGTATCATAACCTATGTAACATAAAGGGTTTTATTTTTTCATTATTGTTATGGCTATTTAAACTGTTCACATGTTCCCGTTTTCACAGTTTATCTGGGTGACCTGTACACATGTTTTGTGGGTTTTCTGTTCACTCCAGAGTAATATTAGTGCACCCTCAGTTGGGGAGAGATTTCTGTGTACACCTTTAATAAATACAACTGCAATTGCTTGGATGTCTTTTGGTCGTGCTTCTGTTTTGTGTGTGTGTTTGTTTGTTTTACATAAAACACACAATCCTAATACACATGCCCTTTGCAGATTAGCTTGATTAGATGGCATTTGCCTGTGATATGTATACAAACACAAGCATATGTAAATGTTATGAATCAGATGGTCTCATTTTGGCAGGATTAATGTGTTGGGGAACATAATATTACTCCAAAATATATTGACATTATATATATATATATATATACAGTGAGGGAAAAAAGTATTTGATCCCCTGCTGATTTTGTACGTTTGCCCACTGACAAAGAAATGATCAGTCTATAATTTTAATGGTAGGTGTATTTTAACAGTGAGAGACAGAATAACAACAAAAAAATCCAGAAAAACGCATTTCAAAAAAGTTATACATTGATTTGCATGTTAATGAGGGAAATAAGTATTTGACCCCTTCAACTTAGTACTTGGTGGCAAAACCCTTGTTGGCAATCACAGAGGTCAGACATTTCTTGTAGTTGGCCACCAGGTTTGCACACATCTCAGGAGGGATTTTGTCCCACTCCTCTTTGCAGATCCTCTCCAAGTCATTAAGGTTTCGAGGCTGACGTTTGGCAACTCGAACCTTCAGCTCCCTCCACAGATTTTCTATGGGATTAAGGTCTGGAGACTGGCTAGGCCACTCCAGGACCTTAATGTGCTTCTTCTTGAGCCACTCCTTTGTTGCCTTGGCTGTGTGTTTTGGGTCATTGTCATGCTGGAATACCCATCCATGACCCATTTTCAATGCCCTGGCTGAGGGAAGGAGGTTCTCACCCAAGATTTGACTGTACATGGCCCCGTCCATCGTCCCTTTGATGCGGTGCAGTTGTCCTGTCCCCTTAGCAGAAAAACACCCCAAAGCATAATGTTTCCACCTCCATGTTTGACAGTGGGGATGGTGTTCTTGGGGTCATTCCTCCTCCTCCAAACACGGCGAGTTGAGTTGATGCCAAAGAGCTCGATTTTGGTCTCATCTGACCACAACACTTTCACCCAGTTCTCCTCTGAATCATTCAGATGTTCATTGGCAAACTTCAGACGGGCCTGTACATGTGCTTTCTTGAGCAGGGGGACTTTGCGGGCACTGCAGGATTTCAGTCCTTCACGGCGTAGTGTGTTACCAATTGTTTTCTTGGTGACTATGGTCCCAGCTGCCTTGACATCATTAACAAGATCCTCCCGTGTAGTTCTGGGCTGATTCCTCACCGTTCTCATGATCATTGAAACTCCACGAGGTGAGATCTTGCATGGAGCCCCAGACCGAGGGAGACTGACAGTTATTTTGTGTTTCTTCCATTTGCGAATAATCGCACCAACTGTTGTCACCTTCTCACCAAGCTGCTTGGCGATGGTCTTGTAGCCCATTCCAGCCTTGTGTAGGTCTACAATCTTGTCCCTGACATCCTTGGACAGCTCTTTGGTCTTGGCCATGGTGGAGAGTTTGGAATCTGATTGATTGATTGCTTCTGTGGACAGGTGTCTTTTATACAGGTAACGAGCGGAGATTAGGAGCACTCCCTTTAAGAGAGTGCTCCTAATCTCAGCTTGTTACCTGTATAAAAGACACCTGGGAGCCAGAAATCTTGCTGATTGATAGGGGATCAAATACTTATTTCCCTCATTAACATGCAAATCAATTTATAACTTTTTTGAAATGCGCTTTTCTGGATTTTTTTGTTGTTCTTCTGTCTCTCACTGTTAAAATACACCTACCATTAAAATTATAGACTGATCATTTCTTTGTCAGTGGGCAAACGTACAAAATCAGCAGGGGATACTCAAATACTTTTTTCCCTCACTGTATATATATATATATATATATATATATATATACATACATACTATGTAACACCTCAACCATTAAGTTAAATCCAAAACACAATGAATGCCGTTTGAAATCTGAAGTCTAAATTGAAAGGGCTGAGGTCAGATATACATTAGATTTAACCTTGGGTTATGGTAAAGTCAAGGTAGGAACAATTGTATGGTTACATTTCCAGTATTTGTGTGATTTTAGTATGGAAAAAATATGAATATGATTAATAACAAAATATGTAACCAAAGTCAAGGGGGGAAAATGGCTATCATATCTAGATGGGCTACTGATCATTTATAATGTGAACTATATAATATGTAAATATACACGCATGGACATACACACGTTCTTTTTGCGGCTTCTGCCTATTTCTAATATAGATTTTTTTTAAATTTATATAGATTTAGAGATTATAACGCATTATATATCGGTAGCTAGTGATAGTACTACAGTCTAGACACAGGACCTGAAATGCGACTTCGCTATTTTCGGAAGTCACTGCGAGGAGTGCTAGGTTTGTCCGGCCGCGGCTACCGTACTTCCTGTTGCTAGGGGTGCGGTTTGGTGGAGTTTTCTGAGTCTTGCCGAATCGAAACAATAAAATAACCCCCGTTTGATGCGATTTCTTGGCGAGAAAGTGACGCCGGCGGGACCCCAGTGCTGACGAGCCGATCCGTGGGGCCTCGGACAGCGGGGATGCGGGGTCGCGATGGGAAACATCTTCGGCAGAAAGAGACGCACTCGAGTGACGGAGCAGGACCGAGCCGTGCTGGTGAGCGTCCGGGCACAAACACGGGGCTGGCGGGTCTGTCTTCTGGGTCACATGTCATCTGTGCTGCCCCTTGTGTGTCTCGATACCATGTTGCGATTTGCATACATGTAACTAATACATTTAATAAAGCATCTGTTTAAGCAGCAGTTAGATTGGCTCTGCACAAGACACAGCCACAATCAATGGTTAATAATAAATAAGATTAAAGTATTATGCTTATGGAGTGAGTTGCACAAAGGCGTTCTTGTTTTCAGATGTCTTTTGATGATTTGTCCATTAGGGACTGCAGTGCTATTCCACTATTATTATTATTATTATTATTATTATTATTATTATTATTATTTTATTTTAGTGCACCCCCTTGGGTTCAGCATTGTATAGATTCAAGTGTAATGTACTGGGGAGCCGGTAAATATACAACCCAAGCTTCTTGCATCTCTAAATACCCTCTTCCAGCAGTCTCTTGTGTCATTGTGATAAGAAAAAACATACCGCTTGGTTTTGGTTCACTGCAGTGATGTATCACATAGTATATATAGTACAGATACAGTGTTACTTTGTGAAGTGGCTGCAGGGATTACCTGTTTCCCTCTGGAAAAGTTATGCTATTTTTCCCTGTTGTGTTTAATAACGAATGCAACAGAACAGTCAGATCTGGCAAAACCCCTGAAGCTGTAGCTTAGTCAGAAATGGAAGTACAATAATATATGTGAATGGACATCTGTGCTATATCACTTCCCAAAAAGGACGTAACCAGCCCTTTCCCGGATCAGGAGTGTGTGTCAGATCCGATTGAGTCGTGCATGCTGGGACAGGGGACAGGGGGGTACTCTATCCCCGACAGCGCGGCGTTTAATGCTCTCTGTCGCCACAGCAATTGAAACAGCAGCGAGATAAGCTGAAGCAGTACCAGAAGAGGATCTCCCTGCACCTGGAGAAGGAGAGGCTACTGGCTAAGCAGCTGCTGAAGGATGGAAAGAAAGAGTGAGGCTGCAGTCTTTGATTTCAGTGTGCATCAACCAGGGCTTTTATACAGAAACCACATGTGGCTCTGTGCACCAAACTGAAACTGCATGCCCAGCTGCACACTGTGCGATGGGACGTGTGCACCTTGGGTTTGGCAGTGGCAACTTTTTGACTTTTAACTGACTTTTTAAAATAGTGAACGTGCTGATTATTTAGAATCGTGATCGAATTACTCCACAGCTATAGGTGTTTTATCGGCAGGTTATTAATAGTTGCTTACTTCATCATAAACCATCATACTTAGATGCTTCTGCTAATGAGCATTTCAGCATCCATTTGCCAATCTGTGGAGAGTGAGTGTTAGGTCACCCAGATAAACTGTTATTTATTTATTGTGTGTATGCAGCAATAACATGTTGTTTCTGATGCTTGGCTGCAGGAAGGCATTGCTGCTGCTTAAGAAGAAGCGATACCAGGATCAGCTTCTGGACAAGACTGAAAACCAGATAAGCAACCTGGAGCGCATGGTGAGTACGGCAGGGTGACCCACCCACTTGAACTGCACTGCCTCGGGGCCTTCATGGATCGAAAGGGAAAACCCTGCTGCGTCAAACCCATGGAATCTGTGTTTATCTCGTGATCAGGTTTACCCTGTTTCGTAAACCAGACCGCATGCTTCCAGTGTGAAAAATAAATCCTGGTTTTGAAGGGGAAAATGTAGAGTGAACTAATGTTAATGTTGTACAGCTCAAATTAACAATTATGTTTCTGTATTTTTCTTTAAAGGTTCAAGACCTTGAATTTGCCCAGATTGAGATGAAAGTCATCGAAGGACTGAAGATCGGCAACGACTGTTTGAAGAAGATGCACGAGGTACGAATAGGTTTGGATACGTCTCTGGTTAACTGTTTGGGGGGAGTCAGAACTGTCTGCTGCCCTCCTCAAATTAAATATGATTTTGCTTTTATTCTTATTAGTGGAAAAATAAGGTGCTGAGTAAGTATACTCTCGCTGTGCTTCGGACGAGACAGCACTTTTTTTTTTTTTTTTTTTTTGGACAGTCCTATGGGCATATAAGTAGTGCAGGGTTCCTGCTTTGAAGGCGGGATTCATTCCCTGGGTGTCTAGCGGAGGTGATTACAGCGTATGAGCCAGGGTTTGAACGTGCTCGTTAGTGCAGCTGGGCTTCACACGGCCGTGTTAAAAATGCTGACTTTGCATTGTCAGCAAGAAGAAACTCCACATCTGCCACATCTGTGCGAGGCGGTGAAAGAGATTACTCTCGCTGCCTGTGTCTGCATACCCCCCTCATTATATTCTACTGTTTAGAAGGAGATATGCTGAGGATTTGAAAAACGCCTTCTTAGCAAATCTTTATCACAGGTTCGCCTGAAGGAGTCTTTCTTCAAGGGACCTCAGATACACCGCTGTCTATCCGATACATCATTATCTTTTAAGAATCGGCACTGTTGGCAGTTATAGGGCATTTTGTTGTTGCTCTTGTGTTTTAAGCACGAATACAGATGTGCTGCTGATAACAATAATATAATCTTAATGTATTGTTACAATTAAACGTGTGATTTTCACTGTTGCCCACTGAAAGTGAAACATTAATTTAATTTGCTGTCTTGAACAGGACATGCTGTCCTACCACGTTTTCTTTTTTCCTGTTTGATTCCTGTTTAAGGCTCTAGGTGTGTTTGCGTCTATAGTGGGAATGCAGTGTTTCATTGAGTTTAAAGGATTATTCTGTAAATCTCCTTTGACACGGCAGTGCAGCCTGTAACTCCTCAGCTTTAGCATTAGACTCTCTCCTGCGCCCTCCAATGTACCGGGCAGTGAAGACAGACACACAAACAGTGCCTGTATACACAAATGTTGTCTTTATATGATACACATGAGCCCTGACTGTCTTTGTGTTCCTCAGGTGATGTCTGTGGAGGAGGTGGAGCGCATCATGGATGAGACCCAGGATTCCATCGAGTATCAGAGGGTAAAGCTTCTGTTTTCTTAAAAACACACAGAAATCAATATCGCAACCAATTAAAAAACAGAAGGCAGAAAACAAAAATCTGTTAATTATATCAATTTTTCTTCTGCTTTGAAATGTTCAGGTTCTTTTCCTCCCTAAGGAACTAAACCAGATGGATTTTGATCTAATTCTTGTTAGTCTGTTTTGTCATATTTATGAAGTTTCAGTTATGTATCCTTTCTGGATTTTCTAACGTGTTGCCACATTTCTGTCCACACAGCAAATTGACGACATGCTGGCCGGGTCTCTAAACCAGGAAGACGAAGATGCCGTTCTTGCAGAACTGGAGGCTATAACTCAGGTCCTTTTGTCTGCGTGTCTTTGTGTGTGTCTGTGTGTATTCAGCTGTTGGAAACTGTATAAAATACCGGACACGGGACACAAGCATAGACCGTGGACACTGTGCATGCTGTCACTATAGGGACAGTTTTATTTTTATCTTTCTTAAATATATGCTTTTTAGCATACATTTGAAGACTAAATATAACCATG